>NW_027517227.1:0-345547 GCF_048772815.1 Callospermophilus lateralis
AGAATCACCTCCTGAACCTCCCCTTTACTCCTGCTTTCCACACCCATCTCACCCATTTAAGTTGCGGCTCACACGGTGTTCCCTGCAGCCCAATTCCTCTTAAAAAAGGCACAATGAGCTCTCCCAACACCCTAGTCTTCTCTAACTGCTTGTTTTTTTGTGCTCTGCTTCTTTTCTGTGCTCTGTTGGGACTTGTCTTTACCCTCCTAACCTACCATGTATTTATTCACTCTTCGGGAACGATACTCAGAACATGGCATGCAGAAGGTCCGCGCAGTGGATGCAACTACTTGCTTCATCCTCAACTGCACCTCTATTCCCCTAAAATTGTCACCTTCAAGGACCTTCGTCCCTGGTAGCTGGAACTGGCCTTTCATTTGCTTCCTTTTTAATCAAACCAAAGACTATTGTCATTGGTGGCCTGAGATATATAATGGGTGTCCCTATTGGTCATGCAGGTTCCATGATGAACGTAGTAGCTGTTCTTACCACTCACTTGGCTACCCTGAAGGGTGGACTTCTAGTTACCTAAAGTGGCATAAAGGCTCTTCATCCGATAACAATGGATCATATACTTCAGATACACCTGACCCCAAGGCCAAACGTTGGGGCTATGTTGAGTTTGCTGTCTATGCTCGGACAACCTCAGCCAGACCCACAGGGTGGATGACTGTTGGCCGCACCCTGATTACACCACCTAAGGCAACCATCCAGGTAGTCGAACACATTAAGGAGTCAGAATCAAAACTTCGAGATCTTATCCATAGCTCATCCAAAGAGGATTCAGAGCCTTCAACCCCCTAAGGTCCCCCTTCCACATGGCTCAATTTGCTACACCAAACTCTTCGATTATTAAACTCCTCTATTCTTTTGGTGTCTACTTCTCAGTGCTTTCTCTGTGCTTCACTTAGTCGTCCACTTCTAGCAGCGGTCCCATTAGCAGCAGGAAATATTTCAGCAAAAACCTACAATTTCTCTAAGTAAGGACAACCCCTACATGTGACACATATCCCACTGTGGGAAAGTTATTCCAACAATACTTTATTTCCTTTCATCTGTATCCACCTGCCAATAATGAATCCTTTACCCATTTGTTCCTTGAGCTATAGCACCCCATAGAGCCCTGCGTTTATGCAACCTGGACATTTCATCTGGTGTAATTGGTCTTTAAGTACCTCAACGATCAATGTCTCTGGCACCTGTATCTTGGTTACTGTAGTTCCTCTGCTTTCTTTGTATACTCCCACTGAATTCCGACAGTTGGCCCTACCTTCCCGCACCCGTAGGTCAGTCTTTCTGCCGGTTCTGGTAGGCCTCACTTTAACAACCTCAGTGGCGAGTCTCGGTCTCTCTGGTGGAGCTATAGGTCATGCTCTATGGGCATCCAATGACGTGCAACAAAAACTGCAGGAAGCACTCGATACCACTGCTGAGTCTCTTGGCTCCTTGCAGTGGCAGGTTACTTCATTGGCACAAGTGGCTTTACAGAACCAAAGGGCAATTGATCTTCTCACTGCAGAAAAAGGGGGTACATGCCTATTCCTCAGAGAGAATGTTGCTATTATGTTAATGAATCTGGGCTAATAAAAAAAAAAGTTGTTAAATTGCAGGAATTATCGACCCAATTGCTCAAACCTACCTCCTCCAATCCCATAACGAGGTTCTTCCAATCCTATCTTGCCATGTACTTACTACCTCTCTCTGGGCCCCTTATTGGGATGCTCCTTTTTTGTGCTCTCTTGCCCTGCATAATGAAGTTCCTTCAAACCCAACTGCAAAAAATTCGTAATCAAACTTTCAACCAGCTTTTGCTTAGGCACTACCAGCCTCTGATGACCGACGAACCCCCAACATCTCCAAGAGAACAGTTCACTCCGTGATGAAGCTCACTACCAGGCACGATGGAATGCAATGGACATCAGACAGTGGGAGACAACAAGCTCGGAAAACCTCTTAATCTGCCATCCTGGATTCTTGAATCTTTATGACCTTCTAAGCTTCCTCATGGCCCTTGGCCTCTTCTATGTCACTCCCCCAACATGGAACTTCTGCCAAAAATTGACCTTTGCTTTAATTTTTATCTTCATTCTGTTTTTATTCACTCTGATCTTCTTCAGGACCTGTGGCACCTTATCCAGGCAACGCTTCCAGTATTTTCTAGAGTCTCTGTTACAGGACCAGTGGGTGATACCAACAATCTCCTCCATCCAGGACTGGTTCCATGCCATCGACAACTTGTGGCTTCAGGGAACTTTCATTGACTTCACCCCTACGGAAGTAGCTGTCTATAGCCACTGGGTTTTATTTCTTCCTGCCATGATATTCCCAGACCTGCCCCCCGAGCATTCCTCCCCTTCCCTTTCTAGGCCTCACAGCACCCCCATACAGCAGGAAGCAGCCGGATCTAAAAACGACGCCCCCACTTCCTAAGAAAACAAAAAGGGAGGAATGTTGGGAAAAGTATAAATGGCAGCCATACCCCAGAGAAAAACCCCAACATGGTGCCTAAGGACTTCTTCTTCCTACCTTCTTCATTTCTGCAGTGGTGCGAAAATTCCCGCCCTTGTGAACTCTCCCGCCATCGCCAATTTCAAATCTCACTGGTGGAGAACCTTAGCCCCAATGAGAACTAATTCCTGGGTTCTGGAGATGATATCTGAAAGAACTTGCTTTCAATAAACGGGTTACTGCCATTTATCTAAGCCCTACCATCTCCCCCTTAGTTCTATATAATCACACAGCTTTTTTGCAATAAAATTGGAATTCTCCCTTTGAAGTGTCTTTGCGTGGGGAATTATTTCACTCATGATCAGCAACATGACATCCAAAGGTTCTCCAGTGCCACCTGGTCATGGAAATTTCAGAAATTTTTTGGTATTTATTTAGCCATTTTTGAAGGATGATGTTGGAGGCACTGTGGGTTTCAATTCATGCAGGAACCATTATATGGTAAGGAAGCTCATTTCAATGAAATCTCTGGAGAACACTCACAGGCAAGCCTGCCCAAAGAGTGGCCAAAAGGTCACATGAAGCCAGGATCATTGAGGTCTACAATGTGAATTCCATGTGTGTTTAGACTCTCAACTATGGCTGCCAAGTCTTTCAGAATAAAATCATGTGATATCCTGGCTGAGATTCCCAGTGCAATCTGGAAAGCCACCCTGGCCCTCGATCTCAGTTTCCAAGGGCGATTCTCATGCGTGGCCTCCTAAAATCCCAACACATTTCATGGCAATACTTCTCTGAGGTCAGTTTCAGAACTCAGTCTCTAAGAGGAATCACACCAGAGTTCAAGCCCAGGTAGATCCAGTCATCTCTTTCAACCGCTATACAAATGACCACAATTAAAACCAAAACACTCCCACATGGCCATCATATAGACACTAATCATAAACTCTGGCTGGAGTTTTCCATGAGGGGTGCAGCCCAAGACAGTCTCAAAAATAAGCTCTCTTGCCCCTCATTTGCCTAAATTCACGGTGGCCTGGACACCTATCCTGTGAACCAGGAGTTATCAAATAGGCCAGGTGTTAATACTGCTCTGCATCTCCAATTTGAGGCCTACTGACTGTCAGGTATAGATTCTTTATATGATTTGGAGTCATGAGAAAACCCAAAAACCTATGGGCTAGCCTCTGCAGGGCTTTGAATAAATAATTTGACCCAAAGGATCCCTATTAACACTTGATGGGGGTCAGGAAACTTACAAATGAATGTGAGAAACTTCATTCACAATAACTGCTCTTTTGGCCATTGTGGTTTTGGGTGCACTCATGGCATATCTCTTTACATAAATCAGGTGCTGAGAATCTAAGCCACAACCTCACACAGGGCCACGAGGTTTATTCAGACACATTCCTTTCCAAAGCAATTAAGCAAAGAGCAACAGGTGATGCCCATTCATTTGCATTTGAAAACTGTTTTCTTCAGGCTTCACAATGGGGTGGCCTTAGGCAAAGACCTTCCTGACATTCAGGGCAACAGAACAATTGATAAGCAAAAGGCCCAAAGCAGGGTTTCTCCACTGAGACTTTCTTGGTCACACTGATATCTGAGTTTTCTGAGATGCTCGCCATTCACTTCAGCTATCCAGTACATGGCCATGTCACAGATCTTGGAGGTGGTACATATCTTGGACACAAAACCATGAGCCTATTCTGGAGAGTGGCTAGAATTTCGGAAGGAAACAGAAACTTAGGAAGATAGCAGGTGTTGCCCATGGATAAGGCAAGCCTCAGTTCATTCATAAGTTGGGCAAGATGAATGCTGGGAATCTTTCTACTATACAGGACACATCAATTGTTGCATTCTCTTTTCTAATATCTACAACCACGGACACAGTGGATACACAGACATAGAAACACTCGCCTTGTCAAACTACTTACTAGAAGAAGTCCACTCCAAATCAAACAAACCACCTTTCCTACCTATTCTCAGATCATGAGACAAAACCTGAATCACACCCACAAAGGCACATCCTTCCCCCATATAACTCTGTGACTATCCGGAGTGTCCTTTGAGTGGTGGGCCAAACTATGTTCCCCCCAAATGGCCTGTCCTATCTCAGATCTGGTCTCCTTGGCCAACTCTGTGAAGTTGTCAGGAGCCAGCAGTGAACCACTACCTGCTTTCTCAGGAAAGGACCCTATTCAGAGCTCTCCTGGTATTTGGCCATCCTCACATCTGTAGGTACCAAGAAAGACTGACACTCTCCTTGGTAAATCCAAAAAAATGAGCCAATGGGTATTGGACTGGACTGGCTCCAGGTGCCTGGCTTCCTGGATCCGAAGTTCAGAGAGTTCCATCACCAAGAAAATGAGGTAGATCACTTCTTCAGGAACTAAATGAGGTCACTGCCTTGAAAACCACTTTGTACGAACAGTTGCTTTCAAGGGTCCCATGAGATGGAGGCTGCCCCTTCTTCCTGTGACATTTTCATAAGTTAGAATGGTATATAAACCATGGGCACTCGGGAACCACTCTCCACCTAGGACTGGTTTGGTCCATCTTCTCTACATTAAGAAGAGAGAGGCTGATTCATACACATCCCTTCATGCTGACGAGGTTGTTTGCCATAGAAGATGACATTTCTCTCTCAGTCTTTCATAGCTGCCTACATCTTCTCAAAAGATCATGGACCTTTGATGTTCTCAACAGGTGGAAGATGCCCTACATTCCTGTATTGTAAAACTAACCCTGTCCCTGCTCTTCTGTAAAGTTTGATTGAGAGAACAGTGTATCGTTTGGGTTAATAACATGTTCAATTTGGGTTAGGAATATTTCTGCATGACAAATAATGGTATTGGGAAACTATGATATTTACAAGAATATATAGGTGAAATATAAGTATAAAAATAGAAATCTAGGGAAGATATGTAGCCCAGAAGGGCATTGGGCCCTTAATTGGTACACATAGCTTTGAATGATGTTCTGCAAAAATGTCTCAGATAAATCTATATACAATGGCATAGGAGCTTGTACCTTGGATGATTGAATGTCGAAGAGAACATCCACTCAAAAAGAGATAGTCGGTAGGATTAGGAAGATAGTCGGTAGGTTTAGAAAGAAGAGTGAGTATAGGATTTAGACCAAAAGATCTTAAGCATTAGGGTTTCGGGTAGACAGTGAATGTAAAAGTCAGCATATGTGAAGAGTCAGTCACAATGATGAACAGGGGAAAATATGTAGGAATACAGACATAAATAGAGACATTACTAAATCAGGCAAAGTATAAAGTGAGTGATAGGATTAGACATTTTCAACAGGCTTGAGGTTGAATATATAATCTTAGGAAAAAACAAATATGTAGTCACCAATATGATTGACATTTCAGAGCATTAGGAAACCTGGACATGGAAGGTTTTAGTAATCCATGCTCACTTTTCATTTAGGCTTTGCTACAATCTTAAGAGTGACCTTTGCTTTTTTGGTCCAGAATATTACTGTGATAAAATGTATATGTAGATCAGATGACATGAGTATTTCTTCGACCATTTCTGGCAGCAATATTTAAAATATGTATAAATTAGTATTGGGGGTACAACGAGGTGTACCCTGTGTCTATAAATATAGAGATAATGCATGAATAGATCATACAGTTAATAAATAATATAACTGGTTCCACTTTAAATAATGGATTGAATTGATATCTGAAAATATATAAGAAATCACATATTGATATAGAATCATTCATAACAACTAGTTATACGTCTAATTGTAATCTTAGTGTTATGGTTTATCATGAAGAGTGTGTGAGTTTTGCTTCAAAAGTGATTATGGAAATCGAAAATAATGTGTTTGGAAAGAAGTCTCATGAAAAGACCAGTCAGACACATGGAGGAATACATGTTTCTGAAGCAGAAAGTGATTGAAAGTGAAATAAATGCCTATAAATTTGTGAACGTGTGGATGAAATATATATGCTATAATGTGCATAAACTCAAGAAATAGAAATGTACCAGTGTTGAATAAAAATGAACTTCAAAATAAATGTCATGTCCCATAGGAATCTACTTGCATTGATATTAAACTGGGTTAGTTACTGTAGAAATATTAGGATTTATATGCACTATTCACTGAAGTTAGTTTTCAATACTAGGAAACAAATATGTATTTCAGGTGAATGAATATTTCTGAGAATAATCTTGTGAAAATTTGATTATAAATCCACATATATGAACAAGAATAACTTTAAGGAGTGTATAATAAGACACATATGTTAAATATTATGAAATATCTGGAGAGTATATATATATATATATATATATATATATATATATATATATATATATATATATATATGCCAATCTAATTACACAGTGAAATATATATCATCCACAGATCCAAAAATATTCATTTTAGTAGATATGGATTTATGTATAACTTTTTTTAACTAGGAAGCTCCCCCATAGGTTGAATTTTCAGTTCCTACATCGTTTAGGAGGAGTGATCTCTTCTCACAGTTTGTATCTGCCAAGTCATGTAACTCATGAAAATTTGCATGTGATACCAGGTAGGATTCTATATGTGCATATAAAAATACATGTGCTGAATAGACTACAGAGAAAGGGAGACAGGAATTCACATATTTGTTAACATTAAAAGAACATGCAGAACTATTTCAATTAAAAATGGACTAGATTTATAACTCCTACCCTATATAATGCAAAACGCAAGTCCAAAAATACAACATGCCTCCTCTGAACTGCTTGTATTTCTATTCTGTTTCGGTTTTTTTTCTCCATCATATTATGATTAGTACTCAGAATCTATTAGGTATGTGTTAGTGTCAGGGATTCAGTATTTCAAATGTAAAATAGAAAAAGGAATCCAATGTGTATACAAATATGTGCTAAACAAAATCTTCCCACTCTCATCCAGAACAATTCCTTGACATTACCTTCGCCCAAAGTAAGACACAATTAGAGGAGAAGAGTTAGAAAATCTGTGAATATATATATGGAATTTAATATGCTCAGGGGTTTACAACCTTGGCAGTGGTAGAGGAGTTTCCAAAAGTATGGGACAGGGTAAAAACTCCATAAACATGGAGCTCTGCTGGCCTAAATACTTCTTGAGAAACTGCCTCTGAGGTTGGGCACTTGAAATATATGTTGTTGTCAGGAGCTTTAGCTGCTTTCTAGTGAGACCATCAAATCTGTGTCTGCATCTATGTGACCTGGAGGAAATGGTTTCTTATTTTCCAAAGAAACATGAGGCAGCAGTGCTGAATTCTCTCTTTGTAAGTAAACGGTGACCATTGGGGGATAAGTGTCTTTTCATGTGGACTGTGAAGCCATTTGGTCATCTTCTATTTTCGTGGTGTTTCTTGATGCTGCACGGGGACTTTGGCAATTGCTTCATGAAATTAAAGGAGTTCAACTGGGACACAGTTCTGGAGGCAAATCTGTCATGTGTGGTGAGTCAGCGTCTGCAGGAGAATGCACCAACCAGGCTTCTAACGCACATAGCTTGCCCCATGTCCATAGCAACCTGATTCTGAACATTGCCCGGAAACATCTCCATATAACAAGATGCCTTTTCATGTAAGGGTCTGCTGGCTGCACCATGTCAGTCACAAGCCATTTGGAAGCCAATGGCAGATCCACATGGCCCAAAAACAAATTTTTTATCACACACCTTCCCACCACTGCTCTAGGCACATTACTCAGCAGGTTCCAACTTACTAGCATCTCTGTTCTACACCATTTTCATGAAACCCAGTCAATCAAGGCACTGTCTGGTACACTCATGATCAGCAACATCCAAAGGTTCTCCCGTGCCACCTGGTCATGGAAATTTCAAAAATTTCATGGTATTTATCAAGGCATTTTTCAAAGATGACGTTGGAGGCACTGTGGGTTTCAATTCATTCAGGAACTATTAAATGGTGAGGAAGCTCATTTCAATGAATGCTCTGGAGAACTCTCACAGGCAAGGCTTCCCAAAGAGTGGCCAAAAGGTCACATGAAGCCAGGCCCATTGAGGTCTACAATGTGACGTCCATGGGTGTTGTGACTCTCAACTATGGATGCCAAGTCTTTCAGAATAAAATCATGTGATATCCTGGGTGAGATTTCCCGGGCTCTTTGGAAAGCCACCCTGGGCCTAGATCTCTGTTTCCAAGGGTGATTCTCATAGGTGGCCTCCTAAAATCCCAACAAAATTCATGGCAATACTTCTCTGAAGTCAGTTCCAGAACTCAGTCTATAAGGGGAATCACACCAGAGTTCAAGCCCAGGTTTTCTCAGTCATGTCTTCCAACCGGACACAAATGACCAAAATTAAAACCAAAACACTCCCATATGGCCCTCATCTTCTTCCATATAGACACTAATCATAACCTCTGGCTGTAGGTTTCCATGAGTGATGGAGTCCAGGAGAGTGGCCAAAATAACTCCCTTGCCCTCATTGGTGTAACATCAGGGTGGTCTGGACACCCTTCATGTGAACCAGGATTGATCAAATATGCTAGACGTTAATACTTCTATGCTTCTCCAATTTGTGGAAAACTGAGTATCAGGTATATAGTTTTATGTGATTTGCCGTCATGAGAAAACACAAGCACCTCTGCAGGTCTTTGAAGAACTCATTTGACCCAAAGGATCCCTATTCTCACTTGATCGAGTTCAAGAACTTTAAAGATAACGGCGAGAGACTTCATCCACAATGACTGCTCTTTTGACCAATTTGGTTTTGGATGCACACATGGGATCTCTCTTTACATCCATCAGGTGCTGAGAATCTGAGCCACAACCTCACATAGGGCCAAGAGGCTGATTCAGACACATCCCTTTCCAAAGCAATTAAGCAAAGAGCCACAGGAGATGCCCATTCATTTCCATTTGAAAACATTTTCTTCAGTCTTCACAAAGGGGTGGCATGAGGCAAAGACCTTCCTGACATTCAGGGCAACAGAACAAGAGGTTAGCAATAGGCCAAAAGCAGGGTTTCTCCACTGAGACTTTACTGGTCACACTGATATCTGAGTTTTCTGAGATGCTAGCCATTCCCTTCAGCTATCCTGTACATGGCCATGTCACAGAGCTTGGAGGTGGTACATATCTTGGACACAAAACCATGAGCCAATTCTGGAGAGTGGCCTGAATTCAGGAAGAAATCAGGAACTTAGGAAGATAGCAGGTTTTACCCATCCATACGGCAAGCCGCATTCCATTCATAAATTGGGCAGGAAGAATGCTGGTAAGCTTTCTACTAGACTGGACACATCAATTGCTGCATTCTTTTTTTCTAATGTCTACAACCATGGACACAGTGGGATACACAGACATAGAAACCTTCGCCTTGTCAAAACCCTTATTAGAAACCGTCCACTCCAAACCAAACAAACCGCCTTTTCTACCTATTCTCAGAACATTAGACAAAATCACAAACACACACCCACACCCACAAAGGCACCTCTTTCCTCAAAGTAGGTCTCTGACTATCGTGTGTGTCCTCTGACTGCTGGGCCATACTATGTTCCCATCAAATGGCCTGTCTTGTCTCAGATCTGGTTTCCTTGGCCAACTCTGTGAAGTTGTCAGGAGACAGCGGTGAGCCACTTACTGCTTTCTCAGGAAAGGCCACTCTTAAGATCTTTCCGGGCATTTGGCTATCCTCACATCAGTAGGTAGCAAGAAAGACTGACTCTGTCCTTGGTAAATCAAAAGAAGTGAGACCACTGGGACTGGGACTGGGACTAGATTGTGTGCCTGGCTTCCTAGATCCCAAGTTCAGAGAGTTCCATCACCAAGGATGTGAGGTGAGGTCACTTCCTTCAGGAACTGAATGAGGTCACTGCCTTGGCAACCACATTGTCTTAACATTTACTTCCCAAAGGTCCCATGAAATGGAGCTTCCCCTACTTTATGTGACACTTTCACAAGTTAGGATGGTATATCAACCATTGGTAACTGGGAACAGCTCTCCACACAGGCCTGGTTTGGTCCTTCTTCTCTACATAAAGAAGAGAGAGGCTGATTCAGACACATCACTTCATGCTGACCATGTTGTTTGCAAAGGAAGATGACTTTTGCTCTCTCAGTTCCTTCATAGCTACCTACATCTTCTCTAGAGATCATTTGTGCATGGACCTTTAGTTTCTCAGCAGTTGTAAGATTTCCTTCATTCCTGTATTTTAAGACCAACTCTGTCCTTGCTCTTCTCTTATGTTAGATTGAGGGAACAGTGTATGGTTAGGGTTAATAACAGGTTCGATTTTGAATAGAAATCATTCTGCTGGATGAATAATGGTATTGTAAACCTGCAATATTTACAAGAATATATAGGTGAAATATATGAGTATGAAAACAGAAATCTAGGTAAGATTTGAAGTCCAGAAAAGCATTGAGCCCTTGATTTCAGTATTAAGCTTTGATTTATTTTCTGCACAGATGGGATACTTTGCTTTGAATTATGTTCTGCAAAGATGTCTCAGATAAATTGATATATAATTGCATTGGACCTTGTAACTTGGATGATTGATTGTAAAAGAGAACTTCCAGTCAAAAAGGAGTAATCGGTAGTATTAGGAAGATAGTCGGTAGGTTTATATAGGAGAGTGAGTATAGGATTTGGACCAAAAGTTCTTTAGCTATAGGGTTTCGGGTATACAGTGAATGTAAATGTCAGAACATGTGAAGAATCAGTCACAATGCAGAACTGGGGAAAATATGTAGGAATGCAGATATCAATAGAGACTTTTGGAAATCTGGCAAAGTATAGTTGGTTGTGAAATGTTAATAAAATAGGTACTTGTCACTTCCTGTTTTTCTGTATGCTTAATAAAACACTGTTGAAATCTTGAGAACTGTTTTCTAATCTTTTTCCCAGAATGTGCTGTCCCCAACTGCCAAACTGCAGAATGTACTCCCTCACCCAGTTGCACGCAAACTGCTCACTCGCCCAGACTAATCAATAAACTTCCCTCCCTGCCCACTTCAAGGAAAGTATATGAGCTCTGCTCTATTCAAATTAGCTCTGAGCCCCAGCATGCTGGACCCCCAATAAACCCTTTGCTTTTGCATGAGAGAGTCTCTTGGTGGTCTCTTCCCCCAACGCTCTCCCGACCTTTATATATGGAGGTTCCTTCGAGATCCGGCAGGGGCGGAAGAGAGACCTCAATGGGCTACTCTCAGGGAAAGTAAGGCGCCTCTTTCTGGTTTCAGGTTTCAGGTTAGGGCTTGGCAAAATGGCTGTTGATGAAGTTGCATGAGCTCTCTTTGACGGTGGCTGGCAGATGTGTCACAGAGCCACAGGCTCTGGGGGACGCCACAGAGGACTTGGGAATCAAGGAACAATAGTCTCCTCGACTCAGTGATGTTTTGTTTCAGATTCGGTATTGCCAGCCCATCGGGTTTTGCCGGCTGCTCAGTCTTGGTGTCAGTGTTGGATGTTCATTGCCTGTCTTTATTATCTTGTCTTGTCTGTGTCGTGAGAGTTGCTTTTACTGTTTGTGTATCTTTCATTATGGGACAGGTCACTTCAATGCCTCTGTCTCTGACCTTGATCACTGGACCAAAGTCCGCTTAAGGGCTCAGAATCTTTCTTTTTCAGTAAAACGCTGGACCTGGCAGACTCTCTGTGCCTCAGAATGGCCCACCTTTGCATTTGGATGGCCCCTAGAAGGATCTTTCTACTTCGCACTAATTTAATAAGTCAGAGATATTGTCTTACAGCCAGGGCCACATAGCCATCCCGATCAACAGCCATATATCTTAACTTGGCAGGACCTCTGCAAATCTCCTCCTCCATGGGTGAAGCCTTTCCTTGCCATGTCCCCGCTCCTACTCTTTTCCCCACGATCTCTCAAACCCTCTGCTCATCCTCCTCCTCCACCCTCTGTTCTCCCTGAGTCACAAGATTTGACTCTACTGGACTCTCATCCCCCTCTTTATCTTCTACCCTCATCCCACAACCCCCAACACCCTCTAAGTGATTCCCCTGCTGCTGACTCAGCCTCTCCGCCATTGGAGAAAGATAAACCAGCCCAGCGCACTCCAGATAACTCCCCTGCAGCACACACAGCCCCTCCTCCCCTGGAGGAAGCTGGCCTGGCTAAAGGAACTCGACAGCGTCAAATGATTTAAAACCCTGAAACTCCCGTGTTGCTCCCCCTCCATTCCTATGGGCCAATGATTGACAACGGCCATGGAGGAAAAATGCAAGCCTACCAGTATTGGCCTTCTCCTCTTCAGACCTATATAAATGGAAAAATAACAATCCTCCTTTTACCGAGGACCCAACCTGGCTCTCAGGTCTGGTTGAGTCATTGATGTTTTCACACCAGCCTACTTGGGATGACTGCCAACAACTCATAGGGACTCTCTTCATGACAGAGGAACAAAAGAGAATCCTCCTGGATGCTAGAAAACAATATCCTCGGACTAGATGGGTGACCAACACAACTTCCCAAAATAATCAAAGCCGGCTTTCTCTTGAAACGACCCAAGTGGGACCCCAACACATTTGAAGGTAGGGAGCATCTGTCCACTTATCACCGGGCTCTAATAGTGGGTATCTTAGTGGCTGCTAGGCGACAAACTAATTTGTCCAAGGTAAGAGAGATTATTCAAGGGCCTGGTGAATCTACCTCTATGTTCCTAGAGAGAACTATGGAGGCATATAGGAGATATACTACTTTCGATCCTCAGGCAGAGGATCAAAAGGCATCTGTCACAATGGCCTTTATTGGGCAAGCTGCCCTAGATATTAAGAGAATGTTACAATGCTTAGATGGATTACAAGATATGATTTTGAGAGATTTAGTTAGAGAAGCCAACAAGGTATACTAAAAGAGTGAAACTGAGGAAGAGAAGGGAGCAAAGGGAGGATGAGAGAAGCAAAAGACAGACTAAGGCATTGACTAAGGTCCTGGTCACAACAACAAACCGGCCAGAAATTAAGAAACAGAGAGACAGAAAGGGATACCTGGGCCCACACTAGAGGCCACCCCTGGCCTCAGATCAATGTGCCTACTCTAAAGAAAAAGGACACTGGGCCAAAGAGTGCCCTAGAAAGAGACAGCCACGCCAGCCAGACATTCTGACTCTGGAGGATGACTAAGAAAGTCGGGGCTCAGATCCTCTCCCCGACCTCAGGGTAACTTTTGAAGTGGAGGGGACCCCAGTAAACTTTGAAGTAGATACAGGGGCAATATACTCAGCCCTTAAGGCCCCATTGGGCCCTCTATCAAATAAAAGGTCTCTAATTCCAGGGTCTAAATGCAGTAAATATCAGACTTTGACAACTAAGGGGACCATGGACCAGGGGAAAGGATAAATCCATCACTCCTTCCTAGTAATCCCAGAATGCCCGGCCCCATTGATGGGCAGAGATCTGCTCACCAAGCTCTGGGCCAAAATAACTTTTAACCCTGAAGGCCCCCAAGTGGAGTTTCTAAATCCTTCAGTAAATACTCCTATAATCATGGCTCTAACTATGTCAGTAGCAAATGTTCATCAACTCACTCATCTTTGTTCAAAGAAACTGCATTCATTCCTGAAAGATCAAGAACAGAGTTTTCCACTAACCGACTCACAGTGAAAGAAAATAACTGAATGGGTAACAAAAGCCTGTCAGGTCCATCAATTGGTTAATACTTACCCTTCCAAGCTTCCTGCAGGAAAGCACCTACGAGGAACCATACCAGGAAAATTCTGGGAAGTGGACTTTACTGAAATTAAGCCAGCAAGGTATGGACTTAAATATCTTCTAGTCTTTGAAGATACATTTTCAGGACGGATTGAAGCCTTCCCCACAAAAAAAGAAAGAAAAAAGGAAAAAAAAAAGAAACAGAGCAAATGGTTGTCAAGAAGATCCTGGAAGACATTTATTCTCCCCTTGACGACCAGTAGTCTTAACCCTCATCAGCCCCTTAAGCAGCGATGGCTGATCACAAATCCTACTGGAAAAGAAGTATGGTCTATCTCACATACAGCCCCCTTATGGACCTGGTGGCCATCTCTCCACCCAGACATTTGTCAGCTGGCTATAGGTCTTTCCTATTGAGATATCCCTGATGAAGAGGATCCCACTAAAATTCCATTAAATCCCTTCAGTACCATAGAAAATGGAAACAAACATTATGGATGTAGGGACACGTGAGCCAGATGCATGTTGGCTAGCCTAGATTACTATGTTTGCCCGGCGGAGTATCAAAGCCACAAACAGTCACGGCTGTGCGGGGGGGAGAGCAGACTTCTTCTGTAAGTCATGGGGCTGTGAGCATACAGGGACTGCCAGATGGAACCCAAACTCCTCATCAAATTCTGTAAACAGCATTGGCCATATTACCAATTAGATAACCAAAACCGATGGCCCCAAGAGGGGTCTCTATATCCTCAAATTCTGCGTGACCTTTTAAACTTCTGAAAGTGCTCAAAAGGGTAAAAGGAGATTCCCCTATGTGGAGGCCTTCTCCCTCCTTTGCTCACATCCTGGACTATGCTTCTCCAATAGATGCTTACCCTCAGCCTTCAGCTCCAGACTCTCTGCTGTCACTCCCACCTCAGCAACTTGATTTCTGCCCTCCAATATCTAGATCAAAAACCCAAATCTCCGCCAGTTCTCAGACCATTGCCCCCTTGCTGAGGTAGCAGGTACTGAGGTACCACTCCACTCACTCACTACTCTCTTCTCCTGTCAGTGCCCGCACTGGGTCCCTCCAGGTCCTCTTACCAGCTAATGCAAAGCTCAAACCCACAGAGGAGAACCCTCAGACCCTTATCCAAAATGTAATGAAAATGGCCTTTAATGTTGCTTTGTCATCACTGAAAACAGGTTACTAAAAATTTAAAGTCCCTCACAGGCTTTTTGGGATACTCACTCCCATTTCCCCCTCTGTTCTATCTGTTCTACTGCTCAAATTTTTCTTGCTATTAAGATCCCAAAGCCCTCTCCCAATATTCTTTTACATCTCTCATTCCTCATTCTCAGATCCACGGAAGTTGCTTTCATCCCTGCCTTCCAAGTCGTCCCCCTCTGTACCAGGTCCACAGAAAAGTCTTAATTAACCTTCTCCAGAAGTCTTCACCATGGCTGATTTACGACTTTCAGCATAAGAGTCCCTATAAAAGAGATCACTGTAGATAAACTTCCTATTTTCGTGTTGCCCTGGTCTCCTTGGAAACTGGCTAAAAAAAACCAGCACTCCTAATCTAGACACACCCTTAATAGTTTTTCACAAAATATGTCAAAAAAAGGCCTCTGGCCTTGAGATGGGGCTTCACAGAGATGGCTACATTTCTAAGATAAAGAAGTTACAAACTGGGCTGCATGGAAACAGCTGGCAGGTTGAAAAAAAAGAAAGGGAAGAAAAAGCTCTCCCCCACATAGGTGTCCTTGAAAAGTTAACTTGCCCCAAACTGGGGAAAAAACAGAAACGAAAACTGCTTTTTGTGAACTTCTGCAGACTGTGAACTTCTGAGCCCCTTTCCTTACGTGTTGTGTACAAAATTCTGAAACTACCTAAACTTGGGTTTCAGGGGATTAATTGATTACAACAGAAGCAATGCCCCCTGAATCTGGTTGCAACCAAAAATACTGTTTTCCTGTCTTTGGTGCTATCTTAGGTGCCTTGCCTTGTCCGTCCCTACAACAGTATAATTCTATATACTTAAACACTGTTTATGTTTTCATGAAATGGTCAACAGATGTGATTAATTGTGTAATGGTGCAGATGTTTCCCAGAGTGCTCTATCATGATGCAGGTTCATTTGAAGATCAAAGAGGGGGGCATAGAACACGGTTCCGCTGAAAACATATGTCCCTCACCTTAGCCATTCTATTACGAATAGTAGTTACTGCAGGGTAGGGCACGGGAACCATTGCTCTGGCCCATGGGACACAACAAATGACCCAAAGCAGCAATAGATCAAAAATTAAAGATATTAGAAACCTCCATCACAGCTTTGAACGAATCTTTAACCTCTCTCTCTGAAGTTGTTTTACAGAACAGTCGAGGGTTGGACCTCCTTTTCATGAGAGAAGGGGGCCTTTGTGCTTCATTGAGGGAAGAATGTTGTTTTTATGTCTACAATACTGGAGTTGTAAAAAAAATCTATGAGTAAATTAAAAAGATGCCTTGAAGAGCGACAACGAGAGAGAGAGAGGCCCAAGAATGGTAGTTTGAGTCTTTTTTTACACAGTCCCCCTGGTTAACTACGTTTTTATCAACCCTAGCCAGTCCAATAATAATCCTCATATTATTGCTAACTATGAAACCCTGTTTTCTCAACCGTGTAATTTCTTTTCTCCAAGCTCAAATTGGACAAATTAAACTTATGGTAATACCCCACTAGCAGACATAGAATATGACACCCCACAATGATCACTTTTATGATTAAAAGTAGCCAGAAGAAGAAGTGGGGAATGAAAGGTTAATAAAATATGTACTTGTCACTTCCTGTTTTTCTGTATGCGTAACAAAACACTGTTGAAATCTTGAGAACTGTTTGCTAATCTTGTTCCCAGAATATGCTGTCCCCAATTACCAAACTGCAGAATGTACTCCCTCACCCAGTTGAATACAAACCATCCACTCTCCCTGACCCATCAATGAACTTCCATCCCTGCCCTCTGCAAGGAAAGTATATAAGCTCTGCTTAAGCTGTTGTCAGGTCTCTCTGCTCTATTCAAGTGAGCTCTGAGCCCCAGCATGCTGGACCCCCAATAAAACCTTTGCTGTTGCATGAGATAGTCTCTTGGTGGTCTCTTTCTCCGGCACTCGCCCAAACTTTACTTGGATGATTGAATGTAGAAGAGAACATCTATTAAAAAAGTTATAGTCAGTAGGATTAGGAAGATAGTTGGTAGGTTTAGGAAGAAAAGTGAGTATAGGATTTGGAACAAAAGTTCTTTGCCAATAGGGTTTTGGTTAGAGAGTCAATGTAAATATCAACACAAGTGAAGAGTCAGTCACAATGATGAACAGGGGAAAATATGTAGAAAAGCAGATATCAATAGAGACATTAGGAAATCAGGAAAAGAATAAAGTGAGTTATGGGATTAGATATTTTCTACAGGGTTGAGGTTGAATGTATGAGCTTAGGAAGAAACAAAGATGAAGTCAACAATAGGATTGACATTTGAGAGCATTAGCATAGCCCAAGACAGTGTCCAAAATAAGCTCCATTGCCCTCATTTGCCTAAATTCCCGGTGGCCTGTACATCCTTCCTGTGTACCAGGAGTGATCAAATAGGCCTGACCTTAATATTGCTCTGCTTCACCAATTTGAGGCCTACCGAGTGTCGGGTACACATTCTTTATGTAAATTAGAGAGATGAGAAAACCCAAGCACCTATTGGAAAGCTTCTGAATTAATTTGAAGAAATCATTTGACCCAAATGATCCCTATTCTCACTTGATGGAATTCAGAAACCTTACAGAGGAAGGCAAAAGACTTCATCCACAATGACTGCTCTTTTTTGCCATTTTGGATTTGGATGCACACATGGGATCTTTCTTTAGATCCATCAGGTGCTGAGTATCTAAGTCAAAGAATCACACTGGGCCAAGAGGCTGATTCAGACACACCTCTTTCCAAATCAATTAAGAAAAGAGCCAAAGGTGAATCCTATTAATTTCCATTTGAAAAATCTTTTCTTCAGGATTCAAAAAGCTGTGGCCTGAGGAAAAAACCTTCCTGACTCTCAGGGCAACAGAACAATAGGTAAGCAAATGGCCCAAAGCAGGGATTCTCCACTGAGACTTTACTGGTCACACTGATATCTGAGTTTTCTGAGATGCTCGCCATTCCCTTCAGTTATCCAGTACATGGCCATGTCACCGAGCTTGGAGGTAGTACATATCTTGGACACAAAACCATGAGCCTATTCTGGAAAGTGGCCATAATTCAGGAAGAAAACAGCAACTTAGGAAGGTAGCAGGTATTGCCCATCAATAAGGCAAGCCATAGTCAATTCATAAATTGGGCTGGATGAATGCTGGGAAGCTTTCTACGAGACAGGACACATCAATTAATGCATTCTCTTTTCTAATGTGTACAAGTACAAACACAGTGGGATACACAGACATAGAAACACTTGCGCTGTCAAACGACTTACTAGAAACTGTTCACTCCAAATCAAACAAGCCGCCTTTCCTACCTATTCTCAGAACATGAGACAAAACCACAAACCCACAATGGCACCTCCTTCCCTCAAATAGGTCTGTGACTGTCTGGTGTGTGCTCTGACTGATGGGTCATACTATGATCCCCCAAAATGGCCTGTCCTGTCTCAGATCTGGTCTTCTTGGCCAACTCTGTGAAGTTGTCAGGAGCCAGGATTGAGCCACTACCTGCTTTCTCAGGAAGAGCCCCTCTTCAGAGCTTTCCTGGCATTTGGCCATCCTCACATCAGTAGGTACCAAGAAAGACTGACTCTGTCCTTGGTTAATCCAAAAAAGTGAGACCACTGGGACTAGGACTGGGACTGGCTCTGGGTGCCTGGCTTTCTGTATCCCAAGTTCAGAGAGTTCCATCACCAAGGAAGTGAGATGAGATCACTTTCTTCAGGAACTGAATGAGATCACTGCCTTAGCAACCACTTTATCATAACAATTGCTTCAAAGGGTACCATGAGATGGAGGCTGCCCCTACTTCCTGTCACACTTTCACATGGTAGAATTGTATATCACCTGTAGGCAAATGGTAACAGCTCTCCACACAGGCATGGTTTTGTCCATCTTCTCTACATTAAGGAGAGATTGGCTGATTCTGATGCAACCCTTCATCCTGACCAGGTTGTTTGCCATGGAAGATGATTTTTGCTCTCTCAGGTCTTTCATAGCTGCCTACATCTTCTCCAGGGATCATTTCTGCATGGAGCTTTGAGGTTCTCAGCAGATGGAAGATCCACTACATTTCTGTATTGTAAGACCAACACTGTCCCTGCTCTTCTGTAAAATGAGATTGAGGGAACAGTGTATGGTTAGGGTGAATAACATTTTCCATTTGGCTTAGGAATCATTCTGCTGGATGATTAATGGTATTGGGAACATGCGATATTTATAAGAATATAGAGGTGAAATACATGTATGAAAAAATAAATCTAAGTAAGATTTGAAGCTCAGAAAATCATTGGGCCCTTGATTGGGATACTTACCATTGAATTACGTTCTCACAGATATCTCAGATAAATCGATATACAATGGCATAAGACCTTGTACGTTGGATGATTGAATGTAGAAGAGAATATCCAGTCAAAAAGGGATAGTCAGTAGGATTAGGAAGATAGTCAGTAGGTTTAGGAAGAAGAGTGAGTATAGGATTTGGAAAAAAAGTTCTTCAGCAATAAGTTATCAATTAGAGTGTGAAAGCAAATGTCAGCACATGTGAAGGTTCAGTCACAGTGGTGAACTGTGGAAAATATGTAAGAAAGCAGATGGCAATAGAGACATTATGAAATCAGGCAATGTATAAAGTGAGGGATAGGATAAAACATTTTCAATCGGGTTGAGTTTGAATATATAATCTTAAGAGGAAACAAATATGTAGTCACCAATAGGATTGACATTTGAGAGCATTAGGCAACTTGGACATGGATGATTTTAGTAATCCATATTTACTTTCCATTTAGGCTTTGGTACAATCATAAGTGTGATCTTTGCATTTTGTGTCCAGAATATTTCTGTGATAAAATGTATATGTAGATCAGGTGACATGCGTATTTCTTCCACCATTTCTGTGAGCAATATTTTGAAGACATATAAATTAGTATTGGGGGTACAAAGAGGTGTACACTGTGTCTATGAATATAAAGAAAAAGCATGCATAGACCATACTGTGAATAAATAATATAACTGGTTTTACTCTTAATAATGGATTGAATTGATATCTGAAAATATATAAGAAATCTGATATTGGTATACAATCATTCATTCCAACCAGTTATACATCCATTGGAAATATCAGAGTTATAATTTATCATGAAGGGGATGTGAGTTTTGCTTCAAAAGTGATTATGGAAATCGAAAATAATGTGTTTTGAAAGAGGTCTCAGGAAGAGACCAGTCAAGAAAGATGGAAGAATACATGTGTCCTGAAGCAGGAAGTGATTGAAAGTGAAACAAATTCGTATAAATTTGAGAACTTGTGGATAAAATATATATCCTATGATGTGCATAAACTTAAGAAATAGTAATGTACCAGTTTTGAATAAAAATGAACGTAAAAATACAAATCATGTACCATAGGAATCTACTTGCCTTGATGTTAAACTGGGACAGTAACTCTAGAAATATTAGGATATGTATGTACCATTCACTGAAGTTAGTTTTCAGTACTAGAAAACAAATATGTATTTCAGGTGGATGAATATTTCTGAGAATAATATTGTGAAAAGTTGATTATAAATCCACATACGTGAACATGAATGAATTTAGGGAGTGTATATAAGACACATATATTTCATATTTTAAAAATCTGGAGATTGTATATATATATATATATATATATATATATATATATATATATATATATATATATATATATAACAAAACACACACACAGACATTCAAAAGTAGCAATAGATATGCCAATCGTAATTGATCGAGATATATATATCATCCACAGATCCGAAAATATTCAATTTACTGAACATGGATTTATGTATAATGTTGTTCAATTAGGAAGCTCACCCATTGGTTGAATTTTTAGTTCCAGCAGTGTTTAGGATAGTGATCTCTTCTCACCTTTTGTGTCTGCCAAGTCAGCCACCTCACAAGAATGTACATGTGATACAAGTTAGGATTCTATATGTGCATATCAAAACACATCTGCTGAATAGGCTACAGAGAAAGGGAGATAGGAATTCACATATTTGTTAACTTTAAAACACATGGAGAGATATCCAAAATGGCGGCGGGTATGGAGAGATCAAGTCTCTGACCTCTTCAGCTGCACTGGAATAGGGAGTCATAAACTGTCTAAATACTGTTTGCTCAGGATCACTAGGCAATGATGCACTGACATGAATCTGGCAGGGTGAACAGTCTGGGCCACGCAGAACACACACCAAGCCCGGATCGGTTGCATTCAACCTCTGGTTTGCCTGCGTTTCGTGACTCAGCACTAACGATCCAGCTGAAATAACTGGTCTGCCCTTCTGAACTTACAGAGGTAGAAGCCAACCTAGCCTTCATAGGCAGTGGCCAAAGGATTGAAACGGGGCATGGGAGAGACAGTGAGGACCCACCAGTTGCATCGGTCACCCGGCAAAGGGAACGAATGATCACCATTTGCATGGGATACCACCATGGCATAGAACTGACGTCAAGGATGGAGGAGATAACTTCATTGAAACCAGCGCGACAGGTTTGTAATTCCCTAGCCATCTCTCTCCACACAGCAGGGAATCCTTAAGGGCCCCTCCCAGCTCTCCCGTAAGGGTCCCTCTCAGCTCTACCATGAGCGCGATAGCCAGACCGAGAAAATCAGGAGTGGCGCGGGACTTGTGGCACAGAACTCCAGGCTACCGCTCCCACGAGTGCTGACAACTGAGGTCTCTTGCACCAGCTACTGGGGCGTGGCTCCCGAAGGGCAAACAAATTCGCTTGGGGATCTCAGCCCCAAGCTCTACAAACTTAGGGTCTGAGGGAAGCAAACCGGGAGAGTGTGCCCAGGTATTCATAAAAACAGGTCTCCCAGGAGCAGCAGACCTGGCGTGTTGCCAGTATTGTGGTGAGCGTCACAGGTGAGCAGGGCATGACTTGAGGAAACACAAGAGAAGGCCCTAGGGTGTCAGGATTGGACACCCGCCCAGTCTGGAAGGAAGAGCAGCTGCATAGTGATTGGTTCCCACCTACTGAGAGGAGAACCTCGGCCCAGTGGGCACAGCACCACCTATTGGAAGAGAAGTTAATCAAACTCTATGACTGCATTTATTATTATCATTATTTATTTATTTTTTAAATTTGGGGTTTTTTTTTTTTCTTTTTCTTTCATTTTCATTCTTGTTGTTGTTGTTTTTCTTTAACTTTTTTAATGTTTTTAAGTTTTTAAATTTCTTTATTTTATTATTAATTATTATTATTATTAAATTGTAATTTTCATTTTTTTATTATCATTATTATTTTTTTAATTTTTCTTTCATTCTTTATTTTCTGTTTTTTTCTTTTGTCTTTTCATTTCTTTTCAATTTTCTTTTTCCCCCTTCCTTGAATTCTACCTGCCTACTCTCATTCTCTTATTGACTTCTTCCCTTCCCTTCTAATATCTTTCCTCCCAAGCATGAAATAAATTTGTAAGACTAATCAGTAACTCAGCACTCAAACAGAACAAGAAGTAACATGAGCAGCATAAGAAAGCAAGAAAGAAAAAGAGTACAAACAATGAAAAACAGCCTAAATACTCAGCAGGACCTAGAGTCATCAGAAAAATGATCACATAAAGAACTCAAGGAATACCTTAGACAGATGGAATGGAACCTTAAAGAAGATATGAGACAGCAAATCCAAACAGTGAAAGAACACATTGAAAATGAATTACATGAACAGATTTAAAAAAAGAAGTTAAGCATCTTTATACGGAGATAGAGATAATAAAAAAAATCATACAATAATTCTAGAAATGAAGGAAATGATAAACCAAATTAAAAACTCAATTGAGAGAATTACTAAAAGAGTGGAGCAAGTAGAAGACAGAATGTCACATAATGAAGACAAAATATATCATCTTGAAAAGAGTCTAGCCAACTCAGAAAGGCTGGTAAAAAATCACGAGAAAATCATCCAAGAGATATGGGATAACATATAAAAACCAAATTTATGAGTCATCTGGATAGAGGAAGGTCCAGAGATTCAAACCACGGGAATGAGTAACCTACTGAATGAAATAATTACAGAAAACTTTCCAGAAATAAAAAAAGAAACGGATATACAAATTGTAGATTCATAGAGGACACTGAGCACAAAAAATCACAGTAGACCAACACCAAGACATTTGTTATAAACATATCTAATATACAGAACAAAGAGAAAATATTAAAAGCTACAAGAAAAAGGAGGCAGACTACATTCAGGGGTAAATCAATAAGGTTAACAAAGGATGTTTCATCACAGTTGATGAAAGCGAGAAGATCTTGGAACAACGTATTTTAAACACTGAAAGACAATGGATGCCAACCAAGAATTCTGGATCCAGCAAAATTAACCTTCAGGTACGAAAATGAAATAAAAATCTTTCATGATTAACAAAAGCTAAAAGAATTTGCAGCCAGAAAACCAGCATTGCAAAGCATCTTGAGAAAAACACTACATGAGGAAGAAATGAAAAACAACAACCAAAACCATCAGTGGGAAGTGACTGGGTAATGACAGAGTGCAGGGGGAAAGCTAATCATGGAGAAACAAAGTAAATTAAAAACAAAGATAAATAATTAAACATGGCTGGAAGTACAAACCATACATCAATAGTAGCTCTAAACGCTTATGGCTTAAAATCTCCAATAAAGCAACATAGTCTGGTAACTTGGATTAATAAAACAAATCCAACAATATGTTGCCTCCAGGAGACACATCTGAATCGAAAAGACATACACAGGCTGAAGGTGAAAAGTTGGGAAAATTTATACCATGCACACGGTCCTCGTAAGCAAGCAGGGGTGGCCATCCTCATATAGAATAAAATCGAAGTCAAGACTAAGTTAATCAAAAGGGATAAGAAGGACATTATATACTGTTAAAAGAAACCATTCACCAACAAGACATAACAATTATCAATATTTATGCACCAAATAATTGTGTTGCAATGTTCATAAAACAAATTCTTCTCAAGTTCAAGAATCAAATAGACCACAACCTAATAATTATGGGTGACTTCAACACACCTCTCTCACCATTAGACAGATCCTCCAAACAAAAGTTGAATAAAGAAAATATAGAACTCAATATCACAATCAATATCCTAGACTTAACTGACATATATAGAATATATCAACCATAATCAAGTGTATATACTTTTTTTTCAGCAGCACATGGATCCCTCTCAAAAATAGAGCATATATTATGCAATAGGGCAACACTCAGTAAATATAAAGAGGTGGAGATAATACCATGCATTTTATCTGATCATAATGGAATGAAACTGTAAATCAATGATAAAAGAAGGAAGGAAAAATCCTACATCACTAGGAAAATAAACAATATGTTACTGAATAATCCATGGGTTACAGAAGACATAAAGGAGGGAATCAAAAAATTCTTAGAGATAAATGAAAATACAGACACAACATATCGGAATCTATGGGACACAATGAAAGCAATTTTAAGAGGGAAATTCATCACCTGGAGGTCATTCATCAAAAAAAGCAAAAACCAACAAATAAATGAGCTCACACTTCATCTAAAAGCCCTAGAAAAGGAAGAGCAAAACAACAGCAAATGTAGCAGAAGGCAAGAAATAATTAAAATCAGAGTGGAAACCAATGAAATTGAAACAAAAGAAACTATTGAAAAAACTAACAAAAATAAAAGTTGGTTCTTTGAAAAAATAAATAAGATCAACAGACTCTTAGCCATGCTAATGAAGAGAAGAAGAGAGAGAACTCAAATTACAAACATACAGGATGAAAAAGGCAATATCACAACAGATGCTACAGAAATACAGAAGACAATTAGAAATTATTTTGAAAACCTATATTCCAATAAAATAGAAAATATGAAGACATCGGTAAATTTCTTAAGTTACATGATTTGCCCAGACTGCGTCAGGAGGATACACACAATTTAAACATACCAATATCAATGGATGATTTAGAGGAAGCAATCAAAAGACTACCAACCAAGAAAAGCCCAGGACCAGATGGGTATACAGCAGAATTTTACAAAACCTTTAAAGAAGAATTAATACCAATACTTTTCAAGTTATTTCGAGAAACAGATAAAGAGGGAGCTCTGCCAAATTCATTCTATGAGGCCAACATCACCCTTATTCTGAAACAAGACAAAGACACCTCAAAGAAAGAAAAGTACAGACCAATATCTCTGATGAAGCTAGATGCAAGAATCCTCAGTAAAATTCTGGAGAATCGTATTGAAAGGCACATAAAAAATAATTGTGCACCACGATCAAGTAGGATTCATCCCTGGGATGCAAGGATGTTTTAATATATGGAAATCAATAAATATTATTCACCACATTAATTGACTTAAAGATAAGAACCATATGATCATCTTGATAGATGCAGAAAGAGCAGTTGACAAAGTACAGCATCCCTTTATGTTCAAAACATTAGAAAAACTAGGGATAACAGGAACTTACCTCGACATTGTAAAAGCTATCTATGCTAAGCCTCAGGCTAGGATCATTCTGAATGGAGAAAAATTGAAGGCATTCACTCTAAAATCTGGAACAAGACAAGGATTCCCTCTATCCACACTTCAATTCAATATAGTTCTCAAAACACTGGCCAGAGAAATTAGACGAAAGAAATCAAAGCCATAAAAATAGGAAAAGAAGAATGTAAATTATCACTATGTGCTGGTGACATGATTCTATAGAATCATAGAAGACCCAAAAGGGTCTACAAAAAAAACTACTAGAACTAATAAATGAATTCAGCAAAGTAGCAGGATCTAAAATCAACACGCATAAATCGAAGGCCTTTCTGTATATCAGCAACAAATCTTCTGAAACGGAAATGAGGAAAAGCAGTTCATTCAAAACATCCTCAAAAAAATTAAATACATGGGAATCAACCTAACAAAAAAGGTGAAAGATTTATACAATAAATCAATAGAACCCTAAAAAATGAAGTAGAAGAAGATATTAGAAGATGGAAAAATATACCCTGTTCATGGATAGGCAGAACTAACATCATCAAAATGGCGATATTACCAAAAGTTATCTATAGGTTTAATGCAATGCCAATCAAAATCCCAATGGCATTTCTTGTAGAAATAGAGAAAGCAATCATGAAATTCATATGGAAAAATATAAGACCCAGAAATACAAAAGCAATTCTAAGCAGGAAGTGTGAATCAGGCGGTATAGTGATACCAGATTTCAAACTATATTACAGAGCAATAGTAACAAAAACAGCATGGTACTGGTACCAAAACAGGCGGGTAGACCAGTGGTACGGTATACAGGACACAAGAGACTAATCCACAAAGCTACAACTATGTTATATTTGATAAAGAAGCTAAAAGCATGCAATGGAGGAAGGATAGCATCTTCAACAAATGGTGTTGGGTAAACTGAAAATCCATATGCAACAAAATGGAACTTAATCCCCTCCTCTCGCCATGCACAAGAGAGTTAACTCAAAGTGGATCATGGAGCTAGATATCAAATCAGAGACTCTGCATGTGTTAGAAGAAAAAGTTGGCTCTGGTCTACATATTGTGGGGTCGGGCTCCAAATTCCTTAATAGGACACCCATAGCACAAGAGTTAATAACAAGAATCAACAAATGGGACTTACTTAAATTAAAAAGTTTTTTCTCAGCAAAAGAAACAATAAGAGAGGTAAATAGGAAGCCTACATCATGTTAACAAATTTTTACTCATCACACTTCAGATAGAGCCCTAATATCCAGAGTATACAAAAAACTCAAACAATTAGACAATAAGATAAAAAATAACCCAATCAACAAATGGGCCAAGGACCTGAAAAGACACTTCTCAAAGGAGGACATACAATCAATCAATAAGTACATGAAAAAATGCTCACCATCTCTAGCAGTCAGAGAAATGCAAATCAAAACCACCCTAAGATACCATCTCACTCCAGTAAGATTGACAGCCTTTAGGAAGTCAAACAACAACAAGTGCTGCTGAGGATGTAGGGAAAAGGGTACTCTTGTACATTGCTGGTGGGACTGCAAACTGGTGCGGCCAATTTGGAAAGCAGTATGGAGAATCCTGGGAAAGCTGGGAATGGAACCACCATTTGACCAAGCTATTGCCCTTCTCGGACTATTCCCTGAATCTTAAAAGAGGGTATTACAGTGATACTGCCACATCGATGTTCATAGCAGAACAATTCACAATTGCTAGACTGTGGAACCAACCCAGATGCCCTACAATAGATGAATGGATTAAAAAAATGTGGCATTTATACACCATGGAGTAATATGCAGCACTAAAAAATGACAAAAAAATGGAATTTGCATTGAAATGGATGGCACTAGAGCAGATAATGCTTAGTGAAGCTAGCCAATCGTAGAAAACAAATACCAAATGTCTTATTTGATATAATGAGAGCAACTAAGAACAGAGCAGGGAGGAAGAGCAGGAAGAAAAGATTAACATTAAACAGAGACGTGAGTTGGGGGGGGAGGTAGAGAAAAGGTAAATTTCATGGTAATGGAGGGAGACCCTCATTGTTACACAAAATTACATATAAGAGGTTGTGAGGGGAATTGGAAAATAAACAAAGAGAGAAATGAATTACAGTAGATTCGGTAGAGAGAGAAGATGGGAGTGGAGGGGAGCAGGGATAGTAGAGGATAGGAAAGGTACCAGAATACAAGTTACTAATAGGGCATTATGTAAAATGTGGATGTGTAACCGATGTGATTCTGCAATCCATATTTGGGGTAAAAATGGGAGTTCATAACCCACTTGAATCTAATGCATAAAATACGATATGTCAAGAGCTTTGTTATGTTTTGAACAACCAACTAATAAAATAAAATAAAATAAAATAAAATAATCGAAAGAAAAACACATGGGGAACTATTTCAACACAAAATTGACTAGATGTATAACTCCTACCTTATATAATGCAAAATGCAAGTCCAACTATACACCATGCCTCCTCTGAAATGCTTGTAATTCTATTCTGTTTGGGTTGTTTTTCTCCATCTTATTAGGATTAGTAGTCAGAGTCTAGTAGATTAGGTGTCAGTGTCCGGTATTCAGTATTTCGAATGGAAAATTGGAAAATGGACCAAATGTGTATGCAAACATATGCTACACAAAAATTTTCCCACTCTCATCCAGAACAATGCCTTGACATTACCCTCGTCCCAAGTAATACATCATTAAAAGTCAAGAGTTAGAAAATCTGGGAATAAATATCTGGAATGGAATATGCTCAAAAGTTTACAACCTGGGAGGTGGTAGAGTAGTTTCCAAAAGTAAGGGACAGGGTAAACACTCCACAAACATGGAGCTGTGCTGGCATAAAGACTTCTTGAGAAACTGCCTCTGAGTTTGAGCACTTGAAATATATGTTGTTGTCAGGAGCTTTACCTTCCTTGTAGTGAGACCATTACAGCTGGGTCTGCATCTATGTTACCTGGAGGACATGGTTTAATATTTTCCAATGAACATGCTGTAGCAGTGCTGAATTCAATCCTAGTCGGTAAACTGGGGCCACTGGGGGCTAAGTGTCTCCCCTGGTGGACTGTGAAGTCATTGGGTCATCCTCCACATTTTGTGGTGTTTATTGCTTCTGCACTGGGTGTTTAGTATTTGCTTCACGAAATACAAGGAGTTCAACTGAAAAACAGTGCTGAAGGGAGTTCTGTCATATGTGGTGGGTCAGGGTCTGTAGGAGAATGCACCAACCAAGGTTCTATCCCTCATAGCTTGCTCCTTGACCATAGCAACCTGATTCTGAACATTCCCCTGAAACCTCTCCATATAACAAGGTCCCTTTACTTGTAAGGGTCTGTTGGCTGCACCATGTCAGCCACAAGCCATTTGGAAGCCAATGGCAGATCCACATGGCCCCACCACAGATATTCCATCACACACCTGCCCACCACGGCTATAAGCCCACTAGTCAGCACACTCCAACTTACTGGCATCTCTGTTCTACACCATTTTCTTGAAACCCAGTCAATCAAGGCACTGCTGGTATACTCATAATCATCAACAGGATATCCAAAGGTCCTCCAGTGCCACCTGTTCATGAAAATTAAAAAAAAAATTCATGGTATTTATCGAGCCATTTTTTCAAGCATGAAGTTGGAGGCAATGTGGGTTTCAATTCATTCAGGAACAATTAAATGTTGAGGATGCTCATTTCCATAAAAGCTTCGGAGAACTCTCAGAGGCAAGTCTTCCCAAAGAGTAGCCAAAAGGTCACATGAAGCAAGGTGCATTGAGGTCTACAACGTGAGGTCCATGTGTGTTTTGACTCTCAACTATGGCTGCCAAGTCGTTCAGAATAAAATCATGTGATATCTTGGCTGAGATTCCCAGTGCTCTGCGGAAAGCAACCCTGGGCCTAGATCTCAGTTTCCAAGGGCAAATCTCATGCGTGGCCTCCTAAAATTCCAACACAATTCATGGAAATACTTCGATGACGTCAGTTCCAGAATGCAGTCTCTTAGGGTAATCACACCAGAGTTCAAGCCAAGGTGGACCCAGTCGTCTCTTCCAACCGCCACACAAATGACCACGATTCAAACCAAAACAATCCCACATGACCTCATCTTCTTCCATTTAGACACTCATCATAACTTCTGGCTGGAGGTTTCCATGAGGTGTTCACCCCAAGACAGTGTCCAAAAAATCTCCCTTGCATCTCATTTGCCTAAAGTCAGGGTGGCCTGTACACCCTTCCTGTGTACCAGGAATGATCAAAAAGGCCTGCCATTAATACTGCTCTGCTTCTCAAATTTGAGGCCTACTGACTGTGGGTTTTAGATTCTTTATGTGAATTGGAGTCATGAGAAAATCTAAGCACCTATGAGCTAGCCTCTGCAGGGTTTGAGGAACATATTTGACCCAAAGAATCCCTATTCTCACTTGATGGAGGTCAAGAAAGTTACAGAGCAAGGTGAGAGACTTCATCCACAAGGACTGCTCTTTGGCCATTTTGGTTTTGGATGTACACATGGAATCTTTCTTTAGATCCATCAGGTGCTGAGACTCTAAGCCACCACCTCACACAGGCTCAAGAGTCTGAATAAGACACATTCTTTTCCAAGAAATTAAGCAAAGAGCCACAGGTAATGCCCATTTATTTCCATTGCAAAACTCTTCTTTTCAGGCTTCAAAAAGGTGTGGCCTGAGGCAAAGGCCTTCCTGAAATTCAGGGCAACAGAACAATAGGTAAGCATAAGGCCCAAAGCAGGGTTTCTCCACTGAGACTTTCCTGGTCCCAGTGATTTCTGAGTTTTCTGAGATGCTCGCCATTCCCTTCAGCTATCCAGTACATGGCCATGTCAAAGAACTTGGAGGTGGTACATAACTTGGACAAAAAACCATGAGCCTATTCTGGAGAGTCTCGAGAATTCAGGAAGAAAACAGGAACTTAGGAAGATATCAGGTGTAGCCCATCGATCAGGCAAGCCACAGTCCATTCATAAATTGGGCAAAATGAATGCTGTGAAGCTTTCTACTAGACAGGACACATCCATTTATGCATTCTCTTTTCTAATGTCTACAACTATGGACACAGTGGGATACACAGACACAGAAACACTCGCCTTGTCAAGGGACTTTCTAGAAAATGTTCACTAAATCCAAACAAACCACTTTTCCTACCTATTTTCAGAACAAGGGAAAATCACAAACCTACAACCACACCCACAGAGGCACCTCCTTACCCCAAGTAATTCTGAGACTATCTGGAGTGTCCTCTGACTGGTGGGCCATATTATGTTCCCTCAAAATGGCATGTCCTGTCTCAGATCTCCTCTTCTTATCCAACTCTGTGAAGTTGTGAAGAGCAAGCTGTGAGCAACTACCTTTTTTCCCAGGAAAGGCCCGTCTTCAGAACTCTCTTGGCATTTGGCCTTCCTCACATCAGTAGGTACCAAGAAAGACTGATTCTGTCCTTGGTACATCCAAACAAGTGAGAACACTGGGACTGGGACTGGGACTGGCTCTGTGTGCCTGGCTTCCTGGATCCCAAGTTCAGAGAGTTCCATCAACAAGGAAGTGAGGTGAGGTCACTTCCTTCAGGAACTGAATGAGGTCACTGCCTTGGCAACCACTTTGTCCTAACAGTTGCTTCCAAGGGTCCCTTCAGATGCAGGCTGCTCCTACTACCTGTGACAGTTTCACAAGTTAGAATAGTATATCAACCATAGGCACCAGGAAACAACTCTCCACACAGGCTGGTTTGGTCTATCTTCTCTACATTAAGAAGAGAGAGGCTGATTCAGACACAACCCTTCATCCTGACCAGGTTGTTTGCCATGGAAGATGACTTCTGCTCTCTCAGGTCCTTCATAGGTGCCTACATCTTCTCCAGGGATCATTTCTGCATAGACCTTTGAATTTCTCAGGAGGTGAGAGATCCCCTATATTCCTGTATTATAAGACCAACTCTGTGCCTGCTCTTCTGTAAAGTTAGATTGAGGGTAGATGGTATGGTTAGGATTAATAACATGTTTGATTTGTGTTAGGAATCATTCTGCTGGATGAATAATGGTGTTGGGAACCTGAGATATTTTTAAGAATATAGAGGTGAAATATTGTAATGGTCAGGCGAGTATAGGAGGAAGAGATGACCAAGAGACTGTCTCATGCAACTACAAAGGGTTCATTGTGGGTCCAGCATGCTGGGGCTCAGAGCTCAGTTGAATAGAGCAGAGAGCCCTGAGAACAGCTTAAGCAGAGCTTATGTACTTTTCTTGGAGAAGGCAGGGATGGAAGTTTATTGATGGGTCAGGGCGAGTAGGCCGTTTGCTTTCAACTGCGTGACTGAGCACATTCTGCAGTTTGGCAGTTGGGGACAGCACATTCTGGGAACAAGATTAGCAAACAGTTCTCAAGATTTCAACAGTGTTTTGTTAAGCGTACAGAAAAACAGGAAGTGACAAGTACCTATTTCATTAACCTTTCATTCCCCACTTCTTCTTCTGGTTACTTTTAATCATAAAAGTCATCACTGATGGGTGTTACATTTTATGTCTTCTAGTGTGGTATATTGTTGTCTGATTACCATAAGTTTAACTTGTCCAATTTGAGCTTGGAGAAAGGAAACTCCATGGTTTAGCCAACAGGGTCCTACAGTTCGCAATAATATGAGGATTATTAATAGACCAGCCAGGGCTGATGAAAGCATAGTTAACCAGACGGACTGTGTGAACCAAGACTCAAACCACCCTTTTTGGGCCTCTCTTTCTCGTTGACGCTCTTCAATGCGTTTTCTTTATTTACTCATAGATTCTTTTCAACTCCAGTGTGGCCGGCACAAAAACAACATTCTTCCCTCAATGCACTACAAATTCCCCCTTCTCTCATGAAGAGGAGGTTTTATCGCTCGCCTGTTCTGTAAAACAGATTCATAGACAGAGGTTAAACATTCCTGTAAAGCTGTGATGGAGGTTTTATTATCTTTAAGTTTTGGTCTATTGCTGCTTCTAATTAGGGCATTGGTTGTGTCCTTTGGACTAGGGCATTGATTCCTGTGCCCACTCATGCAGCAACTCCTATTCCTAATAGGATGGCTAAAGTGAGAGATACAGGTTCCCAGCGGAACTGAGTTGCATGCCCTCCTATTTGATCTTTAAATGGACCTGCGTCATCATAGAGCACTCTGGGAAACATCTGCACCATTACATAATTAATCACATCTGTTGACTATTTCATGAAAACATAAACAATGTTTAAGTATATAGAATCTTTCTGTTATAGGGACGGATGAGGCAAAGCACCTAAGATAGCACTGAAGACAGGGAAAAAGTCCTATTTGGTTGCAAACGGATTTAGAGGGCATTGCTTCTGTTGTAATCAATTAATCCCCTGAACCCCAAGTTTAGGTAGTTTCATAATTTGTACCCAACATGTAAGGGAAGGGGCTCAGAAGTTCAAAGTCGGCAGAAGTTCACAAAAAGCTGTTTTTCTATCTTTTATTTTATCCTCTGTTCTGGGCAAGTTAACTTTTCAAGGACACCTGAAAGGGGGAGAGATTTTTTTCTCTTTTTTTTTTTTCCACCCTGCCAGCTGTTACCATGGAGCCTAGTTGGTAACTTCTTTATCTTAGAAATGTAGCCATCTCTGTGAAGCCCCCACTCAAGGCCAGAGGCCTTGTTCACATATTTTGTGAAAAACTAGTATGGGTGTGTCTAGCTCAGGAGTGCTGATTTTTTTTCGCCAGTTGCCAAGTAGACCAGGGCAACACGAAAAGAAGAAGTATATCTACAGTGAACTCTTTTAAAGGAACTCTTTTGCTGAAAGTCCTAAAGTCAGCCATGGTGAAGACTTCTGGAGAAGGTCATTTAAGACTTTTCTGTGGGCCTGGTAGAGAGGGGGAAGACGTGGAAGGCAAGGCTGAGAGCAGTTTCATGGATCTGAGAATGAGGAAGTAGAAATGTAAAAGAATATTGGAAAAGGGGTTTGGGATTTTCCTAGCAACAAAAACTTGAGCAGTAGAACAGGTAGAGCAGAGGGGACGACGGGAGTGAGTATCCCAAAAAGCATGTGAGGTATTTTAAATTCTTAGTCACCTGTTTACAGTGATGACAAAGCAACTTTAAAGGCCATTTTAATTACATCCTGGATAGGGGTCTGAGGGATCTCCTCAGCTGGTTTGAGCTTTGGGTTAGCTGGTAAGAGGACCTAATGGGACGCAGTGCGGGCACTGACAGGAGAAGAGAGGAGTGAGTGTGTGGAGGGGTACCTCAGTACCGGATACCTCAGCAAGGGGGCAATTGTCTGAGAACCGGCAGAGGTTTTGATTTTTGATCTAGTAATTGGAGGGGAGAAATCAGGTTGCTGAGGTGGGAGTGCCAGCAGAGAGTCTGGAGCAGAAGGCTGAGTTTGAGGAACTATTGGAGAAGTATAGTTCAGGATGTGAGCAAAGGAGGGAAAAAACCTCCACATAGGGGAATCTCCTTTAACCCTTTTGAGCACTTGCAGAAGTTAAAAAGGTCATGCAGAATGTGAGGATCTGGAGACCCCTCTGGGGGTCACAGGTTTTGGTTGTCTAATTGGTAATATGGCCAATTCTGTGTATTGAATTTGATGAGCAGTTTGGGTTCCACCAGGCAGTCCCTGTATGCTAACATCCCCATGACTTACAGAAGAAGTCGGCTTTTCCCCCACACAGCCGTGGCTGTTTGTGGCTTTGATAGTCTTCCAGGCAAACATAGTAATCTAGGCTAGCCAACCTGCATCTGGCTCACGTGTCCCTACATCCATAATATTTGTTTTCATTATCTATGATACGAAAGGGATTTAATGAAATTTTAGTGGGATCTGCTTTATCAGGGATATCCCAATAGGAAAAACCTATAGGCAGCTGACAAATGTTGAGATGACCAACAGGTCCCTATGTGGGCTGTAAGCGAGATAGACCATTCTTCTGGTCTATGAGGATTTGTGATCAGCCATTGCTGCTGAATTCGCTGATGAGGGTTAGGACTAGTGGTGGCCAAGGGGAGAGTCTATAGCCTTATACACATGCCAAATACACAATTTGAAAGGGTTACCAGTCATTTCCAGTTTCCAGCCAGAGTCTGGACAGGGCGCAGGCTTGAGATGGAAGGCATGGATACAGGAAAGGATTCCGTCTACATTTACTGCTGTAGGTGTTATAAGTAGCACGTGGTATTTCCTTTCCAGCGGGGTTCCAGGGATGACACCTGATGTCATCTTATGTAGATGAAGTCTCTTACTTGATATCAATGTGGAGTCTCCTTGTCCCCAGGTTGGTAGGCCGTGGCCAGCTGTTTTAACAGGTATCGCTGAGTTCTTTCAAGAGCTTTAAGTGTGTCAAGCAAGGGGGTGTGGAAGGGATCCTTAGGTCTTAGAGTTGGGGTTAGGTCATTTACTGGAAAAGGGGCAACATAGAGAATTTCACAGGGGGAGAGGTTACACAAAGAAACAGAGGGAGTATTTTTTAGATGATACAGTGCATAAGGCAGGAGTATAGTCCAATCTTTTAGCTGGTTTCTAAGCTTAATTTCATTAAGGTCTCTTTAATGGTTCTATTTATTTTTTCTACCTGTCCTGAGCTCTGGGATCTATAAGCATAATGTAACTACCAATTAATCACCAGGGTACAGGTTAACCCATGACTTACCTGGGCCATGAACACCAGTGCATTGTAAGACCCTATTACCTTAGGCAGGCCGTATCTTGGAAAAATATCCTTCAGTATCATCTTGACCACGATTTGAGCCATTGTTTTTTTTTTTTTTTTTTTTTTTTTTTTTTTTTTTTTTTTTTTTTTGTGGGGGGGAAGGTTTCAATCCATCCTGAAAATGTATCTACAAAGACTAGGAGATATTTAAGTCCATACCTTGCTGGCTTAATTTCAGTAAAGTTCACTTCTGAAAATTTTTCTGGTCTGGTTCTTCGAAGGTGTTTTCCTGCAGGAAGCTTAAAAGGGTAAGCATTAACCAATTGATGGACCTGAGACGCTTTTGATACCCATTCAGTTATTTCCTTTCGCTGTGAGTCGGTTAGTAGAAAACTCTGTTCTTGATCTTTCAGGAATGCCTGCAATTTCTTTGAACCAAGGTGAGTGAGTTGATGTACATTTTCTACTGACATTGTTAAAGCCATGACTATAGGAGTTTTTACTGAAGGATTTAGAAATTCCACTTGGGGGCCTTCAGGGTTAAAAGTCATTATGGCCCAGAGTTTGGTGAGCAGATCTCCACCCATCAATGGGGCCGGGAACTCTGGGATTACTAGGGAGGAGTGATGGATTTTTCCTTTCCACAGGTCCATGTACCTCTTAGTTGTCCAAGCCCGATATTTACTGCCATTAGCCCCTTGAACTAGAGACCTTTTATTTGATAGAGGGCCCAATGGGGCCTTAAAGGCTGAGTATAATGCCCCTGTATCTACTCCAAAGTTTACTGGGGTCCCTTCAACTTCAAAAGTTATTTACTATAACTGTGAGTTGGTTAGTGGAGTTGGTTAGACTTCATCCACAATGAGTGCTCTTTTGGAGATGTTGGTTTTGGATGCACACAAGGGATCTTTCTTTAGATCCATCACGTGCTGAGAATCTAAGCCACAGCCTTACACAGGGCCAAAATGCTGATTCAGACACATCCCTTTCCAAAGCAATTAAGGAAAGAATCACAGGTGATGTCCACTCATTTCCATTTGAAAACTGTTTTCTTCAGGCTTCACAAAGGGGTGGCCTGAGGCAAAGACCTTCCTGACATTAAGGCCAACATAACAATAGGCAAGCAAAAGGCCCATTGCAGGGTTTCTCCACTGAGACTTTCCTGGTAACACTGATATCTGAGTTTTCTGAGATGCTCCCATTCCATTCAGCTGTCCAGTACATGGCCTTGTCAAAGATCTTGGAGGTTGTACATATCTGGGGCAAGATGAATCCTGGGAAGCTTTCTCCTAGACAGGAAACATCCATTGATGCATTCTCTTTTCTAATTTCTACAACCACAGACACAGTGGGATACACAGAAATAGAAACAATCGCCTTGTCAAATGACTTACCAGAAACAGTTCACACCAAACCAAACAAACTGCCTTTCCTACCTATTCTCAGAACATGAGACAAAACCACAAACATACACCCACACCCAGAAAGGCACCTCCTTCCCCCAAGGAGGTCTGTGACTATACAGAGTGTTCTCTGACTGGTGGGCCATTCTATGTTTCACGGAATTGGACTATCTTGTCTCAGATCTAGTATCCTTGGTCAACTGTGTGAAGCTGACAGGAGCCAGCAGTGAGCCATTACCGGCTTTCTCAGGAAAGGCCCCTCTTCTGAGCTCTTCTGGCATTTGGTCATCTTCACATTAGTAGGCACCAAGAAAGACCGATTCTCACCTTGGTAAATCCAAACAAGTGAGACCACTGGGAGTGGGACTGGGACTGGCTGTGGGTGCCTGCCTTCCTGGATTCCAAGTTCAGAGACTTCCAAAAACAAGGAAGTGAGGTGAGGTCACTTCCTCCTGAAATGAATGAGGTCACTGACTTGGCAACCACTTTGTGCTAACAGTTTCTTCTTATGGTCCCTTGAGATGGAGGCTGCCCCTACTTCATGTGACACTTTCACAAGTTAGAATGGTATATAAACCATAGGCACCTGGGAAGAGCTCTCCACAAAGGCCTGGTTTGGTCCATCTTCTCTACATTAAAAAGAGAGTGGCTGATTCAGACACAAACCTGTATCCTGACCAGGTTGTTTGCTATGGAAGATGACTTTCACTTTCAAAAGTCCTTCATAGCTGCATACATCTTCTCCAGGGATTATTTCTGCATGTATCTTTGAGGTTCTCAGCAGGTGGAAGATCCCCTACATTCCTATATTGTAAGACCAACACTTTCCCTGCTCTTCTGCAAATGTTAGATTGAGGGAACAGTGTATGGTTAGGGTTAAAAACATGTTCGATTTGTGTGAGGAATAATTCTGCAGGATGATTAATGGTATTGGAAACCTGCGATATTTACAAGAATATATAGGTGAAATATAAGTATGAAAAGAGGAATCCTGGTAAGATTTGAAGCTCAGAAGGGCATTGGGCCCTTGATTGGGAGACTTAGTTTTGCATTATGTTCTGCACACATGCCTCAGCTGAATCGATATAAAATGGCATAGGACCTTTTTTCTTGGATGATTGAATGTCGAAGAGAACATCCAGTCAAAAAGGGACAGTAGGTAGGATTAAGAAGATAGTCAGTAGGTTTAGAAAAAAGCGTGAGTATAGGATTCGGACCAAAATATTTTTAGCAATAGGGTTTTGGTTAGAAAGTGAATGTCAATGTAAGCACATGTAAAGAATGAGTTACAATAATGAGCTGGGGAAAATATGTAGGAAAACAGATATCAATAGAGACATTACGAAAAGAGACAAAGTATAAAGTGAGTAATAGGATTAGACATTTTCAACAGGCTTGAGTTTGAATATATAATCTTAGGAAAAAACAAATATGTAATCACCAATAGGATTTTCATTTGAGCACATTAGGCAACCTGGACATGGATGTTTTTAGTAATCCATGTTCAATTTCCGTTTAGGTTTGGTACAATCATAAGTGTGACGTTTGTGTTTTTTGTGTCCTGAATATTACTGTGATAAAATGTATATGTAGATCAGGTGACATGGGTATTTCTTCCACCATTTCTGGGAGCAATATGTTGAAGATGTATTAATTAGTACTGGAGTTCAATGAGGTGTATCCTGAGTCTATGAATATAGAGATAATGCATGAATAGACGATATTGTGAATAAATAATATAACTGATTCCACTTTAAATAATGGATTGAATTAATATCTGAAAATATATAGGAAATCTTATATTGATAAACAATCATTCATTCCAACCGGTTATACATCTAATTTTAATATTAGGTTTATGTTTTATCATGAAGAGTGTGTGGGCTTTGTTTCAAAATTGATTATGGAAATCAAATATAATGTGTTTGGAAAGAAGTCTCATGAAAAGACCAGTTAAGAAACCTGGAGGAATACATGTGTTTTGAAGCAGTAAGTGATTGAAAGTGAAACAAATGCCTATAAATTTGTGAACTTGTGGATGAAATATATATCCTATGATGTGCATAAACTGAAGAAATAATAATGTACCAGTGTTGTAAAAAAATGAACGTCAAAATACACATTATGTCCCATACAAATCTACAGGCAATGATGTTTAAGTGGGTCAGTTACTGTAGAAATATTAGGATTTGTATGCAACATTAACTGAATTTATTTTTCAGTACTAGAAAACAAATATGTATTTCAGGTGGATGAATATTTCTGAGAATAATCTTTAAAAAGTTGATTATAAATCCACATACATGAACATGAATGAATTCAGGGAGTTAATGTAAGACACATATATTTCATATTTTGAAAAATCTGGAGAGTGTGTATATATATATACACAGACATTAAAATGTAGCAATATTTATGCCTATCGAAATTCATCATTAAATATATATCATCAACAGATGCAAAAGTATTTATTTTAGTAAACATGGATTTATGTATAATGTTTTTCAACTAGGAAGCTCACCCATAGTTTGAATTTTCAGTTCCAAAATCGTTTTGGAGGAGTGATCTCTTCTCAAAATTTGTATCTTCCTAGTAACTGTAACCTCAAAAGTATGTATGTGTGATACCAGGTAGGATTCTATATGTGCATATAAAATTACATGTGCTGAATAGGCTACAGAGAAAGGGAGACAGGAATTCACATATTTGTTTACTTTAAAACACATTGAGAACTATTTAAACGAAAAATTTACTGGATTTATAACACCAACCCTTTATCATCCAAAAGACCAGTCCAACTGTACACCATTCCTCCTCTGAACTGCTTGTATTTCTATTCTGTTTGGGTTATTTTTCTCCATCATAATGGTTTAGTAGTCAGAGTCTAGTCAGCTATTGGTTAGTGTCAGGGATTCAGTATTTCGAATGGAAAATTAGATAATGAATCCAATGTGTATGCAAATATGTGCTACACAAAATTTTTCCACTCTCATCCAGAATAATGCCTTCATATTACTTCGGCCCCAAGTAAGACACAATTAGAGGAGAACAGTTAGAAAATCTGTGAATACCTATCAGGAATGCAAAATCCTCAGGAGTTCACAACCTTGGAGGTGGTAGGGGAGTTTCCAAAAGTAAGGGACAGGGTTGATAGATCCAACCTGATCTTTCATTAATATTGGGGGCCATCTTGCCACAAAGCCATGAAAAGATAATTTTGGCTTTACTATAAATTAGCGCAAATTCTGAACCTGCTTGGAATGCCTACCAGTGCCTTGAACTCACCCATGTCTGGATCTCTGACCAGATAGCAGCGCTCTCTAAAACTTTAATGATACCTCATAAATATTTTTCTTTCCCTGGCCAGACAACGTGTCTCTGAGGCTCTAATGGTCCTCATAAATTCTGATGTTAGGGCCAGCAAAAAAAAAAAAAAATGTAATATACCATTAGTGTGATGCTTGTCAAAGTTCTCTTATCTGTAACCCCCCTTTTGTGTATCTTTCTGGGCTACATATCTGGGCTGTAGGAAAGTTGGGTTGCTGTCTTGTTCCCGCCATTTTGGGAGGGAGAGGCAGCCTGGCCGGTTGAAATAATAAGCTTGCCTTAATTTGATTTTAATTGGAGTCAGTGGTCTTTTCTTGCATTCTGGTCTTATATTTTGGAGTTCCAAAGCGAGATAACCCTGCCCGACCAGATCACAAGACCAGACTGTGGAAATTCTGAAGCTGGCCTGCCCTCTAGGGCTCCACACTGGAGAGCCACTCTAGGGGGTGTGCAACTTAAGACGTTCCAAGGCCTTGGATTGAGCCTTCAGTCCGTGGAGCACTGCAGAGAACCAAAGCACTAAAACTATTAGCAAGCTCCTGGTAGAGGAGGCCTCCATAGGTAAGTGACGCCTTTATAACATCTGCTATCCAGTTAAGGGAGAGTACTTCTGATGACAGGGAGGTGGCCTGGGTAGGCTAACATATACCCCTCTCCGGGACAGTAATGAGAATGGTTCTGTCCTCTGTTCTGTTCTGTAGGGAATTGCTCTTTAAATTTAAGCTCACAAGGTTTTCTAGGTGTTCAAAAATCTAATAAAATATTAATGTCTACAAAAGGTCTAATATGCCTTTGTTCAAGGACTTTTTCTTCAACAACAAAAAAATGGTTTACAATTTTCAATACAATTGTCTAATATTTTAATAAATAAGTAAAGTAAATTTCATATGGGATTACTCATTCATGAGTAGTTTTGTTTGATATCTGATTGATTTACTAAGGTCTGTATAAGTTTGTACTAAAGTGTCTATAAGATTGTAAAATTCAGTCATGTGTTAAAGAGACAAAAATTTCTGAAAACATAAGTTTACCCATAAAACTGTGTTATTAAGTTTTATTTTTTCTAGAGCAAACAACCATAAAAATTAAACAACTGAATAAATAAGAACTGTTATTTTAGAGAACTGTACTGCCATTTCTTTAAAAGCTAAACTTGGTTAATGTAGAAACATCAATGTAATTGTGTTGCTGTCAATGTGCTCATATCTTCCAGGTATACAAGTCTGTAAGGTAGAAACTTGAAAAGAGCATTATATCAATCTGTTGTTCTAAATTTATATGGTAAAAAAATATATTGGGGATTTATTTACCTGTTATCAATTAGATATGTAAAGTTTTATGTTACTTTTTACATTGGGGAACCATTTAAATGTATTTTTAAGTTATTGAGAGCCTAATCTATGTAAAGGTTAAAAACTTTCAGCCTTTCTTTAATTCATGTTTTAAATCTGATATCATACGGTGTTAGCAAATGTTCATGTGACCTGACACAATTTATGTAAATTTTGTAAAATGATATTTAAAAAACAAAGATTACCTTTAGATCTAAAACACTAAAGATTCATATAGAGCCCTGCCTTAACTGAAATAAGGCTGTGTGTCCCATCTTACAACATGTGAGAATGACTACGAAAGCAGTAGGTCAGATTTTATTTCATTTAAAGTTATGTTCAAAAGTTTCTTTTTTTTTGATTTGTGTCAAGATTACTAGGATTTAAACAGGGGATATAGTGTATAACTCAGCCAAAAAATTTAGGGTAGCTGTTACACGAACTAAGTATTTTTACTCTTGTTAAAAATTTTTATTTTGTAATTTTCTTATAAGTGATCTAAAGATTCCCTGTTAGTGTTTTACAGAAGTGTTGCTTTAAGAACACAACATGGGTTAATTTAAGATAATAAGTCATCACCTATAAGACAGAATAATACAGATCCCAATTAATTAAAAGATAAATAATTATAAAGTTATAGACATTAAATCCCAGTACTTGTAATATAAGGCTGTTAAAATTTATTTGCTGGATGTTTCAGATTAGGATTTAATTAAAGTTAAATGAAAAGGGCCAAGAAAACCAATATTTGGCTCTTGCCCTCTGAGTCAGTCTGAATCCAGGGAACAGGGGACTTCTCTAAAGAGCTTTGCAACTCTGGGCCAAATAACCTCCAGATCAGGAAAAATAATGAGACCACTGGAGAACATAAAGCCAATGAGTGCATTTGCCATGAAGAGGAGAGTTATCAGAGAAGGGAGACATTCTTATGCTTCTGAGGGAAACCACATGGTCAAGCAAGACCTGGACCCACCTAGCGAAAATGGCACTATCAGAACTGAGAAGCTGCTCTCAAGTTTCCCCAGAATTGACTCCCATAAAAGCTCAGCTGACTGTGAAAAATAGATAGAAACAGAAGTCAGTTTGACTGTTTCATCTTAAACAGTTAGCAAAGACAGTTAAAACGAAAATACAGCCATTCCTGGGCATTTTAATTAATAATAATCATCATCATCATCATCATCATCATAATAATAATAATAAAATTTTAAGGTATACAATTTATGTTAGCCTCCCAAAATAAGTAAGACTGGAAACTAAAAGAAGGATTCTCAGACAGGAATGCCTGATAACTATAAAAAGAGACTATCAAGAGGAGCTGCCAGAGGCAGATTTTTTAGGTTAAGACCTACTTATATTCCTAACCTAAACAGGTAGTCTTCGTGTCTGCTAGTACGATTATCCAGCCCTGAGTAACAGAAGTGAAGATTTCTCCATTAGACACAAAGGTCATACTAGTAAAAGGATTTTGCAAGATCAGATGACATGAAATTATTACACTGTATCTAATGGGGAAGGACAACTGTAACACTAAAATTAAAAGGTTACGTTGACAGTCCAGATAACTGGGGAAACTAAAGTCTGGTGAGGGAACCTCAATACAGCGACATGTTCCAACTGCTGCAACATTTATTCAGTACTCATGGTTTTTGTTTCTCTCAACTTTCAGGGCAGCTGAACAATAGGTAATCTAAAGGCCCAAAGCAGGGTTTCTCCACTGAGACTTTCATGGTCACACTGATATCTGAGTTTTCTGACATGGTCGCCATTCCTTTCAGCTATTCAGTACATGGCCATGTCACAGAGATTGGAGGTGGTACATACCTTGGACACAAAACCATGAGCCTATTCTACAGAGTGGCCAGAATTCAGAAAGAAAACAGGAACTTAGGAAGATAGCAGGTGTTGCCCATCGATAAGGCAAGCTGCAGTACATTCATAAATTGGGCAGGATGAATGCTGGGAAGCTTTCTAGTAGACAGGACACATCCAATGATGCATCCTCTTTTCTAATATCTACAACCACGGACACAGTGGGTTACACAGACATAGAAACACTCGCCTTGTCAAATGACTTAGTAAAAGCTGTTCACTCCAAACCAAGTAAACCGCCTTTCCTACCTATTCTCAGAATATGAGACAAAACCACAAACCCACACCCACACCCACAAAGACACCTCCTTCCCCCAAGTAGGTCTGTGACTATCCGGAGTTTACTCTGAGTGGTGGACCATGCTATGTTCACCAGAAATGGCCTGTCCTATCTCAGATCTGGTCTCTTTGGCCACCTCTCTGAAATTGTCAGAAGCGAGCGCTGAGCCACTAACTGCTTTCTCAGAAAAGGACCCTCTTCAGAGCTTTCCTCGCATTTGGCCATCCTCACATAGGTAGGTACCAAAAAAGACTGACCCTGTCCTCGGTAAATCCAAACAAGTGAGACCAATGGGACTTGGATTGGGACTGCTTTTGGGTGCCTGGCTTCCCGAATCCCAAGTTCAGAGAATTCCATTACCAAGGAAGTGAGGTGAGGTCACTTCCTTCCTGAACTGAATGAGGTCACTGCCTTGGCAACCAGTTTGTCCTAACAGTTGCTTCCAAGGGTCCCATGAGATGGAGGCTTCCCCTACTCTCTGTGACACTTTCACAAGTTAGAATGATAAATCAAACATAGGCACCCAGGAACAGCTCTCCATAATTGCCTGCTTTGGTCTATCTTCTCTACATTAAGATCAGAGAGGATGATTCAGACACAACCCTTCATCCTGACCAGGTTGCTTTCCATGGTAGATGACTTTTGCTCTCTCAGGTCCTTCATAGCTGCCTATATCTTCTCCAGGGATCATTTCTGCAAGGACCTTTGTGGTTATTAGCAGGTTAAAGATCCCCTACATTCCTGTATTTTAAGACCAACTCTGTCCCTGCTCTTCTGTAATGTAAGATTGAGGGAACAGTGTATGCTTAGGGTTAATAACAGATTCAATTTCAGTTAGGAATCATTCTACAGGATGAATAAAGGTATTGGGATCCTGCAATATTTACAACAATATATAGGTGAAATATAATTATGAAAACAGAAATCTAAGTAAGATTTGAAGCCCAGAAGGTCATTGGGCCCTTGATTGGTATACTTAGCTTTGAATTACTTTCTGCACAGATGTCTCAGATAAATCGATATACAATGGCATAGTATCTTGTACCTGGGATGATGGAATGTAGAAGAGAACATCCAGTCAAAAAGTGATAGAAGTTAGGATTAGGAAGATATTCGGTAGGTTTAGGAAGGAGGGAATAATAGATTTGGAACAAATGTTCTTTAGCAATAGGGTTTCGGTTAGAGGGTGAATGTAAGTGTCACCACATGTGAAGATTCAGTCACAATGATGAACTGGGGAAAATATCTAGGAAAGAAGATATCAATTGAGACATTACAAAATCAGGCAAAGTATAAAGTGAGTGACAGGATTAGACTTTTTCAAAAGGGTTGAGTTTGATTATATAATCTTTGGAAGAAACAAATATGTAGTCACCAATAGGATTTTCATTTGAGCACATTAGGCAACCTGGACATGGATGTTTTTAGTAATCCATGTTCAATTTCCGTTTAGGTTTGGTACAATCATAAGTGTGACGTTTGTGTTTTTTGTGTCCTGAATATTACTGTGATAAAATGTATATGTAGATCAGGTGACATGGGTATTTCTTCCACCATTTCTGGGAGCAATATGTTGAAGATGTATTAATTAGTACTCGAGTTCAATGAGGTGTATCCTGTGTCTATAAATATAGAGATAATGCATGAATAGATGATACTGTGAATAAATAATATAACTGATTCCACTTTAAATAATGGATTGAATTAATATCTGAAAATATATACGAAATCTTATATTGATATACATTCATTCATTTCAACCAGTTGTACATCTAATGTTAACATTAGGGTTATGGATTATCATGAAGGGTGTGTGAGTTTTGCTTCAAAAGTGATTATGGAAATCGAAAATAAAGTGTTTGGAAGGAAGTCTCACTGAAAGACCCGTCAAGAAACCTGGAGGAATACATGTGTTCTAAAACAGGAAGTGATTGAAAGTGAAACAAATGCCTATAATTTGCGAACTTGTGGATGAAATATATATCCTATGACGTGCATTAACTGAAGAAATTGTAAAGTACCAGTGTTAAATAAAAATGAATGTCAAAAGTCACATCATATCCCATAGGAATATACTTGCATTGATGTTAAACAGGATGAGTTACTGTAGAAATATTAGGATTTGTATGCACCATTCACTGAAGTTAGTTGTCAGTACTAGGAAACAATATGTATTTCGGGTTGATGAATATTTTTGAGAATAATCTTGTGAAATATTGATTATAAATCCACATACATGAGCATCAATGAATTGATAGAGTGTACAGTAAGACACATATATTTTATATTTTGAAAAATCTGGAGTGTGTGTGTGTGTGTGTATATATGTATATATATATACATATAACACAGAGACATTAAAAAGTAGCAATACATATGACAATCAAAATTTGTTGTGAAATATATATCATCCACATATATTTGGATATACATATAACACACAGACATTAAAAAGTAGCAATATATATGACAATCGAAATTTGTTGTGAAATATATATCATCCACAGGTCCAAATATATTTATTTTACTCAACATGATTTATGTATAATGTTGTTCAACTAGGAAATTCACGAATAGTTTGAATTTTCAGTTCCAACAGCGTTTAGTAGGAGTGATCTCTGCTAACAATTTGTATCTGCCAAATCAGCCATCTCAAAAGAATGTACATGTGATACCAGGTAGGAATCTATATGTGCATATGAAATTACATGTGCTGAATAGGCTACAGAGAAAGGGAGACAGGATTTTTTTTATTTGTTAAATTAAAAACACATGGAGAACTATTTCAACAAAAAATTGACAAGGTTTACAACAGCTACACTTTATCATGCAAAAGGCAATTCCAACTGTACACCATGCCTCTTCTGAACTGCTTGCATTTCCAATCTGTTTGGGTTATTTTTCTCCATCATATTAGGATTAGTAGTCAGAGTCTAGTAGGGTTTGGGGTAGTGTCAGGGATAAAGTACTTCCAAAGGAAAATTAGAAAAAGAATTCAATGAGTAGGCAAATATGTGCTACAAAAAATCCTCCCACACTCATCCAGAACAAAGCCTTGACATAACCATTACCCAAAGTATGACACAATTAGAAGAGAAGAGTTTGAAAATCCGTGATTATATATCTGGAATGGAACATGCTCAGGAGTTTACAAACTTGGAGGTGGTAGAGGAGATTCCAAAAGTAAGGGACAGGGTAAACACGCCACAAACATGGAGCTCTGGTGGAATAAAGACTTATTGAGAAACAGCCTCTGAGTTTGGACACATGAAATATATGTTGTTGTCAGGAGCTTTAGCTTCCTTTGTAGTAAGACCATCAAAGCTGGGTCTGCATCTATGTGACCTGGAGGAAGTGGTTTCTTATTTTCCAATGACCATGAGGCAGCAGTGCTGAATTCTATCTTTTTAGGTCAACTGTGGCCATTGGGGACTAAGTTTCTCCCCCCCTGTGGACCGTGAAGTCATTTGGTCATCCTCCATTTTTCCTGGTGTTTCTTGCAGCTGCACTGGGAGTTTGGTATTTGCTTCACGAAATACAAGGAATTCAACTGGGACACAGGGCTGGAGGGAGTTCTGTCACGTGTGGTGAAACAGGGTCAGCAAGAGAATGCACCAACTAGGCTTCTATCCTATATAGCTTGCCCCCTTGACTATAGCAACCTGATTCTGAACATTGCCCTGAAACCTCTCCATATAACAAAATGCCTTTACTTATAAGGGTCTGTTGGCTGCACCATGTCAGTCACAAGCCATTTTGAAGACAATGGCAGATCCACATGGCCCCACCACAGATGTTTTATCACACTCCTGCCCACCACTCCTCTAGGCCCACTACTCAGAAGGCACCAAGTTACTGGCATCTCTGTTCTACACAATTTTCATGGAACCCAGTCAATCAAGGCACTGTGTGGTACACTCATGATCAGAAACAGGACATCCAAAGATTCTCCAGTGCCACCTGTTCATGGGAATTTCAAAAATTTCATGGTATTTATCAGGAAACATTAAATGGTGAGGAAGCTCATTTCATAGAAAGCTGTGGAGAATTATCACAGGAAAGACTTCCCAAAGAGTGGCCAAAATGTCACATGAAGCCATGCCCATTGAGGTTTACAATGTGAGGTCCATGTGTGTTTTGCCTCTCAACTCTGGCTGTCAAGTTTTTCAGAATAAAATCATGTGATATCCTAGCTGAAACTCCTAGTGCTCTGTGGAAAGCAAACCTGGCCCTAGATCAGTTTCCAAGGGCAACTCTTATCTGTGGCCTCCTAAAATCCCGAAACAGTTCATGGCAATATTTCTCTGATGTCATTTCCTGAACTCACTATCTAAGGGGAATCACACCAGAGTTCAAGCCAATGTGGACCCAGTCATCTCTTCCAACTGTCACACAAATAACCAAAATTAAAACCAAAACACTCCCACATGGCCCTCATCTTCTTCCATATAGGCACTCATCATAAACTCCGGTTGGTGGTTTCCATGAGGGACACAGCTCAAGACAGTGTCAAAAATATGCTCCCTTGCCACTCATTTGCCTAAAGTCAGAGTGGCCTGGACACACTTCCGGTGAACCAGGAGTGATCAAATAGGCCTGCCATTAATACTGCTCTGCTTGTCCAATTTGAGGCCTACTGACTGTCAGGTATAAATTCTTTATGCGATTTGGAGTAATGAGAAAACCCAAGAACTTCTGCATGGCTTTGAAGAACTCATTTGACCCAAAGGATCCCTATTCTCACTTGATAGAGGTCAGGAACCTAACAGAGGAAGGCAAGAGACTTCATCCACAATCACTGATCTTTTTGCCATTGTGGTTTTGGATGCACATATGGGATCTTTCTTTAGATAAATTACGTGCTGAGAATCTAAGCCACAGCCTTACACAGAGTGAAGAGGCTGATTGAGACACATCCTTTTCCAAAGCATTTAATCAAAGAAACACAGGTGATGCCTATTCATTTCCATTTGAAAACTGTTTTCTTCAGGATTCAAAAAAGGGTGGCCTGAGGCAAAGACCTTCCTGACATTCAGGGCAACAGAACATTAGGTAAGCAAAAGGCCTAAAGCAGAGTGGCCAGAATTCAGGAAGAAAACAGGAACTTAGGAAGGTAGCAGGTGATGCACATCAATAAGGCTAGCCACACTCTATTCATAAATTGGGCAGGATGAACGCTGGAAAGCTGTCTACTAGACAGGAAACAATCATTGATGCATTCTCTTTTTTAATGTCTGCATCCACAGACACAGTGTGATACACAGATATAGAAACACTCCCCTTGTCAAATGACATTCTAGAAGCAGTCTAGTCCAAACCAAACAAACCGCCTTTCCTACCTATTATCAGACCATGAGACATAACCACAAACACACACCCACACCCACAAAGGCACCTCCTCCCAGCAAGTAGGTCTGTGACTAACTGGAGTGTCCTCTGACTGACAGACTTTCCCTGAAATGTCCTGTCCTGTCTCAGATCTGGTTTTTTGGGCAAGTCTCCGAAGTTGTCAGTAGCTAGTGCTGAGCCACTACCATCTTTTTCAGGACAGGCCCCTCTTCAGAGCTTTCATGGCATTTGCCGATCCTCACATTAGAAGGTACCAAGAATGACTGACCCTATCCTTGTTAATTCCAATCAAGTGAGCACACTGAAACTGGGACTGGGACTGGCTCTGGATGCCTGGCTTCCTGGATCCCATGTTCAGAGTGTTAAATCAACAAGAAAATGAGGTGAGGTCACTTCTTTCAGGAACTGAATGAGATCACTGCTTTGGTAACCATATGTCCTAAAGGTTGCTTCCAAGAGTCCCATGCGATGGAGGCTGCCCCTATTTCCTGTGACACTTTTACAAGTTAGAATGGTATATCAACCATAGGCACCCTGTAAGAGCTCTCAACACAGGCCTGGATTGATCCACCTTCTCTACATTTAGAAGAGAGTGCCTCATTCAGACAATCCACATCAAGTTGTTTGCCATGGATGATGACTTTTGCCCTCTCAGATCCTTCATAGTTGAATACATCTTCTCCAGGGATCATTTCTGCATGGACCTATGAGGTTCTCAGCAGGTGGAAGATCCCCTACATTCCTGTATTTTAAGACCAACTCTGTCCCTGCTCTTTTGTAAAGTTAGATTGAGGAAACAGTGTATGGTTAGTATTAATAACATGTTCAATTTGGATTAGGAATCATTCTGCTGGATTAATAATGGTATAGGGAACCTGCGATATTTATAAGAATATAGAGGAGAAATATACGTATGAAAACAGAAATCTAGGTACGATTTGAAGCCCAGAAGGGCATTGGGCCTTTGATGGGGATACTTTGCTTTGAATTACTTTCTGCACAGTTGTCTCAGATAAATCGACATACAATGGTATAGGACCATTTACCTTGGATGATTGAATGTAGTGAAAGAGGAAGAGTCGGCAGGATTAGGAAGGTAATCGGTATATTTTGAAAGAAGAGTGAGTATAGGATTTGGACCAAAAGTTCTTTAGAAATAGGGTTTCTTGTAGAGAATGACTGTAAATGTCAGCACATGTGAAGAGTCAGTCACAAAGATGAACTGGTGAAAATATGTAGGAAAGCAGATATCAATAGAGACATTAGGAAATCAGGCAAAGTATAAAGTGAGTGATTGGATTAGACAATTTCAACATGCTTGAGAGAATATATAATCTTAGCAAGAAACAAATATGTAATTACCAATAGGATTGACATTAGAGAGCATTAGGCAAACTGAACGTGGATGTTTTTAGTAATCCCTGCTCACTTTCCATTTAGATTTTGGTAGAAGCATAAGTGTGACCTTTGGTTTTTGTGTCCAGAATATTACTGTGATAAAATATATTTGTAGATAAGGTGACATGAGTATTTCTTCCACCAGTTCTCAGAGCAATATTTTGAAGACTTATAAATTAGTATTCGGGATACAAATAAGTTTACCCTGTATCTATGAATACAGAGATAATGCATTAATAAATCATAATGTGAATAAATAATATAACTAGTTCCAATTTTAAATAATGGATTTAATTGATATCTGAAAATATACAGGAAATCTTATATTGATATACATACATTCATTCCAACGAGTTAAACATCTAATGGTAATATTAGGGTTATGGTTTATCAGGAAGAGTGTGTGAGTTTTGCTATTGTGGGTGAAGGAAAACGCGAGCCAGATGCAGGTTGGCTAGCCTAGATTACTATGTTTACCCGGCAGTTATCAAAGCCACAAAAGCCAAGGCTGTGTGAGGAAAAAGCCGACTTCTTCTGTGAGTCATAGGGATGTGAGCATATAGGGGCTGCCTAGAGGAACCCAAACTTTTCATCAAATTCAGTACACAGCATTGGCCATATTACAAATTAACAACCAAAACCGATGGCCCCCAGGGGGGTCTCTATAACCTCAAATTCTGTGTGACCTTTTTAACTGCGGCAAGTGCTCAATAGCGTGGAAGGAAATTCCCCTATGTGGAGGCCTTTTTCCTCCTTCACTCAAATCGTGAACTATACATCTCCAATAGATCCTCACCCTCTGCCATCTACTCCAGATGCTCTGCTGTCAATCCCACCTCAGCAACCTGATTTCTCCTCTCCAATTACTAGATCAAACACCCAAACCACCGCTGGTTCTCAGACAATTGCCCCCTTGCTGAGGTAGCAGGTACTGAGATACCCCTCTTCCCACTCACTCCTCTCTTCTCCTGTCAGTGTCCGCACCGGGTCCCAACAGGTCCTTTTACCAGCTAACCCAAAGCTCAAACAGGCAGAGGAGAGCACTCAGACCCCTATCCAAGATGTAATGAAAATGGCCTTTAAAGTTGCTTTGTCAACACTGAAAACAGGTTACTAAGAATTTGAAGTCCCTCACAGGCTTTTTGAGATACTCACTCCCATCTTCCCCTCTGGTCTATCTGTTCTACTGCTCAACTTTTTGATGCTAGGAAAATCCCAAAGCCCTTTGCCATTATTCTTTTACATCTCTTCTTCCTCATTCTCAGATCCACGGAGCTGCTCTCACCACCCGCCTTTCACGTCTTCCCCCTCTGTACCAGGACCACAGAAAATTCTTAACTGACCTTCTCCAGAAGTCTTCACAATGGCTGAATTTAGGACTTTTAGCAAAAGAGTCCCAATGAAGGAGTTCAATGTAGATAAACTTCCTCTTTTCTTGTTGCCCTGTTCTACGTACCATGGGCTGGAAAAATCAGCTCTGCTATGCTAGACACCCCTTTACTAGTTTTTCACAAAATATGTGAACAAGGCCTCTGGCCTTGAGCTGGGGCTTCACAGAGATGGCTACATTTCTAAGATAAAGAAGTTACCAACTGGGCTCCATGGTAATAGCTGGCAGGGAGAAAAAAAAAGAGAAGACAAAATCTCTCCCCCTCCCAAGTGTCCTTAAAAACTAAACTTGCATAGAACAGAGGAAATAAAACAGAAACAAAAACATCTTTTTGTGAACTTCTGCAGACTGTGAACTTCTGAGCCACTTTACCTACATGTTGGGTACAAAATTCTGAAACTACCTAAACTTGGGGTTCAGCGGATTAATTGATTACAACAGAAGCAATGCCCTCTAAATCCGTTTGCAACCAAATAGGATTGTTTCCCTAGCTTCGGTGCTATCTTAGGTGCCTTGCCTTGTCTGTCCCTACAAAAGTGTAATTCTATATACTTAAACATTGTTAATGGGTTCATAAAATGGTCAACAGATGTGATAAATTATGTAATGGTGCAGATGATTCCCAGAGTGCTCTATCATTAAACAGGTTCATTTAAAAATCAAATAGGGGGGCAAAAAACTTGGTTCCGCTGGGAAGCTGTATTCCTCACTTTAGCCATCCTATTCGGAATAGGAGTTGCTGCAGGGGTGGGCACAGGAACCACTGCCCTAGTCCATGGGACACAACAAATAACCCAATGACAAGTACCAATAGACCAAAACTTAAAGATATTAAAAACCTCCATCACAGCTTTACAGGAATCTTTAACCTCGCTCTCTGAAGTAGTTTTACAGAACAGGCGACATTTGGACCTTCTCTTCATGAGAGAAGGGGCCTTTGTGCTGCATTGAGGGAAGAATATTGTTTTTATGCTCACGATACTGGAATTGTAAAAGAATCTATGAGTAAATTTTAAAAAACCGCCTTGAAGAGTGTCAACGAGAGACAGAGGCCCAAAAAGGGTGGTTTGAGTCTTGGTACACACAGTCCCCGTGGGTAACTACACTTTTATCAGCCTTGGCCGGTCCTTTAATAATCTTCATATTATTGCTAACTGTAGGGCCCTGTATGCTCAACCGTGTAGTTTCTTTTCTCCAAGCTCAAATTGGACAAGTTAAACTTATGGTAATCAGACAACAGTGTTTCCGACTAGCAGACATGAATTGTGACACCCCCCAATGATCACTTTTATGATTAAATGTAACCAGAACAAGAAGTGGGGAATGAAAGGATAATAAAATAGGTACTTGTCAATTTCTGTTTTCTGTATGCTTAACAAAACACTGTTGAAATCTTGAGAACTGTTTGCTTATCTTGTTCCCCAAATGTACTGTCCCCAATTGCCAAACTGCAGAATGTACTCCCTCACACATTTGCAAACAAACCGCCCACTTGCCATGACCCATCAATAAATTTCACTCCCTGCCCTCTCTAAGGAAAGTATATAAGCTCTGCTTAAGCTGTTCTCAGGGCTCTCTGCTAAATTCAAGTGAGCTCTGAGCCACAGCATGCTGGACCCCCAATAAACACTTTGCTATTGCATGTGACAGTCTCTTGGTGGTCTCTTACTCCAACGCTCGACCAACCTTTACATTGGTACAATCATAAGTGTGACCTTTGCTTTTTGTGTCCAGAATATTACTGTGATAAAATGTATACATAGGTCAGGTGACATGAGTATTTCTTCCACCATTTCAAGGAGGAATATTTTGAAGACATGTAAATTAGTATTGGGGGTATAAAGAGGTGTACCCTGTGTCTATGAATATAGAGATAATGCATGAATAGACAATATTGTGTATAAATAATATAACTGGTTCCACATTAAATAATGGATTGAATTGATATCTGAAAATATATAAGAAATCATATATTGATATACAATCATTCATTCTAATCAGTTATACATCTAATCGTAATATTAGGGTTATGGTTCACCATGTAGGGTGTGTGAGATTTGCTTCAAAAGTACTTATGGATATCAAAAATAATGTGTTTGGAAAGAAGTCTCATGAAAAGACCAGTCAAGAAACATGAAGAAATATATGTGTTCTGAAGTAGAAAGTGATTGAAAGTGAAACAAATGCCTATAAATTTGCAAACTTGTGGATGAAATCTATATCCAATGATGTGCATAAACTAAAGAAATTGTAATGCATCAGTGTTGAAAAAAATTAACATCAAAATACACATCATGTTCCATATGAGTCTACTTGCATTGATGTTAAACTTGGTCAGTTACTGAAGAAATATTAGGATTTGTATACACCATTCACTGAAGTTAGTTTTCAGTAGTAGGAAACAAATATGTATTTCAGGTGGATGAATATTTCTGAGAATAATCTTGTGAAAAGATAATTATAAATCCACATACAGGAATATGAATGAATTTAGGAAATGTATAATAAGACAGATATATTTCATATTTTGAAAAATCTGGATAGTATATATATATATATATATATATATATATATATATATATATATATATATATATACAGATATTAAAAATTAGCACTATATGCCAATTGAAATTCACCATGAAATATATATCATTCACAGATCAAAAATATTCATTTTACTGAACATGGATTTATATATAATGTTGTTCAGCTAGGAAACTCACCCATAGGTTGAATTTTCAGTTCCATCAGCATTTAGGAGGAGTGATCTCTTCTCACAATTTGTATCTGCCAAGTCAGCAACCACAAAAGAGTGTACGTGTGGTACCAGGTAGGATTGTATATGTGCTTATAAAAATACATATGCTGAATAGGCTACAGCGAAAGGGAGACAGGAATTCACATATTGGTTAACTTTAAAAACAACTGGAGAACTATTTCAACAAAAAATTGACTAGATTTATAACTCCTACCCTATACAGTGCATAAGGCAAGTCCAAATATACACCAGGCCTCTTTTGAAATGCTTGTATTTCAATTTTTTGGGTATTATTTTTCTCCATCATATTAGGATTAGTACACAGAGTCTAGTAGGGTATGGGGTAGTGTCAGGGATTCAGTATTTCAATTGGAAAATTGGAAAATGAATCCAATGTGTATGCAAACATGTGCTACACAAAAATCCTTCCACTCTCATCCAGAACAATTCCTTGACATTTCCTTCGCTCCAAGTAAGACACAATTTGAGGAGAAGAGTTATAAAATCTGTGAATATATATCTGGAATGAAAATTGCTCAGGAGTTTAGAACTTTGAAGGTGGTAGACCAGTTTCCAAAAGTAAGGGACAGTGTAAACTCCACAATCATGGAGCTCTGCTGGCCTAAATACTTCTTCAGAAACTGCCTCTGAGGTTGGGCACTTGAAATATATGTTGTTGTCAGGAGCTTTAGCTTCCTTGGTAGTGAGACCATCAAAGCTGGGTCTGCATCTATGTGACCTGGAGGACATGGTCTCTTATATTCCAATGAACATTAGGCAGCAGTGCTGAATTCTCTCTTTGTAGATAATTGTGGCCACTGGGGGCTAAGTGTCTCCCCATGTGGAGTGTGAAGCTATTTGGTCACCTTCCACTTTTTGTGGTGTTTCTTGCCGCTGCACTGGGAGTTTGGTATTTGCTTCACGAAATTCAAAAAGTTCAACTAGGACAAACTGCTGGAGGGAGTTCTGTCACGTGTCGTGGGTCAGGGTCTACAGGAGAATACACCAATCTGGCTTCTATCCCACATAGCTTGCCCCCTTGACCATAGGAACCTGATTCTGAACATTGCCCTGAAACTTCTCCATATAACAAGATGCCTCTACATACAAGGTTCTGCTGGCTGCTCCATGTCGGTCACAACCCATTTGAAAGCCAATGGCAGATCCACATGACCGCACCACAGATTTTTTAACACACACGTGCACAACACTTCTCTATGACCACTAATCAGCTGGCTCCAACTTACTGACATCTCTGTTCTACATCATTATCATGAAACACTGTCAATCAAGGCAGTGTCTGGTACACTCAAATCAGCAACAGGACATTCATGGTTGTCCAGTGCCACCTGGTCATGGGAATTTCAAAAATGTCATGGTATTTATGTAGCCATTTTTCAAGGATGAATTTTGAGGCACTCTGGGTTTCAATTCATTCAGGTACCGTTAAATGGTGAGGAAGCTCATTTCAATGAATGCTCTAGAGAACTCTCACAGGCAAGGTTTCCCAAAGAGTGGCCAAACAGTTACATGAAGCCAGGCCCATAGAAGTCTACAATGTGAGGTCCATGTTTGTTTTGACTCTCAACTATGGCTGCCAAGTCTTTCAGAATAAAATCACATGATATCATTGCTGAGATTCCCTGTGCTGTGTGGAAAGCCACCCTTGGTCTAGATCTCAGTTTCCAAGGGTGACTCCCATGTGTGGCCTCCAAAAATCTCAACACATTTCATGGCAATAATTCTCTGAGGTCAGTTCCACAACACAGTCTCTAAGGGGAATCACACCAGAGTTTAAACCCCGGTGGACCCAGTCATCTCCCAACCGCCACACAAATGACCAGAATTAAAACCAAAACACTCCAACATAGCCCTCATATTCTTCCATATATACACTCATCATAAACTGTGGCTGGATATTTCCATGAGGGGCACATCCAAAGACAGTGTTCAAAAAAAGCTCCCTTGCCCCTCATTTGCCTAAAGTCATTGTGGCCTGGACACCCTTCCTGTGAACCAGGAGTGATCAAGTAGGCCAGCTCTTAATACTGCTCTGCTTCTCCAATTTGAGGCCTACTGCCTGTCAGGTATAGACTCTTCATGTGATTTGGAGTCATGAGGAAACCCAAGCACCTCTGCATGGCTTTCAAGAACTCATTTGACCCAAAGGATCCCTATTCTCACTTGATAAAGTTCATGAAACTAAGAAAGAAAGGCAAGAAACTTCATCCACAAAAACTGAACTTTTTGCCATTTTTTTTGGATGCACACATGGGATCTTTCTTTAGATCCATCTGGTCCTGAGAATTTAAGCCACAGCCTCATACAGGGCCAAGATGCTGATTCAGATGCATCCCTTTCCAAAGCAATTAAGCAAAGAGCCACAGGTGATGCCCATTCTTTTCCATATGAAAATTAATTTCTTCACGCTTCACAAAGTGTGGCCTGAGGCAAAAACCATCCTGACATTAAGGGCAACAGTACAATAGGCAAGCAAAAGACCCAAAGCAGGGTTTCTCCTCTGAGACTTTCCTGGTCACACTGATATCTGAGTTTTCTGAGATGCCCCCATTCCCTTCAGCTATTCAGTACATGGCCATTTCACAGAGTGTGGAAGTGGTTTATATCTTGGACACAAAACCATGAGCCTATTCTGGAGAGTTTCCAGAATTCAGGAAGACAACTGGAACTTGGGAATATAATAGGTTTTGCCCATCTATAAGGCAAGCTGCAGTCCATTCATAAATTGGGCCAGATGAATGATGGGAGCTTTCTATTAGACAGGACACATCCATTGATGCATTGTCTTTTCTAATGTCTACAACCACGGACACAGTAGGATACACAGATATAGAAACACTTGCCTTGTCAAATGACATACAAGAAACAGTCCACTCCAAACCAAACAAACCGACTTTCCTATCTATTCTCAGAACATGAGACAAAACCGCATACTCACACCCATACTCAAACGGCACCTCCTTCTCCCAAGTAGGTGTGTGAATATATGGAGTGTCCTCTGACTGGTGGGCCATACTCTGTTCCACCGAAATGCCCTGTAGGGTCTCAGATCTTGTCTCCTTTTCCAACTCTGTGAAGTTGCCAGGAGCCATTGGTGAGCAACTATCTGCTTTCCCTGGAAAGGCCCCTCTTCAGAGCTCTCCTGGCATTTGGCCATCCTCACATCAGTAGGTACCAAGAAAGACTGACCCTATCTTTGGTAAATCCAAACAAGTGAGCCCAATGTGACTGAGACTGGGACTGGCTCTGGATGCCTTGCTTCCTGGATCCCAAGTTCAGAGATTTCAAACACCAAGGAAGTTAGGTAGGTCAATTCCTTCAGAAACTGAAAGAGGTCACTGCCTTGACAACCACTTTGTGCTAACAGTTGTTTCATAGGGTCCCATGAAATGGAGGCTGCCCCTACTTCCTGTGACACTTTCAAAAGTAAGAATGGTATTTCAACCATAGGCACCTGGGAACAGCTCTCCACACAGGCCTGGTTTGGTCCATCTTCTCTATATTAAGAAGAAAGCAGCTGTTTCAGACACATCCCTTCGTCCTGACCAGGGTTTTTGCCATGGAAGATGATTTTTGCTCTCTTAGGTCCTCCATAGCTGCCTACATCTTATCCAGGGATCATTTCTGCATGGACCTTTGAGGTTCTCAGCAGGTGGAAGATCCCCTACATTCTTGTATTGTAAGACCAACTCTGTACCTGCTCTTCTGTAAAGTGAGATTGAGTGAACAGTGTATGGTTAGGTTTAATAACAGGTTCGATTTGGGTTAGGAATCCTTCTGCGAGATGAATAATGGTATTGGAACCAACAGAAATCTAGGTAAGATTTGAAGCCCAGTAAGGCATTAGGCGCTCGAGTGGGATACTTAGTTTTGAATTATATTCTGCACAGACGTCTCAGATGAATCGATATACAATGGCATAGGACCTTGTATCTTCGATGATTGCATGTTGAAGAGAACATCCAGTCAAAAAGGGATAGTAAGTAGGATTAGGATGATAGTTGGTAGGTTTAGAAACAAGAGTGAGTATAGGAGTGGGACCAAAATTTCTTTAGCAATAGGCTTTTGCGTAGAGATTGAATATAAATGTCAGCACATGTGAAGAGTCAATCACAATAATGAACTGGGATAACATCCTCACTCCATGGGTGCATCCTGCGCCAAGTGGAGGGGCCCATGGGGCACGAACCGTTATGGCAAGGGCAGAAGATAGTTGGTCAGAGCTGTTACTCATACTTTTATATAAGAAAGAGAGATCTGTGGGGATGTAAACTTAAAAATAAGCCTGTGAGAAGGGTAGAACATCCTTTTAAATGTTGGCAGCACGGTCTTCCATCTCCAGACGATCATGGACCTGTATGGGTTTAGAGGCCAAAATATTAATCTGTTCTTTAATAAATTGTACCAGCCTGTTTATAATGCAGGGTCCTATGGACCCAATTATAAGTAAACCCAACAAAGGGCCTAATAGGGGAAGAAGGTAGGGTAGAAATCCATAAAGCCCAGTCCAGAGGGGATTTTCAAATAGTTCGCGTCATCTCTTTCTAGATCTTATTGAAGGTGCTTAATTTTAGTGCATACTATGCCTGATTTATTGGCATAAAAGCAGCATCGTTCCCCTAAGCCCAAGCAAATACCTCCCTGGTTATCTGTCAGCAAATCTAAGCCTCGTCTTTTTGAAGGAACACTTCTGCCTGGGAGTCTATTTGGTCCTGCAGATCTTTAATGGTTCCTGATAGAGTTTGTACATCATGTATAAGTTGTTGAGACAGGCGATGGTAAGAGTGTATAGCTGTGCCTAAGCCAGTGTACCTGTGCCCACAGCAGCTGTTATTCCAAAGCTGGCAATGAGTGGTAAGGCCTGTGTTGCCCGCCTGTGTCTTTTGACTAAGGTGTCTAGGCTAGGAATGGGTAGAGGTTCATCTCCTGGGACTATAGTTATATCAGGGAGTAATAAGGCAAGAACAGAGCCACCGGTCCAATTCACTGGAAGAATGGGGAAGGCCAAGTTTCCTCCACCCATTAAAACTCTGCCATTGGGAGGACAAAGAGTTGGGGTGGGTGAGGAATAATTTTGTATGTTGAGCAATTTTCAAAGAAAGTAACTCCAACATCAATATCATAGGTGTTATTCTGCATCGCGCCTAAAAGACATAATGTAATAGTGCCTATAAGTTGTACTTAAAAAGGAAATCCGGGTTGGCATGTATTATCATTGTCTATGATAGAATTAATAGGAACTGCCATAGTCATAATTGCCCCTGTTGTCATGCAGAGCCAGCAATCACCAGCAAGGGTGTGGTTGGAATTATTAAGCAAGTAGAAGGTAGTTTCCAAAATATCTAATGTATTGGTATCTAAACCTGGGAGCTGAGATTTAGGCAACATTAAGGGATGATATGTGATCTCAGGGATTTGGGGTTTCAAAAGTGTGATTATGTGAGGATGTTTGACTGCATCAGTGGTTCTTCCACCATCAGTGACCCCTGTAGGGGCCTTAATGGGCCAGCAGGAGGGTTTACCGACAGGGCCTTGGCAACCAGCTGACTGTAGCTTGGTGTATTTGCCTTCTACTCCCTGGTCAAATAGAACGGTGGTATAATGAATAGTGGTCCCCCCTGCTGCATGAGTTTTAGTTTGGGAGGCTTCAAAAAATTGTTCTCCCTGCTTGTTAACACAAATTGAGGGCGACACATAACAAGAGTCATGCCTCGCCTGGGTATGAGAACAGGTTGCAGAAGAATTTTGGAGAGCTTTACTTGTACTAGGTGGAATAAACTTTGACTTGTTAACACATACCCATTTAGGCTGATGAACTCCTCCAAGTTTATGGTCAACCTCGGCATGGAGGTAAGCCACCTTAGTCACGCAGTCAGCAGTCTCGGTCCAACTAGTGGGAGCCTGAGTCCAAGATCATCACTTGCATTCACAGGGGGGCCCAAAAACTTACACCATGATGTTGGAACGTGGAGGGCCAAGGCCTCCATGTACAAACCTGTTAAGCAGAAGTGCCTAAATCAGGATCCTCACACAGATTGTTGGCTGCATTTGAAAAAGAACAAAATTTGTCCTCAGGGGGAGGCCCTCCATCCCTGTGTTGAGGTAAGTCATTAACCTGTTTAACCAGGCATTCTGGTAACCATCTTGGGGCTGATTGCTCTTGGTCCAAAAGACAAGCTGAGCCTCGTCCCCAGATGAGAACAGGATCTGGACCTTTCCATTTATTTGTAAGGGGATTGCACTACATAAGAGGTGGGCGAACAGAATTTGACAAGGGATGCCAGTTTCTGTCTGCGGCCGAATGGCCTTCACTGTCTAGGGTAAGAAAAATAAGGGGAAGTAAGGCATGGTTAAGGCGATGCCTGGGAGTGGTAAATACAAGGGCGGAAGCTTTATGGAGGGTTATCCAAGTCTATAAGGTAAGGTGGGCACGTTCCACAACGCCTTGGCCCTGAGGGTTGTATGGAATTCCAGTAGTATGACGAATTTGCAAGGTAGCACAAAACTATTTAAACTTGGCACAGGTATATGCAGGATAATTATCTGTTTTAATATGTATTGGTTTACCCATTATGGAAAAGGCTGAAATAAGAGGAGAAAGAACATATTTGGTAGCCTCTCCTGAATGTGGTGATGCAAAAATAAAGTCGTTGAAGGTATATATAGAAACGTGTATATATTTGGTAACTTCAAATTCAGGAAAATGAGTAACATCCATTTTCCAAAACTGATTGGGCAGTAATTCTCGGGGGTTAACTCTCATGTGTTGAATGGGGAGGGAGACAGTGCAACCTGGGCATGCTTTTACTATTTCTCGTGCCTGTTGCATGGTAATTTTACAAAGTAATTGAAGGCTCTTGGAATTTAGATGGTGAAGATTGTGTAACTCTGTGGCCTTTTGAATGGAGCCCACAAAAATTGGAAAGATGGAACGAGTTGCTGCATCAGCTTGGGCATTACCTTGTGTTAGAGGCCTGGGATGATCAGAGTGTGCCCTGATGTGTTCTAAGAAAAATGGGTGTTGTCTGGCCTGAATTAGCTGCTGAAGCTGATGAAAAAGAAAGGCCACATTGGAAGAAGCCTTAATGGTGGGGGAAATGTCCAGCAGGGGCACAGAATGAGCAATGTAGGCACTGTCTGTATAAATATTAACAGGATTATCAAAAAATATTATAAAAACTTGTGTTATGGCAAACAATTCCACAACCTGTGCTGACTGATAGATAGTATCAAAGATGGTAGGCTGGTTATTGACAACAAAGAGCGCTCAGCCATTACTGGAACCGTCTGTAAAGACATTAAGGGCTTGAGGAATGGGAGCCTTTTGAGTAATTTTGGGAAAAATAAATGGATGTAACTGGACAAAATGTAAAAGGGGGTCATTGGGGAGGTGGTTATCAATTGTTCCCCAAAAGCCTGATAGGGCAATACCCCATTCATCCCGTGTCTGTATTAAAAATTTGGTTTGGTCCTTCATATATGGAATTAAATTATTATGAGGTTCTTTGCCAAAATGTTGTCGAGAATCAAATGACCTTAAATAATAATAGAAGCTACCTGAGCAAGATTAACAGTAATAACCTTGGAGGATGTGGTGGGTAAATGGACCCAAAGCAAGGGGCAGCCTTTATTTTTAAAATGTGGATCTCGCTGCCAAATTATTCCTGTGGGTGTATGAGGAGTTTGTTAAATAACCAGAAACAGAGGAAGGTTATAAGAAATTTGTGTAACAAACTGTTGGGCAATGGCTTCTGTGACTTGGTTTAATGCCTGTAATGCCTCGTGTGTAAGCTTTTGAGAGGAGGAGGGGTGGGAATCACCTCTCAAAATATAATTAAGGGACAAAAGTACACAAGTGGGTAATTTTAAATATGTTCTTAGCCATTTAATATCCCGCAGTAATTTTTGAAAATCATTAAGAGTGTGAAGATGGTCCACACGTAGTTGTATTTTAGGAATTTGAATCTGATTATCTTGAAGTTTAAGGCCCAAATAGGTATAACAGTCCTGTGTTTGAACCTTATCAGAAGCTATCTGCAGTCCTAAGGTAGTGAGGGTTTTGTAAAGGTCCAGGTAACAATTATTAACGTCATGGATATTAGGTGCAGCAATTGACAAATCATCCAATTAATGTAAAATATGAATTTGTGAACATTGCTCTCTCACAGGGTCTACTGCTTGAGCAACGTATTTTGGGCTAAGACTAGGGCTGTTGGCCATACCTTGGGGAAGAACCTTCCATTGAAATCTGTGCATAAGGCCCTGAAAATTAATGTGAGGGAGACTAAAGGCAAAATAGGGTCTATCCTCAGGATGTAAAGCAATGGTAAAAAAGCAATCTTTTAAGTCAACAACCATTTTACAATAGTTTTTGGGAATAGCCACTGGTGTGGGAATGCCTGGCTGTAGTGCTCCCATCAGGCATATAACTTTATTAATGACACACAAATCTTGTAAAAGGCGCCACTTGCCTGATTTTTTTCTTGATAACAAAAATAGAATTATTCTATGGTGAGCTTGATGGCTCTACATAGCCAGCTGCCAGCTGTTCCTGCACTAACATGGAGGCAGCCTCCAATTTTTCTTGGGTAAGGGGCCACTGATCCACCGACACAGGAGTCTGAGTCTCCCAAATAATTTTATCTGCATGGGGTACAGGAGGGTCAGGGACCAACACTAAAAATCCAAATACCCAAGTCTATATGTATTTGTTTTTTGTAAGAGTTGTATAGGCTCAACCAGTCCTTGTCTCAGTCTCCCCATGCCTGTACCAGGGACAAAATTCATATGAAGCATTTGATGAGTCACCATGGAATTGGGACTGGAAAGAATAACTTACATTTGACTCAAAATATCTCGGACGTATAGGTTAAGATGAAGGTCAGGAACAAAGAAAGGAGTGACAGTTCCCATATTACCCTCTTTATCAGTCCAGCTAAGAGCCCTAGAGCTGACCAGAGGATTTTTTGACTGTCCTATCCCTTTAAGGTCTGTCAAGGATGGGGTGAGGGGCCAACGTGTTGGCCAGTATTTTTGAGAAATAATTGTGACATCAGCTCCAGTATCAAGAATTCCTTGGAATTCCTTTCCTTCAATAAGTAAGATAAGGGTGGGTCTATTGTGAGAAATGGGCTGAACCCAATATACATCAGAGGAGCCCAAGGAGGTAGTCCCCCTCGGTAGGTTTGAGTGGTGGAAGTGCCTCCTGAATCCAAGGGAAGGAGTATTAATTGTGCAAGTCTTGTTCCTGCTGGGATGGCCGCAACTCCATTAATAGCTGTGGCCAGTATTTTTATTTCTCCAGTGAAATCATTATCTTTAATGCCAGGGAAGACCTGAACACCTTGTAAGGTAGTAGAGGCTCTTTCAAGAATAAGGGCACACATATGAGATGGAGTGGGACCCATAATTCCAGTGGGTATTATCTGGGGCCCTTGCATTGAGTCTAATATTGTATCGGTGGCGGCAAAAAGGTCCAATCCTGCGCTGCCTGGGGTGGCTAATTGGAATGAGGCAATTGTGGAGAAGGATTTTGAGATAGGCTGCTGAGGGCATTTGTCTTAGATCTACACTCACTGGCCCAGTGATGACCTTTACCTCATCTAGGGCAAAGGGTAGCTGGGGGCAGTTTAGCCTCAGTTTGAAAAGACACTATTCTTAGGGTTTGTTTGCCTGTCGGACACTCACGTGCAAAATGGCCAGGTTGTTTACAAGTAAAGCAACTACGTGAGCCAGGATTGTGAAAGGCCTTGGTAAAGGCGGCACCGAGGGTGAGACCCATGGCAAGGGCTACACCCAACCCTGCACAGAGTCCAATAAAGTCAGAAAGTTTCACTTTTTTCTTATGTGGTCGAAGAACATCCTGACATGCCAGGTTGGCATTTTCAAAGGCAAGATGTTTTACAAAGGTGCTTTCACTTTCACTTGGTCCAAGCAAGAATCCCGCAGCTAGGTTAAGCCGGGGAACAAAGTCGCTATAAGGCTTGTCGGGCCCTTGTCGAATTTTTGCCAGGGAAGTCGTAGCAGAGGCCTTTTGAGGGAGGCGTCTCCAAGCATGTAAGCCAGCCATCTGAATCTGTGTCAAAAGTCCAGCAGGGAAACGTGCCAGTTAAGTTTTAGTGTCAAAAGGCGCATTGCCCACTAGCTAAACATAAGTCCAGGAATTAGAGGAGGGCTTAGTTAAATTTTTCTGAGCAGTTTCCTGACAGTGCTCTTTGAAATCTGCATTCCATAACAGGAAGTCTGCGGCATTGAGGGTAGCTTGGTCTAAAAATTTCCAATCATTGGGAGTAAGACATTGTGTCATGTAGCTTTCTAATAAAGCCTACGTGTAGGGTGCAATGGGTCCATAGTGAGCACAAGACTTTTTAAGTTTTTTCAAGAAAACGCAGGCTTAATGTTTTGTAGACACTCTGGGTTCCTTCCTGCCTAGGGATGAAGTCCTCATCCTCTGAGTCCTGATCTCCTTGATCCATTTCCCCCGCTTCCTCCTCTTGATCCTCGTCTAAGTCTTTGACATCAACCTGGGCAGGCTTAACTATCTAACTGAGGGTGACTGAAAAGTGAGAAAAGTCCAATGGAGCGGTTTAGCCTTTGCATTAGACCACTTTGGGCCAGCTTGTGTTGACTCCAGCAATAAGGCTAATGAATAAAGCTCAGAGTCAAGGGATCTTAATTCTTTTTAAACTTGGATCTCTTCCAGTCTATGTTGGAGAGACTCTCCCAAGGGAGCCAGGTTAGGCAAGGGAATTGGGGAAAAAATATCTTGTGGGGGGATTTGGCCCCTGAAGGGCCAGAGCACAAAAAGCAGGAGAGATATAGGAGGGAGGTGGATGTGTAAGTCCTATAGGCTGTGGCTGGGTCCTAAGCAGTGGCAGGTCTTCTGTATCATAGGGAGTTGCTTCCTTCTCCAAGTTAGCCTTCTCCCCAGGGGTCAATGTGTCTCCAGGATTTAAAACTGGATAAAGGCGGTTGGTAACCATTGGAGCCCTATTCATTAGGGTGGTATTTTGAGGGGGACCAGGAAGGTTTCCAGGGTCCTGGGGAGACTGAGAATGGTCTATGTCTATACTAACTGATGGGCATGCGAGGGGGGACGAGAGGTCTTTTGCATAGTCTCTTTCCTAATCCTGAAAAGTTTTAAGGTACCATTGTCAAAGGGTGAACTTTTAAGAAATTCATTAATTAATTTCCAGTAAGAAAAGGTGGGAACAGGCAATTTTTCTGTCCAAAGGATTCATAATAATCTTTTAAACAGTCTCCTACTCTAAGCCATCTTTTACCATTAATGGTCCCTTCAAGGTGAAATCATAGACACAATTCCCCTATGTATGAAAAGAAAAATTTTAAGTCCTTTTTCTTAACACGTGCCCCCCATGTCTTGAAGGAATCCTTGAGGCCCGACAAATACAAATCATGTGACAAAACTGCTTGACCCATGGTGGGTCACTCCCCGTGCGTCATCCCCACTCTCCTCCTGGATCTGTCTCTCGGTGGTGTCTGCTGAGGCAATTGTGAGCTCCGCTTGACCAAGTTTTCCAGGAGGACGGGGTTCCCTATGACTCAAAGGCTCGAGCCCCAGTCAGTGGGCACCAGATGTCCCGGCTGGCAGGACACATCAACGTGGGCAGCGAACCAAGATAGGGAGGAATGAAGGGACAAGAGACACGAGAGATGACAGCAAGACAGGAGTTCTGATCAACCTTCAAAATACATTGTTCACACAGGGGATTTTATATGCTGGAGATGGGAAAGCTCTCTTATCGGCAGTTCCTGGATGTCTACACAAGGTGAGATAACCTCAGGATATTTCAGGAAGAGAGATGGCCACAGGATGTCTCAGGGACACAGATGGCTAAATGATGTCTCCAAGAGATGATGTCTCCCTGGGTGTTGTTTCTTGTATGTGTCAGGCTATTCTTTGAAGGAGAATTCCTTCTACCCCTGACACTCAGGGATTCAGTATTTCCAATGGAAAACTGAAAAAAGAATGCAATGTGTATGCAAATATGTGCTACCCCAAAATCTTCCCAATTTCATTCAGAACAATGCCTTGACATTACCTTCACCCCAAGTAAGACACAATTAGAGAAGATTTGAAAATCTGTGAATACACATCTGGAATGGAAAATGCTCAGGAGTTCACAAACTTGAAGGTGGTAGAGGAGTTTCCAAAAGCAAAGAACAGGGTAATAACTCCACAAACATGGAGCTCTGCCGGCATAAAGATTTCTTGAGAAACTGCTTCTGAGGTTGGGCACTTGAAATATATGTTGTTTTCAGGAGCTTTAGCTTCCTTTGTATTGAGACCATCAAATCTGGGTCTGCATCTATGTGACCTGGAGGACATGGTTTCATATTTTCCAATGGATATGAGGCAGCAGTGCTGAATTCTCTCTTTGTAGGTAAACTGTTGCCAATGGGGGCTAAGTGTCTCCCAGTGTGGACTGTGAAGACATTTAATCATCCTCCAATTTTGTGGTGTTTCTTGTAGCTGCACTGGGAGTTTGGTATTTGCTTCTCGAAATGCAAGGAGTTCAACTGGGACACAGTGCTCGAGGGAGTTCTGTCATGTGTGGTGGGTAAGGGTCTGCAAGAGAATGAACCAACCAGGCTTCTATCCCACATAGCTTGCCCCCTTGACCATAGCAATCTGATTCTAAACATTGCACTGAAACCTCTCCATATAACAAGATGCCTTTACATACAAGGATCTAGAGGCTACACTATGTCAGTCACAAACCATTTGGAAGCCAATGCAAATCCAAATGACCCCACCACAGATGTTTTAACACACACCTGCACTCCACTGCTCTAGGCCGACTACTCATCAGGTTCCAAATTACTGGCATCTCTCTTCTACACCATTTTCATGAACACCAGTCAATCAAGGCACTGTCTGATACACTCATGATCATCAATAGGACATACAAAGTTTCTCCAGTGCGACCTGGTCATGGGAATTCAAAAATTTAATGGTATTTATCTAGCCATTTTTCAACGATGACATTGGAGGCACAGTGGGATTCAATTCACTCAGGAACCATTAAATGGAGAAAAAGCTCATTTCAATGAAAGCTCTAGAAAACGTTAACAGGCAAGGCTTCCCAAAGACAGGCCAAAAGGTCACATGAAGCCAGGTCCATTGAGGTCTACAATGTGAGGTCCATGTGTGTTTTGACTTGCAACAATGGCTGCCACGTCTTTAAGAATAAAATCATGTAATATCATTCCTGAGATTCCCAGTGCTCTGTGGAAAGCCACCCTGGGCCTAGATCTCAGTTTCCAAGGGCGAATCTCATGCGTGGCCTCCTAAAATCCCAACACAATACACAGCAATACTTCTTGGAGGTCAGTTCCAGAACTCAGTCTCTAGGGAAATCACACCAGTGTTCAAGCCCAGGTGGATCCAGTCAACTCTTCCAACCACGACTTAAATAAAAACAATTAAAACCAAAACACTCCCACATGGCCCTCATCTTCTCCCATGTAGACACTCATCATAACCTCTGGCTGGAGTTTTCCATGAGGGTCGCAGGCCAAGACAATGTCCAAAATAATCTCCCTTGCACCTCATTTGCCTAAATTCAGGGTGGCCTGGACACCCTTCCTGTGAACCAGAAGTGATCAAATAGGCCTGCCCTTAATACTGTTCCATTTCTCCAATTTGAGGCCTTCTGACTGTGGGGTTTAGATTCTTTATGTGAATTGGAGTCATGAGAAAACCAGGGTCCTCTGCAGAGATTTGAAGAACTCACTTGACCCAAAGGATCCCTATTCTCAATTGATGGATTTTAGGAACCTAAAAGGGGTAGGCAATAGAATTCATTAACAATGACTAAACTTTTTGCCATTTTGGTTTTGGATTCTCACATGGGATCTTTCTTTAGATCCATCAGGTGCTGAAAATCTAAGCCACAGCCTCACACAGGGCCAAGAGCCTGATCCAGACACATCCCTTTCCAAAGCAATTAAGCAAAGAGCCACAGGTGATGCCCATTCATTTCCATTTCAAAACTGTTTTCTTCAGGCTTCACAAAGGGGTGGCCTGAGGCAAAGACTTTCCTGACATTCAGGGCAAAAGAACAATAGGTAAGCAAAAGGCCCAAAGCAGGTTTATACACTGAGATTTTCCTGGTCACACGGATATCTGAGTTTTTTGTTATGCTGGCCATTCCCTTCAGCTATCCAGTACATGGTCATGTAAAAGACCTTGGAGTTGGTACATACCTTGGACAGAAAACCATGAGTGTATTCTGGAGAGTGGCCAGAATTCAGGAAGAAAACAGGGACTTATGAAGGTAGTAGGTGTTGCCCATCCATAAGGCAAGGCACACTCCATTCATAAATTGGGCAGGATGAATGCTGGGAAGCTTTCTACTAGACAGGACACATCCATTGTTGCATTCTCTTTTCTAATGTCTACAACCAGGGACACAGTGGGATACACAGACATAGAAACACTCACCTTGTAAAAGAATCTACTAGAAACAGTTCACTCCAAACCAAACAAACCACCTCTCTGATCTGGTTTCTTTGGCTAACTCTGTGAAGTTGTCAGGAACAAAGTGTTGAGCCACTACCTGCTTTCTCAGGAAATGTCCCTCTTCAGAACTCTCCTGGCATTTGGCTATCCTCACAGCAGTAGTTACCGAGAAAGACTGACTCTGTCCTTGGAAAATCCAAACAAGTGAGCCCACTGGGACTGGGATTTGGACTGCCTCTTGGTGCCTGGCTTCTTGGATACCAAGTTCAGAGAGTTCAATCACCAAGGAAATGAGGCATGTCACTTTCTTTGGAACTGAATGAGGCCACTGCCATGGAAACCACATTGTCCTAAGACTTGCTTCCAAGGGTCCCATGAGATGGAGGCTTCCCCTACTTTCTGTGACACTTTCACAAGTTAGAATGATATATCATCCATAGGCACCCAGGAACAGCTCTCCACACAGGCTGGTTTGATCCATCTTCTCTACAATAAGAAGAGAAAAGCTGATTCAGACACATTGCTTCATCCTGACAAGGTTGCTTGCCATGGAATATGACTTTTGCTCTCTCAGGTCCTTCGTACCTGCCTACAACTTCTCTGGGTATCATTTCTGTATGGACCTTTGAGGTTCTCAGCAGGTGGAAGGTCCCGTACTTTCCTGTATTCTAAGAACAACTCTGTCCCTGCTTTTAGTAAAATGAGATTGAGGGAAGAGTGTATATTTAGGGTTAATAACAGGTTCAATTTGGGTTAGGAAATATTCTCTGTGATGAATTATGTTATTGGGAACCTGCGATATTTACAAAAATATAGAGGTGAAATATAAGAATGAAAACAGAAATCTAGGTATGATTTGAAGGCCAGAAGGGCATTGGGCCCTTGATTGGGATACTTAGCTTTGAATTATGTTCTGCACAGATGTCTCAGAAAATTTGATATACAATGGCATAGGACCTGTACCTTGGAAGATTGAATGTAGAAGAGAACATCCACTCAAAAAAGGATAGTCATTAGGATTTGAAAGATAGTCGGTACGTTTAGGAAGAAGAGTGAGTATATGATTTGGACCAAAAGTTCTTTAGCAATAGGGTTTCTTATTTTCCAATAAACATGAGGAAGCAGTGCAGAATCCTCTCTTTGTAGGTCAACTGTGACCACTGGAGACTAAGTGTCTCCCCGTGTGGACTGTGAAGCCATTTGTTCCTCCTCAACGTTTTGTGGTATTTTTGCTGCAGCACTGGGAGTTTGGTATTTGCGTCACAAAATACAAGGAGCTCAACTGGGACACAGTGCTGGAGGGAGTTCTGTCACGAGTGGTGGGTCAGAGTCTGCGAGAGAATGCACCAACCAGGCTCTATCCCTCATATCTTGTCCCATTGCCGCCTTGTCCATATCAACCTCATTCTGAACATTGCCCTGAAACCTCTCCATATAACAAGATGCCTTTACATATAAGGGTCTGCTGGCTGCACCATGTCAGTCAAAAGCCATTTGGAATCCAATGGTAGATCCTCATGGCCCTACCACTGATGTTCTTTCACACACCTGCCTACCACTCCTCTAGGCCCACTACTCAGCAGGCTCCAACATACTGAAATCTCTGTTCTACACCATTTTCATGAAACCCAGTAATTCAAGGCACTGTCTGGTACCCTCATGATCAGCAACAGGACATACAAAGCTTCTCCAATGAATTTCCAAAATTTTATGGTATTTTTCTAGCCATTTTTCAAGGATGAAGTTGGAGGCACTGTTGATTTCAATTCATTCAGAAAACATTAAATGTTGAGGAAGCTCATTTCAGTGAATGCTCTGGAGAACTCTCACAGGCAAGTCTTCCCAAAGAGTGGCCAAATGAACACATGAAGCCAGGCCCATTGAGGTCTACAATGTGAGGTACGTGTGTGTTTTGACTCTCAACTATGGTACCGAAATCTTTCAGAATAAAATCATGTGATATCCTGCCTGAGATTCCCAGTGATCTGAGGAAAGCCACCCTGGGCCTAGATCTCAGTTTGCAAGGGCGACTCTCATGCGTGGCCTCCTAAAATCCCAACAAAATTCATGGCAATACTTCTCTGAGGTCAGTTCCAAAACCCAGTCTCTAAGGGGAATCACACCAGAGTTCAAGCCCTGGTGGACCAAGTCATTTCTTCCAACCGCCTCACAAATGACCAAAATTAAAACCAAAACTCTCCCACATGGCCCTCATCTTCTTCCATATAGTCACTCATTGTAACCTTTGCCAGGAGTTTTCCATGAGGGGCACAGCCAAAGACAGTGTCCAAAATAAACTCCCTTGCCCCTCATTTGCCAATATTCAAGGTGGCCTGGACACCCTTCCTGTGAACCACGAGTGATCAAATAAGCCTGCCGTTAATACTGCTCTATTTCTCCAATTTGAGGCCTACTGACTTTTAGGTATAGATTATTTATGTGATTTGGAGTCATGAGAAAACACAAGAACCTCTGCGGGACTTTGAAGAACTCATTTGACCCAAAGAATCCCTAATACGTTAATCCCTAATACTCGTTAATACGGCACTGCTTCTCCAATTTGAGGCCTATTGACTGTGGGGTTTAGATTCTTTATGTGAATTGGAGTCATGAGAAAAACCAAGCACCTATGGGCTAGCCTCTGCAGGGTTTTGAGGAACTCATTTGACCCAAATGATCACTAGTCTCACTTGATGAAGGTCAGGAACCTTACAGAGGTAGGCAAGAGACTTCATTCACAATGACTGCTCTTTTGGCAATTTTTGTTTTAGATGCACACATTGGATCTTTTTTTTAGATCCTTCAGGTGCTGAGAATCTAAGACATAACCTCACACAGGGCCAAAAATCTGATTCAGACACATCCCTTTCCAAAGAAATTAAGTAAAGAGCCACAGGTGATGCCCTTTCATTTCCATTTGAAAACTGTTTTCTTCATGCTTCACAAAGGTTTGGCCTGAAGAAAAGACCTTCCTCACATTCAGGGAAACAGAACAATTGGTAAGCACAGAGCTTGGAGGTGGTACAAATCATGGAAACAAAATAGTGAGCCTATTCTGAGAGTGATCAGTTTTCAGGAAGAAAACAGGAACTTAGGAAGATAGTAGATGTTGCCCATCCATAAGTCAAGCCGCAGTCCATTCATACACTGGACAAGATAAATCCTGGAATGCTTTCTACTAGACAGGACACATCCATTGATGCATTCTCTTTTCTAATGTCTACAACCACGGACACAGTGGGTGCACAGAAAAAGAAACACTCGCCTTGCGAAACGTCTTACCAGAAACAGTTCACTCCAAACCAAACAAACCACCTTTCCTAACTATTCTTAGAACATGAGACAAAACCTCAAACCCACACCCAAACCCACAAAGGAACCTCTTTCCCCCAAGTAGGTCTGTAACTATCGGGAGTGTCCTCTGAATGGTGGGCCATACTATGTTCCGCTGAAATGGCCTGTCCTGTGTCAGATCTGGTCTCCTTGGCCAACTCTGTGAAGTTTTCATAGCCAGCGGTGATCCACTACCTGGTTTCTCAGGAAAGGCCCATCTTCAGAGCTTTCCTGACATTTGGCCATCCTCACATCAGTAGGTACCAAGAAAGACTGACTCTGTCCTTGGTAAACCCAAACAAGTGAGAACACTGAGACTGGGACTGGGACTGGCTCTTGGTGCCTGGCTTCCCGGATCTGAGACTTCCATCACCAAGAAGTAAGGTGAGGTTACTTCCTTCAATATCTTAATGAGGTCACTGCTTTGGCAACCACTTTGTCCTAACAGTTCCTTCCAATGGTCCTATGATGGAGGTTGCCCCTACTTCCTGTGATACTTTCACAAGTTAGAATGGAATATCAACCATAGGCATCCGGGAACAGCTTACCACACAGGACTGGTTTGGTCCATCTTCTCTACATTAAGAAGAGAGAGGCTTATTCAGAAGCTACCCTTCATCCTTACCAGGTTGTTTCCCATGGAAGGTGACTTTTGCTCTCTCAGGTACTTTATAGCTGCCTGCATCTTTCCCTAGGATCAAATCTGCATTGACGTTTGAGGTTCTCAGCAGGTGGAAGATCCCCTACATTCCTGTATTTTAAGATGAACTCTGACCCTGCCCTTTTGTAAAGTTAGATTGACGGATCAGTGTATGGTTAGGGTTAATACCTTGTTCGATTTGGGTTATAAATCATTCTGCAGGATGATTACTGCTATTGGTAACCTGCAATATTTATAAGATTATAGAGGTGAAATATAAGTACAAAAACAGAAATCTATGTAAGATTTGTAGCACAGAAGGGCATTAGGCCCTTGATTTGGATACTTAGCTTTGAATTACATTCTGCAGAGATGTCTCATATAATGCGATATACAATTGCAAAGGACCTTGTACTTTGGATGATTGATTGTAGAAGAGAACATTTACTCAAATTGGGAGAGTCAGTAGGATTAGGAAGATAGTCTGTAGGTTTAGGAAGAAGAGTGAGTATAAAATTTGCAACAAATGTTCTTTAGCAATAGGGTTTCGGTTATAGAGTGAATGTAAATGTCAGCACATGTGAAGACTCAGTCACAATGATGAACTGGAGAAAATATAGGAAAAAAGATATCAATAGAGACATTACAAAATCAGGCAATTATAATGTGAGTGATAGGTTAGACATTTTCAACATGGTTAAGATTGAATGCATAATCTTAGGAAGAAAAAAAATATGTAGTTACCAATGGGAATAACATTTGAAAGCATTAGGCAACCTGGACATGGATGTTTTTAGTAATCCATGTTCACTTTCCATTTAGGCTTTGGTACAATCATAAGTGTGACCTTTGCATTTTCTGCCCAGAAAATTATTGTGATAAAATGTATCTGTGGATCATGTGATATGAGTATTTCTTTCACCATTTCTGGGAGCAATATTTGAATACATATAAATTAGTATTGGGGGTACAAAGTGGTGTACCCTGTGTCAATGAATATAGAGATAATGGATGAATAGAATATACTGTGAATAAATAATCTAACTGGTTCCACTTTAAATAATGGATTGAATTGATATCTGAAAATATATAAGATATCATATATTGACATACAATCATTCATTCCAACCAGTTATATATCTAATGGTAATCTTAGGGTTATTGTTTATCATGAAGTGTGTGTGAGTTTTGCTTCAAAAGTGATTATGGAAATCGAAAATAATGTGTTTGGAAAGAAGTCTCATGAAAAGACCAGTCAAGAAATATGGAGGAATACATGAGTTGTGAAGCAGGAAGTGATTGAAAGTGAAACAAATGCCTATAAATTTGCTAAATTGTGGATGAAATATATATCCAATGATGTGCATAACCTGATGAAATAGTAGTGTACCAGTGTTGAATACAAATGAACGGCAAAATACATATCATGTCCCATAGGAATCGACTTGCATTGATGTTAAACTGAGTCAGTTACTGTAGAAATATTAGGATTCGCGTGCATCATTCACTGAATTTAGTTTTCTTTTTTTAAAACTTTTTATTAATGGTTGTTCAAAACATTACATAGTATTGTGGTGAGCGTCACAGGTTGGGGGGCCTGGCTTGAGGAAACAAAAGAGAAGGCCCTAGACACTCAGGATTGGAGATCCGCCCATTCTGGGATAAAGAGTTGCTGCACAGTGATTGCTTCCCACCTATTGAGAGGAGAAGCTTGGCCCAATGCACACAGCTCCACCTACTGGAAGAGAAGTTAATTGAACTCTATTACTGCATGTATTATTATTATTTTTCTTTTTATTTTCTTCTTTTTCTTTCATTTTCATTTTTTTGTTGTTGTTCTTTAACTTTTTTTAATGTTTTTATTTTTTAAAATTTTTAAAATTTATTATTTTATGATTCTTTTGAATTTTAATTTTCATTTTTATAATTATCATTATTATTTCTAAAAAATTTTATTTCTTTCTTTATTTTCTATTTTTTTTCTTTTGTCTTTTCATTTCTTTTCAATTTTCTTATTCTCCCTTCCTTGAATTCTACCTGCCTACTCTCATTCTCTTTAGTGACTTCTTCCCATCCCTACTACTATCTTTCCTCCCAAGCTTCAAATAAATTTATAAGAGTAAGCAGTAACTCAGCAGTCAAACAGAACAAGAAGTAACATTAGCAGCATAAAACAGCAAGGATGAAAATGTGTACAAACAATGAAGGACAACATAAATAATCAGGAGGACCTAGAATCATCAGGAAAATGGTCATATAAAGAACTCAAGGAATACCTTAGACAGATGGAATGGAACCTTAAAGAGGATACGAGACAGCAATTCCAAACAGTGAAAGAACACATTGAAAATGAATTACATAAACAGATAAAAGAAGAAGTTAAGCGTCTTTATCAGGAGATAGAGATTATAAAAGAAATCAAACAATAATTCTAGAAATGAAGGAAACTATAAACCAAATTAAAAACTCAATTGAGAGTATCACTAACAGAGTGGAGCAAGTAGAAGCCAGAACGTCAAATAATGAAGAAAAAATATATCATCTTGAAAGGAGTCTAGCCAACTCCGAAAAACTGGTAAAAAATCATGAGAAAAACATCCAAGAGATATGGGATAACATAAAAAAAACAAACTTATGAGTCATCTGGATAGAGGAAGGTACAGAGATTCAAACCAAGGGAATGAGTAACCTGCTGAATGAAATAATTTTAGAAAACTTTCCAGAAATAAAAAAGGAAACGGATATACAAATTGTAGATGCATACAGGACACCGAGCACACAAAATCACAGTAGACCAATGCCAAGACACATTGTTACGAAAATATCCAATAAACAGACCAAAGAGAAATTATTAAAAGGTACATGAGAAAGGAGGCAGATGACATTCAGGGGTAAACCAATAAGGTTAACAACAGATTTTTCATCACAGACGCTGAAAGCGAGAAGATCCTGGAACAATGTATTTCAAATACTGAAAGACAATGGATGCCAACCAATAATTCTGTATCCAGCAAAATTAAGCTTCAGGTACGACAACAAAATAAAAATATTTCATAATTAACAAAAGCTAAAAGAATTTGCAGCCAGAAATCCAGCATTGCAAAGTGTCTTGAGCAAAACACTACACGAGGAAGAAATGAAAAACAACAACCAAAACTATCACTGGGAAGTGCCTCAGTAATAACAGAGGGTGGGGGAAAAGCTAATCATGGAGAAACAAACTAAATTAAAAAAAAAATAATCAAAATGGCTGGCAGTACAAACCATATATAAATAGTAACTCTAAACCTTAATGGTTGTACTCTCCAATAAAGCGACATAGGCTGGTATCTTGGATTATAAAAACAAATCCAACAATATGTTGCCTCCAGGAGACACATCTGAATGGAAAAGGCATACATAGGCTGAAGGTGAAAGGTTGGGAAAAAATATACCATGCACACGGTCCTCGTAAGCAACCAGGGGTGGCCATCCTCACATAGAATAAAATCGACTTCAAGACTAAGTTATTCAAAAGGGAAAAGTATGGATATTATATAACTTTAAAAGGAATCATTCACCAACAAGACATAAAAATTATCAATATTTATGAACCAAATAATGGTGCTGCAACCTTCATAAAACAAATTCTCCTCAAGTTCTGGAATCAAATAGACAACAACACAATAATTATCGGTGACTTCAACACAGCTCTCTCACCATTGGACAGATATTTCAAACAAAAGTTGAATTAAAAAAATATAGAATTCAATATCACAATCAATAACCTAGACATAACTGAAATATATAGAATATACCAACCATCATCAAATGGATATACTTTTTTTCAGCAGCACATGGATCCTTCTCAAAAATAGACCATATATTATGCCATAGGGCAACCCTCAGTAAATATAAAGGGGTGGAGATAATACCATGCATTTTTTCTGACTATAATGGAATGAAACTGTAAATCAATGATAAAAGAAGGAAGAAAAAGTCCTACATCACATGGAAAATGAACGATATGTTACGGAATGATCAATGGGTTATAGAAGACATAAAGGTGGAAATCAAAAAATTCTTAGAGATAAACGAAAACACAGACACAACATATCGGAATCTACGGGACACAATGAAAGCAATTTTAAGAGGGAAATTCATCGCCTGGTGGTCATTCCTCAAAAAAAAAAAAAAAAGGACAAACCAACAAATAAATGAGTCACAACACACGTTACAGAACTCTCTCCAGCACTCTGTCCCAGTTGAACTCCTTGTATTTTGTGAAGCAAAAACCATATTCCCAGTGCAGCAGCAAGAAGCACCACAAAATGTGAAGGATGACCAAATGTCTTCACAGTCCCCACCAGGAGACACTTGGCTTCCTGTGGCCACAGTTTACCTACAAAGAGAGAATTCAGCACTGCTGCTTCAGGTTCATTGGAATATAAGAAACCATGTCTTCCAGGTCACATAGATGCAGACCCAGATTTGATGGTCTCACTACAAAGGAAGCTAAAGCTCATGACAACAACATATATTTCAAGTGCCCAACCTCAGAGGCAGTTTCCCAAGAAGTCATAGGCCAGCAGAGCTCCATGTTGGTGGAGTGTTTACCCTGTCCCTTACTTTTGGAAGCTCCTCTACCACCTCCAAGGTTGTGAACTCCCGAGCATATTCCATTCAGATACATAATCACAGATTTTCACACTTTTCTCCTCTTATTGTGTCTTACTTGGGGCGAAGGTAATATCATGGCACTTCTCTGGATGTGAGTGGGAAGATTTTTGTGTAGCACATGTTTACATACACATTGGAGTCATTTTCCAATTTTCCATTTGAAATACTGAATCCCTGCATTAACCCCTACCCTACTGGACTCTGACTAATAATCTTAATATGATGGTGAGAAATAACCCCAAAAGAATAGAAATACAAGCAGTTCAGAGGAGGCATGGTGTGTAGTTGGAATTGCCTTTTGCATTATATAGTGTAGGAGTTTTAAATCTAGTCAATTTTTTGTTGAAATAACTCTACATGTGTTTTTAAAGTTAACAAATATGTGAATTCCTGTCTCCCTTTCTCTGTAGCCTATACGGTGCATGTATTTTTATATGCACATAGAAAATCCTATCTGGTATCACACGTATATACTTGTGAGGTGGCTGAATTGGCAGATACAAATTGTGAGAAGAGATCACTCCTCCTAAACGCTGTTGGAACTGAAAATTCAACCTATGTGTGAGCTTCCAAGTTGAATAACATTATACATAAATCCATGTTCAGTAAATGAATATTTTTGCATCTGTGGATTATATATATTTCATGATGAATTTCGATTGGCATATATATTGCTACTTTTTTTCTTTTATTGGTTGTTCAAAACATTACAAATCTCTTCACATATCATATTTCATACATTAGATTCAAGAGGGTTATGAACTCCCATTTTTACCCCAAATACAGATTGCAGAATCACATCGGTTACACATCCACATTTTTACATAATGCCCTATTAGTTACATTTGTATCCTGCTACCTTTCCAATACTCTACTATCCCCCCTCCACCCCCCTCCCATCTTCTCTCACTACCCCATCTACTCTAATTCATTTCTCTCCTTGTTTATTTTCCCATTCCCCTCACAACCTCTTACATGTAATTTTGTGTAACAATGAGGGTCTCCTTCCATTACCATGCAATTTCCCTTTTCTCTACCTTTCCCTCCCACCTCATATCTTTGTTTAATGTTAATCTTTTCTTCCTGCTCTTCCTCCCTGCTCTGTTCTTAGTTGCAATCCTTATATCAAAGAAGACATTTGGTATTTGTTTTTTAGGATTGACTAGCGTCACTAAGCATAATCTGCTCTAGTACCATCCATTTTCCTGCAAATTCCATGATTTTGTCATTTTTTAGTGCTGCATAATACTCCAGGGTGTATAGAAGCCACATTTTTTTTTTATCCATTCATCTACTGAAGGACAATTGTGTTGGTTACACAGTGTAGCAATTGTGAATTGTGCTGCTATGAACATCGATGTGGCAGTATCCCTGTAGTACACTCTTTTAAGGTCTTAAGGGAATAGTCCAAAAAGGGCAATAGCTGGGTCAAATTGTTGTTCCATTCCCAGCCTTCCCCAGAATCTCCATACTGCTTTCCAAATTGGCCGCACCAGTTTGCGGGAACATCTCTCCACACAGGCCTGGTTTGGTCCTTCTTCTCTACATTAAGAAGAGAAAGGCTTATTCAGACACAACCCTTCATCCTTAAAAGGTTTTTTCCCATGGAAGATGACTTTTGCTCTCTCAGGTCCTTCATTGCTGCCTACATCTTCTTCAGGGATCAAATCTACATGGAACCTCAAAGGTTCTCAGCAGGTGGAAGATACCCTATATTCCTGTATTGTAAGATGAACTCTGTACCTGCTCTTCTGTAAAGTTAAATTGAGGGAACAGTGTATGGTTAGGGCTAATAACATGTTCTATTTGGGTTAGTAATCATTCTGCTGGATGAATAATGGTATTGGAAAACTGCCATATTTACAAGAATATACAGCTGAAATATAAGTATGAAAACAGAAATCTAGGTAAGATTTGAAGTCCACAAGGGGATTAGGCCCTTGTTTGGGATATTTAGCTTTTAATTACGTTCTGCAAAATTGTCTCAGATAAATCGATAATCCATGGCATAGGACCTTGGACCTTGGATGATTGATTGTAGAAGAGAACATCCACTCAAAATAGGATAGTCGGTAGGTTTAGGAAGAAGAGTGAGTATAAAATTTGGAACAAATGTTCTTTAGCAATAGGGTTTTGGTTATAGAGTGAATGTAAATGTCAGCACATGTGAAGAGTCAGTCACAATGATGAACTGGAAAAAATATAAGAAAGAAGATATCAATAGAGACAATACAAAATCAGGCAATTATAATGTGAGTGATAGGATTAGACATTTTCAACAGGATTGAGATTGAATACATAATCTTAGGAAGAAAAAAATAGGTAGTCACCAATAGGAATGATATTTGAAAGCATTAGGCAACCTGGACATGGATGTTTTTAGTAATCCATGTTCACTTTCCATTTAGGATTTGGTACAATCATAAGTGTGACCTTTGCATTTGTGCCCAGAAAATTATTGTGATAAAATATATATGTAGATCATGTGACATGATTATTTCTTCCACTATTACTGGGAGCAATATTTGAAGACATATAAATTAGTATTGGGGGTAGAAAGTGGTGTACCCTGAGTCTATGAATATAGAGATAATGCATGAATAGAACTTACTGTGAATAAATAATATAACTGGTTCCTCTTTAAATAATAGATTGAATTGATATCTGAAAGTATATTAGAAATCATTAATTTACATAAAATCAGTCATTCCAACCAGTTATGTATCTAATGGTAATCTTAGGGTTATTGTTTATCATGAAGTGTGTGTGAGTTTTGCTTCAAAAGTGATAATGGAAATGGAAAATATTGTGTTTGGTAAGAAGTCTCATGAAAAGACCAGTCAAAAAATATGGAGGAATACATGTGTTCTGAAGCAGGAAGTGATTGAACGTGAAACAAATGCCTATAAATTTGCTAAATTGTGGATGAAATATACATCCTATAATGTGCATAAACTGATGAAATAGTAGTGTACCAGTGTTGAATAAAAATGAATGTCAAAATGTACGTCATGTCCCATAGGAATCTACTTGCATTGATGTTAAACTGGGTCATTTACTGTATAAATATTAGGATTCGCGTGCATCATTCACCTAAGTGAGTTTTCTTTTTTTTTAATTTTTATTTATGATTCTTCAAAACATTACATAGTTCTTGATGTATCATATTTCACACATTGATTCAAGTGGGTTATGAAATCCTATTTTTACCCTGTATACAGATTGCAGAATCAAATCAGTTACACATCCATTGATTCACATATTGCCTTACTACTGTATGTTGTATTCTTCTGCCTTTCCTATCCTCTACTATCCCCCCTCCCATGCCCTCTCCTCCCCTCTTCTCTCTCTAATCCCACTACTCTAATAAATTTTCCCCCTTGTATTATTTTTCCCTTTCCCCTCACTTCCTCTTGTATGTAATTTTTTATAACCCTGAGGGTCTTCTTCCATTTCCATGCAATTTTCCTTCTCTCTCACTTTCCCTCCCACCTCACATCCCTGTTAAATGTTAATTTTCTTCTCATGCTTTTCGTCCCTTCTCTGTTCTTAGTTACTCTCCTTATATTAAAGAAGACATTTGGCATTTGTTTGCTAGGGTTTGGCTAGCTTCACTTAGCATAATCTCCTCTAATGCCATCCATTTCCCTGCAAATTCTATGATTTTGTCATTTTTTAATGCAGAGTAATACTCCGTTGTGAATAAATGCCACTTTTTTTTTTATCCATTCATCTATTGAAGGGCATCTAGGTTGGTTCCACCGTCTTGCTATTGTGAATTGTGGTGCTATGAACATCGATGTAGCAGTTTCCCTGTAGCATGCTCTTTTTAGGTCTTTAGGGAATAGAATGAGAAAGGGAATAGCTGGGTCAAATGGTGGTTCCATTCCCAGCTTTCCAAGAAATCTCCATACTGCTTTCCAAATTGGCTACACCAATTTGCAGTCCCACCAGTAATGTACAAGTGTACCTCTTTCCCCACATCCTCCCCAGCACTTGTGTTTGTTTGGCTTCATAAATGCTGCCAATCTTACTGGAGTGAGATGGTATCTTAGGGTGGTTTTGATTTGCATTTCTCTGATTGCTGGAGATGGTGAGTATTTTTTCATGTACTTGTTGATTGATTGTATGTCCTCCTCTGAGAAGTGTCTGTTCAGATCCTTAGCCCATTTGTTGATTGGGTTATTTGTTATCTTATTGTCTAATTTTTTGAGTTCTTTGTATATTCTTGATATTAGGGCTCTATCTGAAGTGTGAGGAATAAAGATTTGTTTCCAGGATGTAGGCTCCCTATTTACCTCTCTTATTGTTTCTCTTGCTGCAAAAAACCTTTTTAGTTTGAGTAAGTCCCATTTGTTGATTCTAGTTATTAACTCTTGTGCTATGGGTGTCCTTTTGAGGAATTTGGAGCCCAACACCACAGTATGTAGATCGTAGCCAATTTTTCTTCTATCAGACGCCATGTCTCTGATTTGATATAAAGCTCCTTGATCCATTTTGATATAACTTTTGTCCATGGCGAGAGAAAGGGATTCAGTTTCATTTTGTTACATATGGATTTCCAGTTTTCCCAGCACCATTTGTTGAAGATGCTATCCTTCCTCCATTGCATGCTTTTAGCTCCTTTATCAAATATAAGACAGTTTTAGCTTTTTGGATTAGTCTCTGTGTCCTCCATTCTGTACCATTGGTCCACCTGCCTGTTTTGGTACCAGTACCATGCTGTTTTTTTTTTACTATTGCTCTGTAATATAGTTTGAAATCTGTTATCGCTATACCGCCTGATTCACACTTCCTGCTTAGAAATGCTTTTGCTATTCTGGGTCTTTTATTTTTCCATATGAATTTCATGATTGCTTTCTCTATTTCTACAAGAAATGCCCTTGGGATTTTGATTGGCATTGCGTTAAACCTATAGAGAACTTTTGGTAATATCACCATTTTGATGATGTTAGTTCTGCCTATGCATAAACAGGGTATATTTTCCATCTTCTAAGATCTTATTCTACTTCTCTTTTTAGGGTTCTGTAGTTTGCATTGTATAAATCTTTCACCTCTTTTGTTAGGTTGATTACCAAGATTTTTTTTTTTTTTTTGAGGATATGTGAATGGAGTGTTTTTCCTCATTTCTGTTTCAGAAGTTTTGTCGCTGATATACAGAAATGCTTTTGATTTATGCATGTTGATTTTATATGCTGCCACATTGCTGAATTCATTTATTAGTTCTAGTAGTTTTTTTTGTAGACCCTTTTGGGTTTTCTATATAAAGAATAATGTCATCTGCAAATAGTGATGTTTTAAGTTCTTCTTTTTCTATTTTAATGCCTTTAATTTCTTTCGTTTGTCTAATTACTCTGGCCAGTTTCGAAAACTATATTGAATTGAAGTGGTGATAGAGGACATCCCTGTCTTGTTCCAGATTTTAGAGGGAATGCCTTCAATTTTTCTCCATTCAGAATGATACTAGCCTGAGGGTTAGCATAGATAGTTTTTACAGTGTCGAGGTAAGTTCCTGTTATCCCTGGTTTTTCTAATGTTTTGAACATAAAGGGATGCTCTACTTTGTCGAATGATTTTTCTGCATCTATCTAGATGATCATATGCTTCTTATCTTTAAGTATATTTATGTTGTGAATAACATTTATTGATTTCTGTATATTGAACCGTCCTTGCATCTCAGGGATGAATCCTACCTGATCATGATGCACAATTTTTTTGATGTGCCTTTGTATCCAATTGGCCAGAATTTAATTGAGGTTTTTTGCATCTAGGTTCATCAGAGATATTGGTCTGTAGTTTTCTTTCTTTGAGGTGTCTTTGTCTGGTTTCGGAATCAGAGTGTTCTTGGCCTCATAGAATGAATTTGGCAGAGCTCCCTTTTTTTCTATTTCCTGAAATATCTTGAAAATTATTGGTATTAATTCTTTTTTAAAGGTCTTGTAAAACTCCGCTGTATACCCATCTGAACCTGGACTTTTCTTGGTTGGTAGTCTTTTGATTGCTTCTTCTATTTTATCCATTGATATTGGTCTGTTTAAATTGTGTGTATCCTCCTGACTCAGTTTGTGCAAATCATATGACTTAAGAAATTTATCAATGTCTTCACTATTTTCTATTTTATTGGAATATAGGTTTTCAAAATAATTTCTAATTGTCTTCTTTATTTCTGTAGCATCTGTTGTTATATTGCCTTTTTGATTCCATATGTCAGTAATTTCAGTTCTCTCTTTCTTCGCTTAAATCCAAAACACTCAAACATGACACTCATCTTCTTCCATATAGACACTCATCATACCCTGTGGCTGGAGGTTTCTATGAGAGGCAAGGCCAAGAAAGTGTCCAAAATAAGCTCACTTGCCCCTCATTTGCCTAAAATCATGGTGGCCTGGGTACTCTTCCTTTGAACCAGGAGTGATCAAATATTCCTGCTGGTAAAGTGTTCCGCTTTTCCAATTTGAGGCCTACTAGCTGTCAGGTATAGATTCTTTATGTGATTTGGAGTCATGAGAAAACCCAAGCACCTATGGGATAGCCTCTGCAGGGATTTGAAGAACGCATTTGACCCAAAGGATCCCTATTCTCACTTGATGTAGGTCAGGAACCCAACCTAAGAAGGCAAAAAAATTTATCCACAATGACTGCTCTTTTGGCCATTTTGGTTTGGAAGCACATGGGATTTTTATTTGGATCTATCAGGTGCTGAGAATTTAAGCCACAACCTCACACAAGGACAAGAGGCTGATTCAAGCACATCCCATTCCAAAGCAATTAAGCAAAGAGCCACAGGTGATGCCCATTCATTTCCATATGAAAACACTTTTCTTAAGGCTTCACAAAGGGGTGGCCTGAGGTAAAGACCTTCTTGACATTCAGGGTAATAGAAACATAAGTAAGCAAAAGGCCCAAAGCAGGGTTTCTCCACTAAGACTTTCCTGGTCACACTGATATCTGAGTTTTCTGAGATTCTCCCCTTCCCTTCAGCTATCAGTACATGGCCATGTCACAGAGCCTTGTGGTGGTACATATGTTGGACACAAAACCATGAGCCTATTCAGGAGAGTGGCCAGAATTCACGAAGAAACAGGAACTTAGAAAGATAGTAGGTATTGCCCATCCATAGGCAAGCCACTCTCCATTCTTAAATTGGGCAGGATGAACGCTGGGACACTTTATATTAGACAGGACACAACCATTGATGCATTCGCTTTTCAAAGGTCTACAACCACGGATACAGTGGGATACACAAACAAAGAAACACTCGCCATGTCAAATGACTTATTAAAAACAGTCCACTCCAAACCAAACAAACTGCCTTTCCTACCTATTCTCATAACATGAGACAAAACCAAACTCACATGCACACCCACAAAGGCACCTCCTTTACCCAAGTAGGTCTGTGATTATCCAGAGTGTCCTCAGACTGATTGGCCATACTATGTTCCCACGAAATGGCCTGTCCTGTCTCAGATCTGGTCTTCATTACCAACTCTGTAAAGTTGTCAGGAGCCATCAGGGAGTCACTACCTGCTTTCTCAGGAAGGCCCCTCTTCAGAGCTTTCCTGGCATTTAACCATCCACAGATAAGTATTTACCAAGAAAGACTGACTCTGTCTTTGGTTAATCCAAACAAGTGAACCCAATGGGACTGGGACTGGGACTGGCTCTGTGTGCTTGGCTTCCTGGATCCCGAGTTCAGCAAATTGCATCAACAAAGAAGTGAGGTGGGTCAATTCCTTCAGGAACTGAATGAGGTCACTGCCTTGGTAACCACTTTGTTCTAACAGATGCTTCGAAGGTTCCCATGAGATGGAGGTTACCCCTACATCCTGTGACACATTCAGAAGTTAGAATTGTATATCGACCATAGGCACCCGGGAACTGCTCTCCACACAGGCTGTGGTGAGCCGTTTCCGCAGATTATGGTCGCCATTGCAAGATGGCGCTGGCTCCACTGTGGTCTGTAATAAACAACTCCTTGTTTGGGAGAGTTGGTGCATGGTTTCTCAGCACCCTGTGAGAAAGTTCCACGTGGCAGCTTCGCATTGGGGCTTGGGATGCTTTATTAAGGCTGGGAGGGGCATCCGGCGGGGAATTAGAAGAAATATCAAGGGCCTGAATAAACTGCTGAAAGAAGATTCCTGAGTTGCGTCTTCCTTGCGGGCAAGGGGTCGCGACAAGTGGTGCTGAAAACCCGGGAAACAGAACTTTCAGCAGTCAGGGGTGGTGCACCAATTAGTCCCAGGTAAGTAGGACCCACGGTCAAAGCGGAGATCAGTCCTAGATAAGTAGGACCCGCTATCAAAGCGGAGATCAGTCCTAGGTAAGTGGGACCCGCGGTCAAAGTGGAGATTAGTCCCAGATTAATTGGGACCCGCGGTCAAAGCGGAGATTAGTCCCAGATTAATTGGGACCCGCAGTCAAAGCGGAGATTAGTCCTAGGTAATTAGGACCCGCTATCAAAGCGGCAGCTCCTCTGTAAAGCCAGAGAGAGCATTAAATCTTATTTCAGCTGCACTGTGTACTTTCGCTCTTACTTTCACTTTTGTTTGTTGTGTGTCTTTTGTTGTGTCATGGGTGCCGTATCTTCAAGTTCGCTTCTCCTGGCCCTAGATAACCTGTTACGTTCCAAGGGCCTAAAAGTGAAACGTAGTACTTTACAGAGATTTTTACAGAAGACAGATATTGTTGCCCCGTGGTTCGCATTTTCTGGCAGCCTCACTATTCCTAGCTGGGATAAGTTAGGCACAGATCTTGACTTTGCTTCTGAGCAGGGCATATTAGAGGGTGGGGTGATAGCCCTTTGGAAGATGATCCGTAGTTGCCTCGCAGATGGCAGATGTCAGGAAGCACTTACTAAAGGACAAGAAGTTTTAGAGCAATTACATGAAGAAAGATCAGAAATGGCAGGCAGTGAGGTATTTCAGGAGGGTGGGAGTGTGCGAAGCGAGAAACAGGGGAGGAAACAATTATCTCCGGCAGGCAGTGACGTATTTCAGGAGGATGGCAGTGTGCGGAGCAAGAAACAGGGGAGGAGGCGATTGTCTCTTGCACGGAGTGAAATATTTCAGGAGGAAGGGAATGTGCAGAGCGAGAAACAGGGGAGGAGGCGATTGTCTCTGGCACGGAGTGAAATATTTCAGGAGGAAGGGAATGTGCAGAGCGTGAAACGGGGGAGGAAACGCTTGTATCCATATCTCAGTACACTGCGCACACTCCCATGCAAAAGTGGGTCAGAAGAGGAGGAGGATGAGAAGGAGGAGCTCGGGAGACTGTCTCGGCAGCTAGGGAGTTTAACTATGGGAGAAGGGAACAAAAATAAACTGGAGCTCAAGAAAAATGATCCTCCGGACCCGCCGCCGTACGGTGAGGGTGTTTCGAGGAGAGCTTTCCATGCCCAAGCATGGAGGGCTGTTAACGCTGAGATGGGTCTTGCTTATCCAGTTTTCCAGGATGACAATAGGGGAAGATTCCATGAGCCTTTAGATTTCAAAATTGTGAAGACCCTGGCAGAGTCTGTGCGCACTTATGGGGTGGATGCCGCCTGCACATTAACTCAGGTGGAGAGTCTGTCTAGATACTGTATGACTCCCTCTGATTGGGCTAGCCTTGTTCGGGCTTGTGTTTCTCCAGGCAAATATTTGGACTGGAGAGCCTTTGTGCTAGAGGGCGCTGTAGAGCAGGCTGCCCAAAACTATGCGGCCGGACACCCCCATTGGGACAAGGAAATGCTTTTGGGACAAGGCAGATTTGCTAATCAACAAACAGGATACCCCCCTGAGGTATATGAACAGATCAATAACATTTGTATCCGTGCATGGAAATCACTCCCAAATAGAGGAGAAGTGTCTGGCAATTTAACAAAAATCATGCAAGGCCCCACAGAACCTTTCTCGGACTTTGTTGCTAGGATGGTGGATGCCGCAGGAAAAATCTTTGGTGACCCTGATAGAGCAATGCCCTTGATTAAACAACTTGTTTTTGAGCAATGCACCAAAGAATGTAAAGCAGCAATCGCTCCTTATAAAAACAAGGGCATAGAAGCTTGGATGAAAGTGTGTAGAGAGCTTGGAGGACCTTTAACTAATGCAGGTCTTGCAGCTGCTGTCCTTCGGATCGCAAAAGGGGGCGGTCCTGGTGCCGGAACATGCTTCCATTGTGGTCAATCCGGCCATTTCAAACGTGACTGTCCCAAAAAATGCAATTTTACTGGACCTCCTCGTGGTGGCCCTTCTAATAGCCCTCGTCCACAGGGGCTGTGTCCAAAATGCAAAAAGGGGAAGCATTGGGCAAGAGAGTGTAGATCAGTGAGGGACATCCATGGACAGCCTATTTCAGCTGGGCCAAAAAACGGCCGAAGGGGCCCCCGACCCCAGGGCCCACGAATATATGGGGGAATGGAGAATGTCACACCCGAACCCGAGACATGGCCTTCTCTGCGCCATCCCATGAGATGCGGAGAGCCACTACAGGTGCCGCGGGATTGGACCTCTGTTCCACCTCCAGACTCGTATTAACACCTAAGATGGGAATCCAATTGGTGGAAACTGAGTTCAAAGGGCCTTTACCCCCTGGCACTGTATGTTTCTTAATTGGACGTGCATCCTCTATCCTACAAGGTCTTCATGTTTTCCCCGGAGTTATAAACCCTGATACTGTAGGGGCAGTAAAAGTTATGGTGGAAGCTCCAAGGGGCATTGTGTCTATCTCCCCAGGGGATCGGATTGCTCAATTGCTAATTTTGCCTAGTTTGCATAATCACTTCCCTGCTGACTCAAGGTCACGGACAGGAAATCAGATTGGTACCACCGGAGGAAATTGTGCCTATTTGTCACTGGATATGAGCAATCACCCCACTTTGGAATTAAGCATAGAAGGCAAATCTATTGTGGGATTGCTGGACACAGGAGCAGATCGTAGTATCATAGCCCTTAAGGACTGGTCTAGGGGATGGCCAGTGCAGGCTTCTGATCAATCCTTAAGAGGACTTGGATATGCCCAAGCCCCTCAAATCAGCTGTAGACATCTATCTTGGAAGGACTCGGAAGGACATGATGGTACCTTTCAGCCTTATGTACTTGATTTACCCATTTCTTTATGGGGCCGTGATCTGATGAAAGACATGGGGTTCACTCTTAGTAAAGACTATTCCCCAGTGTCTCAACATATCATGCAAAATATGGGGTATAGGCCAGGTCTAGGACTAGGAAGGCACCTACAGGGATGTAAGCATCCTGTGCAAGGTCATCAAAAGCTTAACAGGTTTGGTCTGGGTTTTTCCTAGGGGCCACTGGGACTCAAATACCATTAACATGGCTCACCGAGGAGCCTGTTTGGGTGCCTCAGTGGCCTCTTCCCTCGGTTAAACTGGCAGCAGCCCATGATCTAGTCAAAGAACAACTTGATTTGGGTCACATCCAACCTTCTACTTCTCCATGGAATACTCCCATATTTGTCATTAAGAAAAAATCAGGGAAGTGGCGCCTACTGCATGATCTACGAGCAGTTAATGCTCAGATGCAGCTTATGGGGCCCATTCAAAGAGGGCTGCCTCTGCTCTCCTCTGTTCCTCAAGGCTGGCATATAATTGTTATTGACATTAAAGACTGTTTCTTTTCCATTCCTTTGCATCCTAAAGATTCACAACGTTTTGCTTTCACCCTTCCCTCGTGTAATCACGAAGAACCAGATCAAAGGTTTGAGTGGGTGGTGTTGCCACAGGGGATGGCTAACAGTCCCACGATGTGCCAGATGTATGTGGGGAAGGCACTCGCACCTCTCAGACGTAAGTATTCCTCCACCAAGATCATTCACTATATGGATGATGTGTTATTGGCCGCAAAATTAGAACAGACAGTTTATGAGGCTTATAAAGAACTCGTGATGCTGTTGGCTCAACATGGACTGCACATCGCACCTGAAAAGGTTCAAACGGGGGATTCTATCAGGTTTTTGGGAGCGACAATTGGGTATGACAAATTAAAACCACAAAAAATTACCATCAGGACTCAAGATCTCCAAACTCTAAATGATTTTCAAAAATTGCTGGGAGATATTAATTGGATAAGAGGATATTTACATAATCCTAATATTGTGCTCCAGCCTTTGTATGCTACTCTTAAGGGTGATCCAGATCTTGCTTCCCCTCGTAGCCTCACTACTGAGGCTAGAGCGGCCCTTATAAAAGTAGAACAAGCTATACAGCATGCCACTCTATGCAGGCTCCAGAGTGATAAACCTTTCCAGTTATGTGTTTTTGCCACTATGCGGCAGCCTACTGGAGTACTGTGGCAAGATGGGACTTTACTATGGATCCACCCACATGTATCTCCAGGAAAATCCTTAGAATATTATCCTGATGCTGTTGCAGCATTGGCACTTAAAGGGATTCAACAAAGCATTCAATTTTTCGGCCAATCACCTTCTTCTCTTATCATACCCTACACTAAAGCTCAACTTAATGTTTTATGTGCTACTCTAGACAACTGGGCTATTCTGTGTTGCTCGTTTCAAGGGGGTATTGATAATCACTACCCTTCTCATCCATTACTCCATTTTGTTAAAGAACATCCCATCATTTTCCCTAAGGTAACTTCATCCAGTCCAATTCCGGGGGCTGTTAACATTTTTACTGATGGTTCCAAGTCTGGAATGGGAGCTTATGTAATTAATGACTCTCCCCCTATCCAGCATCAATTTGCTCCTGGAAATCCACAATGGGTAGAACTACAAATTGTTATTGAAGTTTTTAAACAGTGTTCTTTTCCTTTTAATCTTATTTCGGACTCCAGCTATGTGGTACAAGCACTAAAAGTCCTGGAGACCGTGGGAACTATTAGTGATGCCCACAATGTGTCTGTTTACTTTACTCAGCTTCAACAGCTTATCTCTAACCGCACTGCTTCTTTTTATCCAATGCACATCAGGGCTCACACCTCTCTTCCTGGTCCGTTATCCCAAGGTAATGCCTGTGCGGACTTAGCCACTAGAGGCTAATTGATATGCTTGGCTTCCTCCTTAGAGAGGGCTAAGTTGTTTCACCAAAACTTCCATGTTAATGCATTAATGCTGCGCAGGCGTTTTTCCATTTCAAGAGAGGATGCTCGGCAGATAGTATTGCAATGTCCCCATTGTGTCACATTTCTTCATCCCCCTAATTATGGAGTAAACCCACGGGGATTAAAGCCATTGATTGTTTGGCAAATGGATGTGACACATATACCTGACTTTGGTAACCTTAAGTATGTGCATGTTTCCATTGATACGTGCTCTGGAATTATCCATGCTTCTGCTTTATCGGGAGAAAAGGCACGTAATGTCATTACTCACTGTTTAGAGGCATGGGCAGCATGGAGTGCACCTGCATCCCTTAAGACTGATTATGGAGCTGCTTATACTGGCAGACAATTTACAGTTTTTTGTTCTATTATGGGAGTGCAACTTACTCATGGTTTGCCTTATAATCCTCAAGGACAAGGCATTGTTGAGCATGCTCATCGCACCTTAAAGGAAACTTTACAAAAACAAAAAGGGGGAATAGGAGCTGAACACACTCCTAAAGAACGCCTGTCCTTAGCTCTCTTTACCATTAATTTTTTGAATTTGGATATTCATGGTCGCTCTGCGGCCGATAGACATGTGTCCCCTCAGCCCTCTGTGATTGGCTATGTTAAGTGGAAGGATGTTCTTACGGGCCAATGGAACGTCCCTGACCCCGTGCTGACATGGGCACGAGAATCTGTATGTGTTTCTCCCCAGGATCGTACGGAACCATTGTGGGTCCCTGAACGCTTGACAAGAAGAGTCTCGACATCAACTGACCAGCAACAAGAGATACCACAACAATCCTGTGATGAGGATCTTCATTCTACTAAGTGCTCTGGCTCTGGTGCTGGTGCCGATGGCACAGGCGACACCAATGCGGTGGTGCGCAGTGGCACGGGCATGGCCAATGCCGATGCCAGTTCATGGTAATTCTAGTGTCCTCCCCACTCTTTTTTCTACCTCATGTGAGATGTCTGCTCCCTGTGCCTCTCCTAGAGGGGACATGGAGAGAATTTTTAATCAATCTCAAGTTAATCTCACAGGAGTTTTTTGTTTCAGCCTTAGAAACGCTAATTGCATTAGCCTTAAGACCAAAAATTTGACTAACTGGGAAGACCCATTGCGGTCCAATCAGGTCTCAGGAAGCATTATCAGTGCTGTATTGAGCAAGGTACCTTCGGGGAATCAATCAGGCTCAGAGACCCCGGCAAACAACAGCTCTGCTCTTAACATAACTACCTTGGCTATTATCTCCGAGGTACTAATCCCAGTGCCTCCTTCTTCTAGTAGTATTTATAATGCCACTCATTTCAAGGCCTCTCCTTACTGTTCCCCTAATCTTGGTTTCCCCCCAATATTTACGCCTTGTCAGGATCATTCTTGGGAGAAACATCAAGTTGCTTAAGGTTTCTTCCTTTCCCCCTCTCTTGATAGGTATGTTTATAACTTTAACAATAGTGCCAGCTCCTCTACAGGAGTAGGTTGGTCCTGGTTTTAATGGCTGATTTCCAATGAAAAGGGGGCTGCAGCCGATATTTCTGCACTGGCTCAGTTGGTAGGAGCCAAAAGTTGGCTGGCTAATATTTCTGGTACTGTTAGGGAAAGTGAACAAGGTAATAGACTTACATCTGTTTCATTCAACTCTCTGTTGTATAATGCCACAATGCCTCCTGCAATGGTCTGTGTCCAATACCCCTTCTTATTCCTTTTGGCTAAGGCCACCTCATTGGGGATCCTGGATTGTACTCATACTACCTGTCTCTTATCTGAGTGTTTGAATGGTTCCTGGACTGTAGCAGTGGTTATGAAGATTCCAACTTTTGTCCCAATCCCGCTCACTGCGGATCCTGATAAATTCCCTATTGTTGAGCTACTTAGAGTCCCCAGAGATTTTGGAATCACAGCGGCTATAGTGACAGCCGTGGCGGTATCTGCTGCTGCAGCGGTTACGGCCGGAGTGGCTATGGCCAATCAAGTACAAACTGCTGCCACTATTAATCAAGTGTTCCAACAAACTTCCACCATACTTGAATCCCAAAATACAATTAATCAACATATTTTGTCAGGGATTTTAGCTGCCAACCAAAGAATAGATTTACTCTAAGCTCAGGTAGAAGAATTGGCTGACTTAGTGCTTTTGGGTTGTGTTGACCAACGTGCACATTTATGCATAACCTCTGTCAGATTTAATGATTCCAGGAATGCTTCCCGCACCATTGGCGAATATTTGGCTGGAAATTGGTCCATGGAAGCGGAAGACATGATCCAGTCTCAACTAACCCACATAGCTGTCTTGAATAGCACCCGTGTTGATCCCGTGACTTTGGGTCAATTCACCGATTGGATATCTTCTGCCTTTTCCTTTTTTAAAGAGTGGGTGGGGGTAGGCATTATTGGTGCAATGTGTTGCTTTGGTATGTCTCTCTGTTTGTGGTTTCTCTGTTGCCTCAAGGCCCGCAATGCTCACGATAAGGCTATGATCATCCAAGCTCTTGCAGATTTAGAAAATGGCAATTCACCTCAAGTTTGGCTTGCGCATCTTAAACAGTAAATCTTTGACATGGCCATTGCACCCCAAGTTATTATAACATTGCACTGGGATCGGCATGTCTTTCCTCGTTATTCTCTTAGTGTTGGAAAGCCCTTGCACTCTGCCGGTCTTGCTGCCATTGCACGCAGGTGGGTTTCCACACTAATGCTTCTCTATCGCCTTAAAGTCCGTGCCTTTCTTTCGGGGTGCTGTCAACTCGTTTGTCGTTGTGTACAGCCACAGTTCAGCCTTAGCTGTCCCCCTTCGTCCACCTTCGTCACGATACAGGATGCGAGGCAAGGCACTGCACTTGAGTGATCCTTGAAGTGGACCTCAAGGAGAGCATGTCCTATTGCATGCGGGTTTGATGTCCACGCCCCGCCCCACGAAAAAAGGCGTCGGCTGATATGGCTTCAGATCTGGGGAAGGGCCCTCCTTAGGACTGAGCCATACTATGCAGCCACTTCTGCACAGTGGGATAGGACCTCTACTCTCGCCTGTATTGTTTTCAGAAAACAGAAGGGGGGAACTGTGGTGAGCCACTTCTGCAGATTATGGTCGCCATTGCAAGATGGCGCTGGCTCCACTGTGGTCTGTAATAAACAACTCCTTGTTTGGGAGAGTTGGTGAATGGTTTCTCAGCACCCTGTGAGAAAGTTCCACGTGGCAGCTTCGCATTGGGGCTTGGGATGCTTTATTAAGGCTGGGAGGGGCATCCGACGGGGAATTAGAAGAAATATCAAGGGCCTGAATAAACTGCTGTAAGAAGATTCCTGAGTTGCGTCTTCCTTGCGGGCAAGGGGTCGCGACAACAGGCCTTGTTTGGTCCATCTTCTCTACAATAAGAAGAGAGAGACTGATTCAGACACATCAATTCATCCTGACCTGGTTGTTTGCTGTGGAAGATGACTATTGCTCTCTCAGGTCCTACATAGCTGCCTACATCTTCTCTAAGGATCATTTCTTCATGGATCGTTGAGTTTCTCAGCCGGTGAAAGATCAGCTACATTACTATATTGTAAGACGAACTCTGTCCCTGCTCTTCTGTAAGTTATATTAAGGGAAGAGTGTATGGTTAGGTTCAATAATAGCATCGATTTTGGTTAGGAATCATTCTGCGGGATGAATAATGGTATTAGCAACCTGCGATATTTACAAGAGTATATAGGTGAAATATAAGTATGAAAGCAGAAATTTGGTAAGATTTGAAGCCCAGAAGGGCATTGGGCCCTTGAGTGGGATACTTAGCTTTGAATTATGTCCTGCACAGTAGTCTCAGATAAATCAATATACAATGGCATAGGACCTTGTAACTTGGATGATTGAATGTTGAACAGAACATCCAGTCAAAAAGCAATAGTCGATAGGATTTGGAAGGTATTCGGTAGGCTAAGAAGAAGAGTGAGTATAGGATTTGGACCAAAAGTTCTTAACAATAGGGTTTCGGGTAGAGAGTGAAGGTGAATGTCAGCACATGTGAAGAGTCAGTCGCAATGATGAACTGGGAAAAACATGTATGAAAGCACATATCAATAAAAACATTAGGAAATCAAGTAAAGTATAAAGTGAGTGATAGGATTACACATTTTCAACAGGCTGGAGCTTGAATTTATAATCTTAAGAGGAAACAAATATGTAGTCACAAATAGAATTGACATTTGAGAACATTAGGCAACATGGACATGGATGATTTTAGTAATCCATGTTCACTTCCCATTTAGGCTTTGATACAATTGTACATGTGACCTTTGCTTTTTGTGTCCAGAATATTTCTGTGATAAAATGTATATGCAGATCTGGTGACATGAGTATTTCTTCCACCATTTCAGGGAGCAATATTTTGAAGACGTATAAATTAGTATGGGGGTACAAATAGGCGTACCCTGTGTCTATGAATATAGAGATAATGCAAGAATACACCATTCTGTGAATAAACAATATAACTGGATCCACTGTAAATAATGGATTGAATAGATATCTGAAAATATATCAGAAATGTTATATTGATATACAATCATTCATTCCAACCAGTTATATATCTAATGGTCATCTTAGGGTTATGGTTTATCATGAAGGGTGTGTGAGATTTGTTTCAAAATGATTATGGAAATCGATTATAATGTATTTGGAAAGAAGTCTCATTAAAAGACCAGTCAAGAAACATAGAGAAATACATGTGTTCTGGAGAAGAAAGTGATTAAAAGTGAAACAAATGCCTATAATTTTGCTAACTAGTGGATGAAATATGTATCCTATGATGTGCAAAAACTGAAAAATAGTAAGGTACCACTGTTGAATAAAAATGAACATCAAAAGATGCATCATGTCCCATAGGAATCTACTTGCATTGATGTTAAACTGGGTCAGTAACTGTAGAAATATTAGGATTTATATGTACCTTTCACTGAAGTTAGTTTTCAGTACTAGGAAACAAATATATATTTCAGGTGAATGAATATTTCTGAGAATAATGTTGTGAAAAGTTGATTATTAATCCACATACATGAACATGAATGAATTTAGGGAGTGTATATAAGACACATACATTTCATATTATAAAAATTCTGGAGAGTGTGTGTGTGTGTGTGTGTATATATACACACACACACACAAACACACACACACACACACACACACACACACACACACACAAACAACCACAGACAATAAACATACCAATTCATATGCCAAACAAAATTCACCATGAAATATATATCATCCACAGATCGAAAAACATTCATTTCACTGAACATGGATTTATGTATAATGTTGTTCTACTAGGAAGCTCACCTATAGCTTGAAATTTCAGTTCCAACAGCTTTTAGGAGGAGTAATCTCTTCTCACAATTTGTAACTGCCAAGTCAGGCACCTCACAAAAATTTACTTGTGATATCACGTAGGATTCTATATGTGCATATAAAAATACATGTGCTGTATTTTTATATGCACATATAGGCTACAGAGAAAGGGAGACAGGAATACACATATTTTTTAACTTTAAAAACACATGGAGAACTATTTCAATTAAAAATTGACTAGATTAATAACACCTACCATTTATCTTGCAAAAGGCAAGTCCAATATACACCATGTCTCCTCTGAACTGCTTGTATTTCAATTTTGTTTCGGTTATTTTTCTCCATCATATTAGTATTAGTTGTTAGAGTCTCATAGAGTATGGGTTATTGTGAGGGATATAGTATTTTGAATGGAAAATTGAAAAATGAATCCAATGAGTATGCATATATATGGTATACAATAATCTTCCCACTCTCATCCAGAACAATGCCTTGACATTACCTTCGCCCCAAGTAAGACACAATTAGAGGAGTAGAGTTAAAATATCTGTGAATACATATCTGGGATAGAAAATGCTCAGGAGTTCACAAACATGGATGTGGTAGAGGAGTTTCCAAAAGTAAAGGACAGGGTTGATCTCCCAACCTGATATTTCAATAAAATTGGGAGTCATCTTGCCACACAGCCATGAGAAGATAATTTTTTCTTTACTATAAATTAGTGCAAATTCCAAACCTACTTGGAATTCCTGCCCATGCCTTGAACTCACCCATATCTGGCTTTCTGACCAGATTGCAGCCCTCTCTGAAACTTTAGTGACACCTCATAAATATTGGCCTTCCCTGGCCAAAGACCCTCTCTAGACTCTAATGGTCCTCATAATTTTTGATGCTGGGGCCAGCAAATAAAAAATGTAACCTATAATTAGTGTGATGCTTGCCAAAGTTCTGTTTTCTGTAACTCCCCTTTTGTGTAACTTTCTGGGGTATAAAGCTGGGCTGTAGGAAATGTGGGGATGCTGTCTTGTTTCCGCTGTTTGAGAGGGAGAGGCAGCCCACCCGGATGAAATAATAAGCTTGCTTTAATTTGATTTTAATTGGAGTCAGTGGTCTTTTCTTGCATCCTGGTCTAATATTTTAGAGTTCCCCAGTGAGATGACCCGACCAGATCACAAGACCAGACTCCTGGAAATTCTGAAGCTGGCCTTTCCTCCAAGGCTCCGGGCTGGAGAGCCAAGTTCAAAGGCCTTGGAGTGAGCCTTTAGTCCGGGGAGCACTGCAGTGAACCATCGCACTATAACTATTAGCAAGCACCTGGTGGAGGAGGCCTCCATAGGTAAGTGGTATCTTTATAACATCTGAAATCCGGTAAAGGGACATCTCTTCTGATGACAGAGAGGTGGCATAGAGAGGCTCACATATACTCCTGTCCGGGACAGTAACAAGAATCATTCTGTCCTCTGTTCTGTTCTGTAGGGAATTCCTCTGAAAGGGTAGAGAGGTGCCAACGGGCATGCAGGAGCTCCTTCCCCGGAGCTTTAGCAAGACGTTGTATTGCTCCTCTGTTTTTCTGTTTCTTCACCGGTTTTCTGTTTCTTTGTGTTTTTTTCTGTGTTCTGTATTTTTTTGGTTTGTTAGTTTTTGTGCGTTTTGTTGTGTGATTTCTTTGGTAAAAACATAATGATATTGGACGTGAAAATGGGTAATAAAGCAAGTAAGCCTGACACCCCTTTGGACTGTGTTTTAAGGAACTGTGATGAACATTCCCCCCCTTTGTCAAGCAGGATGAGAGAAGACCCTAGCTGGTTGCCTGGAGCACACCCACTGCAGAGGGCAATGCCTGCTGGTGACCTAAGAACTGAGTATCTCTTAGGTGAAAAAGTGAAACTCCTTTAAAACCATTTGTCCCTCCAGATCAAGAGAGTCACAACCTTTCGGCAGAATCCCCTGTGTTTCTCCTTTGTTAGCAAAGCAGTAAACCTCCCTTTTTCTTTTTCTCAAACGCTGTCCTCATTATTAAATTGGTATTAATTGGCATCAACATCAGGAACCAAAATTTAAGTTACAAATTTTGATACCCTCCCCCGGACCCTGGGACTTTTTGAGAGCTGACTACTGAAATATTAGGAGACGGAGCATGCTCGGGGTGGAACTGAACCAGAGGAGCTAATCCTGTAAGTAAAAGGAGGGACTGAAGGACTCCCAGCAGCTGCCAAAGCCCTGTTGCTTCAGAGAATTCCCTCCTTCCGTCCCTGCACTGTAAGAATTATGCCACCTCTGTCTTATTAAAAAAGAGAATAAGAAAAAGGGGACACTAAATGCAGTAAAGTCACCATGGAGACCCTTGATTTCACATTTCAGGTTGCTCCTCTTTGAAAACATCTGTTCCCCTTGTGGGGACATCTATCGTGCTACAGGTGTAGGAGATTTTTCTCTTATCCGTTATGTTTTAAAGGCTTCTGTCTGTCAGCCATAGTCTGGAGCTCCTTTCTGTCTGTCTTGTGTCTTTGTTTCTGGCCCTTAAAGACATGTGCAATAATGTGTTCATATTATAAATTGTTTCTTGGGAATGATCTTAGCTCAATGTGTCTCTAAATGATGACGTTTTATTGTAACAATCTGGTATCTGAATGGGTTTTTGAAGCATTGTACAATCTTGCAGTTAAAAGTCTGGTTCATATAATTGTTTAGTTTATGATTTTAGATAATTCATGCAAGAGAATTTAAATACTTAGCATGGAAAACTAAAGAACTCTATTTCCAAGTTGGCAAGTAACTTCCCAAACATTCAGTCTTATTTTTCACCAGTTTTGAATTGGGTAGACTGGGAAAAAATCACAGTGTGTACCAGTGCATTAATTTGGAAAAGGATAGTAAATCATAGGATGGTATCTGTTGACAGAACAAGATGTAAAGATATAAAATTTTGTGAATTGTAACTTAAAATTGTACCATAATTTTCAACATCCAAACCTGAAAATTATGGTTAAAATGCCTTAGGCCTGAGGTGTCTGCTCAGAATAGCAGTTTTTCCCTGCTCCTTCCAGACCTCAGCCAGGCCTTATGTTGAAATGCAAATGAAAGAAGCCTACTAGCTCAGTAGGAGACTGATCTGAGGCCTAAGGGGGGGGGAGAAAAAATTATATTGTATGGTATTTACTAATAACTGCCCAGTCACTTTTTCTAGGACTCTTATTTTTTTCCTTAGATTCTGTATTGTTTTTAACTCATGATTTTGATCCTACAGACCTAGGTTAATGTTTTTCTGATCAGTTCTATCTTTGACCAACAGTGGAGTTTTTGAAACATTGCAATGGAGATTTCACCTGCCAAAAGCTACAAGGCCTTTACTATAATTATGTGTGCACACTCTTGTTATGTGTTGTATGTGTATATATACATATGTCCGTATATCATGTATATTATATACAAATTAACATACATAAGGAGCGCTCATAAAAAAAGGAGCACTCACAAAAACAAATTTTAAAAAGCGGATCCAAAGATCTTTAATTTACGTGATTTAAATGGTTCACTTTAAATTGGATAAACAGATAAAAATAAATGTCTTTAAATTTAAGCTTACATGTTTTTCTAGGTGTTCAAAAATCTAATAAAATATTAATGTCGACAAAAGGTCTAATATGCCTTGGTTCTAGGACTTTTCCTTCAACAAAAAAATGGTCTACACTGTTCAATACTTTTGTCTAATATTTTGATAAATAAATAAATTAAATTTGATATTTGATTACTCATTCATGAGTATTCTTGTTAGATATGTTATTGATTTACTAAGGTCTGTATAAGTTTGTTCTAAAGTCTGTATAAGATTGTAAAAATCAGTCATGTGTAAAAGACACAAAAATTTCTTAAAACATACGTTTACCAATAACATTGTGTTTATTAAGTTTTATTTTTCTAGAGCAAGCAACCATAAATATTAAACAACTTATTAAATACGATCTGTTATTTTAGAGCACTGTACTGCCATTTCTTTAAAAGCTAAACTTGGTTAATGTAGAAACATCAATGCAATTGTGATGCTATTAATGTGCTCATATCTTCCAGGAATACAAGTCTCTAAGGTAGAAACTTTAAAAGAGCATTATGTGAAGCTGGTGTTCTGAAGTTCTATGGTAAAAAAAAAATATATTGGGCCTTTATTTACCTTTTATCAATAAGATATGTAAACTTTTATGTTACTTTTTACTTTGGGGAACAATTTGAATGTATTTTTATGTTAATGAGAGCCTTAGCTATGAAAAGGATAAAACTTTCAGCGTTTATTTTATTCATGTTTTAAATGTTATATTATATGGTGTTAACTAATGTTCATGTGACCTCAAACAATTAATGTTAACTTTTTAAACTGATATTTAAAAACAAAGATCATCTTTAGAACTAAAACACTTAAGATTTATAAAGAGCCCTGCCTTACTTGAGATAAGGCTCTGTGTCCCAACTTACTACATGTGAGAATGACTACGAAAGCAGTGGGTCAGATGTTATTTCATTTAAAGTTACATTCAAAAGTTCTTTTTTTTTTTCATATCAAGATTATTAGGATCTCAAACAAGAAATATAATAAATAACTCAGCCTAAAAATTCAGGGTAGCTATTACACGAGCTAAGTATATTTACTCTTGTTAATTTTATTTTGTTATTTCCTTATAAGTGATCTAAAGATTCCCTGTTAGTGTTTTACAGAAGTGTTGCTTTAAGAACACAACATGGGTTAATTAAAGATAACAAGTCATCACCAAAAGACAGACAGAAAAATACAGATGCCAATTAATAAAAAGATAAATAATTTTAAATTACAGACATTAAAGCCCAGTACTCTTAATATAAGGCTGCTAAAATTTATTTGCTGGATGTTTAAAATTAGGATTTAAAATTAAAGTTAAATGAAAAGGGCCAAGAAAACCAATATTTGATTCTTGCCCTCTGAGTCAGTCTGTATCCAGGGAACAGGGGGCTTCCCTGAAGAGCTTTGCAACTCTGAGCCACTGGAGAACAGAAAGCCAATCACTGCATTTTCTATGAAGAAGACAGTCATCAGAGAAGGGAGACATCCCTGATGCTTCCGAGGGAAGCCACAGGGTCAAGCAAGACCTGGACACACCTAGCGAAAATGGCACTAGCAGAACTGAGAAGCTGCTCTCAAGTTTCCCCTGGAATGACTCCCGTAAAAGCTCAGCTGACTGTTCATAATAGATAGAAACAAAAGTCAGTTTGACTGCTTCATCTTAAACATTTAGGAAAGACAGTTAAACGCAAAATACAGCCATTCCTGGGCATTTAAAATAATAACAGTAATAATAATGTTTTAAGGTATACACTTTATGTTAGCCTCCCAAAATAAATAAGACTGGAGGCTACAAAGAAGGGTTCTCAGAGAGGAATGCCTGATAACTATAAAAAGAGACTATCAAGAGGAGCTGCCAGAGGCAGAAGTTTTTAGTTTAAGGCCTACAGGTATTCCTAACCTACACAGGTAATATTGGAGTTTGCTAGTACAATTATCCAGCCTTGAGTAACAGAATTAAGGGTTTCTCTATTAGACACAGAGGTCATACTAGTAAAAGAATTTTGCAGGATCAGATGGTATTAAATTATAACACTGTATTTTATGGGGAGGGACAACTGTAACCCTAAATGTTAAATATTAAGTTGACAGTCCTGATAACTGGGGATATTTAAGACTGGTGAGGGAACTTCTATACAGTGACATGTTCCAGCTGCTGCAACATTTATTCAGTACTCATGTATTTTGTTTCTCTCATAGAAGAACCCATCCCCAGATGACTTTACAACCTGTACTTCCCCAACCAGACTTCAAACCGAACTGACTTCGAAAAGGCAACTCATGTCTCTCAGACCGTACCCCCTCACGTCACCCTCTCTCAGCTCAGAAGAAGTCAAAATGAGTGACGCCTCGCTTCTTACTACAATGGAGCCAAAAATAAATAGACTATCAATATAAGTAATTAATTAAGTCAGTAAAATCAGGGAGACCGGTTTTGGGTGAGTTCAAAAAATGGGGAGACTGTTACCTGAGGAATTAAATTTCCCTCAGTGCTCGTCCCCTACCCTATCAAAGATTTGAAAGGGACACATTAGAAAATGGGGGAATGATAGACCCAACCTGATATTTTATTTAAATTGGAGCCATCTTGACACAAAGCCATGAAAAGATAATTTTGGCTTAACTATAAATTACAGCAAATTCTGAACCTGCTTTGAATGCCTGCCCATGCCTTGAACTCACCCATGCATGGCTCTCTGACCAGATAACAGCCCTCTCTGAAACTTTATTTACACCTCATAAATATTGGCCTTCCCTTGCCAGACGACACTCTCTGAGGCTCTAATGGTTCTCATAAATTCTGATGTTGGGGCCGGCAAAAAAAAAAAAAAATGTAAACTATCATTAGTGTGATGCTTGTCAGAGTTCTGTTATCTGTAACCACCCTTTTCTGTAACATTCTGCGCTATAAAGCCATTCTGTAGGAAAGGTGGGGTTGCTCTCTTGTTCCCGCGGTTTTGGGAGGGAGACACAGCCCGGGTGGTGGAACTAATAAGTTTGCTTTAATTTGATTTTAATTGGAGTCAGTGGTCTTTTCTTGCGTCCTGGTCTAAAAGGTAAACACTCCACCAACATGGAGCTCTGCCTGCCTAAAGACTACTTGAGAAACTGCCTCTGAGGATGGGCACTTGACATATATGTTGTTGTCAGGAGCTTTAGCTTCCATTCTAAGGAGACCATTAAAGCTGAGTCTGCATCTATGTGACCTGGAGGACATTGTTTCTTATTTTCCAAATAACATGAGGCAGCAGTGCTGACTTCTCTCTTTGTAGGTAAACTGTGGCCACTGAAAGCTAAGTGTCTCCGCATGTGGACTGTGAAGCCATTTGGTCATCCTCCACTTTTCATGGTGTTTCTTGCTGCTGCACTGGGAGTTTGGTATTTGCTTCACGAAATACAAGGAGTTCAACTGGGACACAGGGCTGGAGGGAGTCCTGTCACGTGTGGTGGGTCAGGGTCTGCATTAGAATGCACCAACCAGGCTTCTATTCCACATAGCTTGTCCCCTTAACCATAGCAACCTGATTCTGAACATTGCCCTGAAACATCTCCATATAACAAGATGCCTTTTATGGAGAGGATTCAGACATATTCGTGATTCCTGTCTGCACCATGTCAGCCACAAGCCATTTGGAAGTCAATGACAGATCCACATGGCTTGACAAGAGATGCTTTATCACACACCTGCACATCACAGCTCTGGGCCCACTACTCAGCAGCCTCCAACATACTGGTATCTGTGTTATACACCGTTTTCATGAAACCCAGTCAATCAAGGCACTGTCTGGTACCCTCATGATCAGCAACAGGACATCCAAAGATTCTCCAGGGCCACCTGGTCATGGGAATTTCAAAAATTTCATGGTATTTATCTAGCATTTTTCAAGGATGAATTTGGGGAAACTGTGGGTTTAAATTCATTCAGGAACCATTAAATTTTGAAGAAGCACATTTCAAGGAAAGCTCTGGTGAACTCTCAGAGGCAAGGCTTCCCAAAGAGTGGCCCAAAGGACACATGAAGCCAGGCCCATTGAGGTCTCCAATGTAAGGTCCATGTATGTTTTGACTCTCAACTATGGCGGCCAATCTTTCAGAATAAAGTCATGTGATATCCAGGCTGAGTTTGACAGTACTCTTTGGAAAGCCACCCTTTCCTATATCTCAGTTTTCAAGGGTGAATCTCATGCATGGCCACCTAAAATCCCAACACAATTCATGGCAATACTTCTCTGAGGTCAGTTCCATTACTCAGTCTCTATGGGAAATCACACCATAGTTCAAGCTCAGGTGGACCCAGGCATCTTTACCAACCACCACACAGCTGACCACAATTAAAACCAAAACACTCCCACATGGCCCTCATCTTCTTCCACATATACACTCATCATAACCTCTGGCTGGAGGTTTCCATGAGGGGCGCAGCCCAAGACACTGTCCAAAATAAGCACACTTGTGCCTCATTTGCCTAAAGTCAGCTTGGCCTGGACACCCTTCCTGTGAACAAAGAGTGATCAATTAGTCCTGCTCTGTAACTGCTCCGCTTCTCCAATTTGAGGCCTACTGACTGTCTGGTATAGATTCTTCATGAGAATTTGTGTCATGAGAAAACTCAAGCACCTATCGGCTAGCCTCTAGAGGGCTTTGAAGAACTCATTTGACCCAAAGAATTCCTATTTTCACTTGATGGAGGTCAGGAAGGTTACAAAAGATGGCGAGACACTTCATCCACAAAGACTGCACTTTTGGCCATTTTGGTTATGAATGCACACTTGGAAACGTTCTTTAGATTCATCAGATGCTGACAATCTAAGCCACTGCCTCACAAAGGGCCAAGAGGCTGATTCAGCCACATCCCTTTCCAAAGCAATTAAGCAAAGAGCCACAGGTGATGCCCATTCATTTCCGTTTGTAAACTGTTTTCTTCAGGCTTCACAAAGGGGTGGCCTGAGGCAAAGACCTTCCTGACATTCAGGACAACAGAACAATAGGTAAGCAAAAAGCCCAACGCAGTGTTTCTCCACTGAGACTTTACTGGTCACACAGAATTCTGAGTTTTTGAGATGCTCCCATTCCCTTCAGCTATTAAGTACATGCCCATGTCAGAGAGCTTGGAGGTGGTGCATATCTTGGAAACAAAACCATGAGGCTATTCTGGAGAGTGGCCCGTATTCAAGAAGAAGAGAGAAACTTAGGAAGGTAGTAGGTGTTCCCCATCCATAAGGCAAGCCACTCTCTATTCTTAAATTGGGCAGGATGAATGCTGGGAAGCTTTCTACCAGACAGGACACAACCATTGATGCATTCTCTTTTCAAATGTCTATAACCATGTATACAGTGGGATACACAGACATAGAAACACTCATGTTGTCAAACAAATTTCTAGAAACATTCCACTCCAAACAAACAAACCGACTTATTCTCAGAACATGAGACTAAACAACAAACTCATAGAAACACCCACAACAGCACCTCCTTCCCCCAAGTATGTCTGTGACTATCCTCAGTGTCCTCTGACTGGTGGGCCATACTATGTTCCCCGAAGTGGCCTGTTCTGTCTCAGATCTGGTCTTCTTTGCCAACTCTTTGAAGTTGTCAGGAGCCATGGTTGAGCCACTACCTGCTTTCTCAGAAAAGGCTTCTATTCAGACCTCTCCTGGCATTTGGCCATCATCACTTAAGTAGGTACCAAGAAAGACTGACTCTGTCCTTGATAAATCCAAACAATTGAGACCACTGGGACTGGGACTGGGAGTTCTCTGGGTGCCTGGCAGTCAATCACCAAGGAAGTGTGGTAGGTTACTTCCTTCAGGAAATGAATGAGGTCACTGCCTTGGCAACCACTTTGTACTAACAGTTGCTTCCAAGGGTCCCATGAGATGGAGTCTGCCCCTACTTCCTGTGATACTTACACAAGTTAGAATGGTATATCAACCACAGGCACCCAGGAACAGCTCTCCACACAGGCCTGGGCCTGGTTTGGTCCATTTAATCTACATTAAGAAGAGAGAGGCTGATTCAGTCACATTCCTTCATCCTGACCAGGTTGTTTGACATGGAAGTTGACTTTTGCTCTCTCACATGCTTCATAGGTGCCTACATCTTCTTCAGGGATGATTTCTGCATGGAACTTTGAGGTTCTCAGCAGGTGGAAGATCGCCTACATTCCTGTATTGTAAGATCAACAATTTCCCTGTTCTTTTGTAAAGTTAGATTGAGGGAAGAGTGTATGGTTAAGGTTAATAACAGGTTCGATTTCGATTAGGAATCATTTTGCAGAATAAATAATGGTATTGGAAACCTGTGATATTTACATGAATATGCGGTGAAATGTAAGTATGAAAACAGAAATCTAGGTAAGATTTGAAGTCCATAAGGGCTTTGGGTGGCATGGACCCCATCCTTTGAAGCAGGAATGATCAAATAGCCCTGCTGCTATTACTGCTCTTCTTCTCCAATTTGAGGCCTACTGACTGTCAGGTATATATTCTTACTGTGATTTGGAGTCATGAGAAAACCCAAGCACCTATGGGCTAGCCTCTTCAGGTCTTTGAAGAACTCATTTGACTCAAAGGATTGCTATTCTCACTTGAAGGTAGTCAGGAACTGAAAAGGTCATCGAACGTTGGAGGAAAAGACCAACAAGAAACTGTCTCATGCCAAAAGAAATGGTTTATTGGGGGTCCAGCATCTGGGGCTCAGAGCTCACTCCAGAGGAGGAAAGAAAAAAGATCCCCGAGAACAACTTGAGCAGAGTTTATATACATTCTTTAGAGAGGGCAGGGACTTTACATACATCATAGCCTCCTTTAGGAAATCATCATACGCCTCAGGAAAATCAAATAGCAACTCTAAAACAAGATTAGCACATCCATTGGCGGGAACAGGTCGGGCAGGGGGTGATTTTTTAGCCCTGAGAAGGGGTATACATTTAAACTGGTTGGTTGAAGCCCTGAGATGTAATCGTGCTGAGCTGCAGGGTTTCTGGGAAGGGGTTGTTTAGCTACTAGGTGGTCAGGGAAGATTTCAACACACATCTAATGGGCAGTTCTGGGAATTGTCTTAACTGCCACAGGAATTTCAGGTTCTGAGTGCAGCTTGGAAACTTTACAAAACCTGGTTCTTTACGTTTCAATTTAAATTTCTTTTATTCTTTCATTTTCCACTCCTTTTTCTGACTACTTTTAATCTTAAAAGTAATGAATCATAATTATTGCGGGTTCTCAGATTCTATTTCTGCCAGTGGATAGTATTTTTATCTGATTACCATGAGTTTTTTCCTGCCCAATCTGAACCTGGAGAAAGGAAACTATGCAGTTTAGCAAACAAGGTCCCACATTTAGTAACACCATAAGGATGATCAGGGGTCCAGCTAAGTCTGATAAAAGTTTAGTTAACCAAGAGGACTGGGTAAACCATGACTCAAAACACCCTTGTTGAATCTCCCTTTCTCTCTGGTGCTCTTCAAGGCATTTTCTCAATTTACTCATGGATTCTTTAAAACTCCACTATGGTCAGCATAAAAACAGCATTCTTCTCTCAGTGAAGCACAGATGCCCTCCTCCCTCATGAAGAGGAGGTCTAATCCTTGCCTTTTCTGTAAAACAACCTCAGAGAGAGAGGTTAAGGATTCCTGCAAAACTGTGATGGAGGTCTCTAACGTTTTCAAGTCTTGATCTATTGCTGTTTCTAATCGGGCCATTTGTTGTGACCCACGGATCATAGCAGCTGTTCCCGTACCCACTCCTGCAGTAACTCCTATCCCCAGTAGGATGGCTAGAGTAAGAGACACTGGCTCCCGGTGAAATCAGGTTGTTAGTCCCCCTAGTAGACCTTCAAATTATTCTGCATCATCATAGAGCACCCTGGGGAGTATCTGCAGCATTACACAATAATTTACAGAGCTATCTAATACCTGGGCTGAAATGCAAGGAGTTCTGATTGTGTGGAGTTCAGTACCATAATGGTTCCTTTAATTAGTTCCCAGGGGGAGGAGTCAGCTGTATTCTGGACTGGGAAAGTAGGCAAAGACCGAAACCAGGAAGTATGAGATGGTAGAGGGGTTCTGGTAGATCTAGGCATGGGAGGTTTAGGAGGTTTAATTCCTGGCTTGAGGGGATTGGGCCCTATTGCTGTGGGCTTTTCTTCCTTTTTAAGCTGGATGGTGAACCAGAGAGCAAAGTCATAACCAGGGCCATAAATATAAAATCGCATTCCCCTAGTATTTCCCATAGGCCATGTTGTTCTGAGGTATCCCCTTCCTTTGGAAGTGAAAGTTATTTGAGGGGGTAACATAGACTATTCTTTCCACAGCGAGTTTTTGACACCGCTTGGCTAGCGGCACATTTCTTGGGATCAATCCAGGTGTCATTTGGTCCTACCTGAATCATACTGTCTGGAGAGTTTGGGTTCCACCATGCACTCCCGTTTGTTCACATCCCCAAAGTCTACAATAAAAGTCAATGGGTCCTCCACAGGTTTGGGCCTGTTTGCAACTTCGGAAATCAGCTGGGCACACATAAAAATCAAGACTGGCTAGTTTACACCACAGTTGGGGAGATGACATCCATAATTCATGGGGTAAGGTGGTCTATGTTGCCCTGGTTTGGGTTTGAGTGGGATATGTGTGGGGTCCTCTATGTCAGGGAGATCCCAGTCAGAGAGGCCTATAACAAGCTGACAAATGTCTCGGTGGAGAGATGGCCACCTAGTCCATAAGGCGGCTGTATGTGAAATAGACCACACTACTTGCCCAGTAGGATTTATAACTTGCCATTGTTGCTGAACAGGCTGATGGGGATTAGGAATGCTGGTGGCCAGGGGAAGAATCCATAGCCCTATCCACACGACAGACACGCAACTTGAGAGGGTTACCAGTCAGTTTCAGTTTCCAGCCGGAATCTGTACAGGGCACAGGCTTGAGATGTGAAGCATGTATCCAGGAAGTGATCCCATCCAATTTCACCACTGTAGGTGTTATAAGAAACACCTGGTATGGTCCTTTCCAGCGGGGTTCCAGGGATGACACCTGATGCCGTCTCACGTAGACTAAGTCTCCCACTTGATAACAATGTGGGGTTTCTTTGTCTCCAGGCTGATAAGCAGTGGCCAACTATTTCCACAGGTATCGCTGGGTGCTGGGTTTGTTCAAGGGCTTTAAGTCTGTCAAGCAAGGGTGTGTGAAAGGAATCATTAAGTCTCGAGTTGGGGTTAGGTCCCTTACTGGAGGAGGGGCACCATAGAGAATTTTATAATTGGTGAGGTTACACAAAGAGGCATAGAGGTTATTTCTTGCAGGAAACAGTGCATAAGATAGGAGCATAGTCCAATATTTTATGCCGGTCTCCAGGCTTAATTTCGTTAAGGTCTCTTTGATGGTTCTATTCATCCTTTCTACCTGTCCTGAGCTCTGGGGTCTATAAGCACAATGTAACTCCCAATTAATCCCCAGGGTCCTGGCGAATCCCTGACTTACTTGCGCTACAAATGCCGGTCCATTGTCGGACCCTATTACCTTAGGCAAGCCGGACCTTGGAAAAATATCTTCTAGGATCTTTTTGACCACCATCTGAGCCGTTTTTTTCTTCATGGGGAAGGCTTCGACCCATCCTGAAAAAGTACCTACAAAGACTAGGAGATATTTAAGTCCATAACATGCTGGCTTAATTTGAGTAAAGTCCACTTCCCAGAATTGTCCTGGTCTGGTTCCTCATAAGTGCTTCCTGCAGGAAGCTTGGATGGGTAAGTATTAATTAATTGACAGACTTGACAAGCTCTAGTCACCTGCTCAGCTATTTCTTTCCTCTTTGAGTCAGTCAATAATAAGTCCTTTCTTCGGTCCTTTAAGAGTGCCTACAACTTCTTTGAGTCTAAGTGGGTGAGCTAGTGTAAGTCTTTGACATAAAGGTGGGCTTTTTGAAATTGTAAACTTGGCTCTGTAGGGTCCCAGAGTTCTGTATCTGTCTCCTCAGATGATAAGTTGCCTGAAGGTTCCGGAGCTGCCAAGTCTCCTGATTTTTGTTCCCCCCCATGTGGAAAAAGTTAACAGAGTCACTTCGTTTAGGGCTGGCAATTAAGCTTCCTCATCTGCCCTTCTGTTTCCAACCACCACGGGGTCGTTTCCCTTCTGGGGCCCTGGACAGTGCCCTATAGCTAGTTCTTTAGGGCCCTGCACTGCTGAGAGAAGGTGGAGGATCTCATCTTCATTCTTTATTTCTTTCCTGGAAGAGGTTACTATTCTCTTTGCTGGTAAATAGCCCTGTGCACATGAGCAGTGGCAAATGCATAGCGGCTGTCAGTGTATATGGTTGCCCTTTTGCTTGTTGCTAGTTCCAATGCTTTCGTAAGAGCAATCAGTTCTGCTTTTTGGACTGATGTCCCTTCTGGGAGACCAGAGGACCAGATGACATTAGTTTTGCTAAGTACTGCTCGTGCAGCCCGCCGCTTACTGTCTTGGAGAAAGCTGCTGCCGTCCGTAAACCATACGACTTCAGGGCGAGGCAGTGGCTGATCCTTCAAGTCTTGTCGTATACTGGTTTTCTCTGCCAGTATATTTTGACACTCATGAGCGACGGGTCCTGATGATACTTCTGGCAGCATGTAGCCGGGTTGAGTGGAGCAGGGGGTCCCAGCATTATACTGTCTTTGTCAAGCAAGAGGCTCTGGTAGTGCTTAATTCTGGAGTTTGATAGCCACCTCTCTGGAGGCTGGCAGATGATGCTCTCCAGGGCATGGGGGACTATAATGGTGAGCTTCTGTCCCAACGTTCGTTCATGAGCATCTTTTATTAGAAGGGCTGCCACTGCTATAGCTCTTAAGCAAAGGGGCCACACGCTAGCCACTGGGTCCAGTTTTTTTTATAAGAATGCTACTAGCCATTTCCAAGGTCCCAATGTCTGAGTGAGCATTCCCCGTGCTATTCCTTTCTTTTCTTCTATGTAGAGATTGAAGGGTTTATCTACATCTGGTAGTGCTAAGGCTGAAGCAGAGAGCAGCACCTTTTTTTTTGACATTATCAATAGCTTGTTTGTACTCAGGGGTACATTGGAAGGTGGCATCCCCTTTTATCAGAGTGTATAAAGGTGCAGCCAGAGATGCGAACACAGGAATCCATAACCTGCAAAAGCTGGCAGTCCCAAAAAACGCTCTGAGTTGTCTCTTATTAGAAGGGGGAGGTATCTGCACAACGGTTTGTTTTCTGGGCTCAGTGAGCCATCGTTTGCCACCCCTAAGAGAATAACCCAGGAAGATTACTTCTTGCTGACAAAAGTGGGCCTTTTGGCAGAAGCCCTATATCCAAGCCGAGCAAGCTCGAATAATAGTGCTTGGGTCCCAGACTCAGAGTTCTCCTTGGTGTCGGCTGCCAGTAGCAGATCATCCACATACTCGAGTGGGGTGACTTCAGTGTGGGCAGTTCTGAAGTCGTTGAAGTCCCTTTGGAGGGCTTCATCAAAGAGAGTGAGGGAGATTTTGAACTCCTGTGGGAATCTAGTCCTGGTTAATTGGCCAGATGTTCCAGTTTTGGGGTTTATCCACTTGAAAGCAAACAGCAACTGACTGTCCTTATGTAGGGGCAAGCAGAAGTAAGCATCTTTTAAGTCCAGCACAGTGTACCATTCCCGCTCCGGATTCAGAGTGCTAAGCAAATTATATGGGTTGGGTACTGTGGGGTGAATGTCCTGCACTCTGTTGTTGATCTCTCATAGGTCTTGAACAGGATGGTAGTCCCCAGTTCCTAGCTTTCTAACTGGTAGCAGCGGGGTATTCCAGGCTGATTGACAGAGCCTTAAGACCCCAAGAGTCAGGTATTTCTGAATATGGGGCCTTATCCCATCCTTAGCTTCTTTGCTTAGGGGATATTGTTTAACACTGATTGGAGAGGCAGAGGCTTTTAATTATACTGCTATTGGAGGTTGTTTAAGGGCTAGACCTAACCCAGCAGTTTCTGCCCATACATTAGGATAATCTTTTATCCATTTCTGTGCGAGTTTGCTTTGTTGATCAGTTCTAGGGGACACGAAGAGTGATGTTCACCTTCTACGGACATAGTCAAAGCCGTGACTATGGGAGCTTTTACTGAAGGCTTTAGAAAATCAACTTGGGGACCATCAGGGATAAAGGTTATTCTAGACCAGAGTTTGGTAAGCAGATCCCTGCTCATCAATGGGGCTGGACATTCTGGGATTACTAGAAAAGAGTGTGGACTTTTCCATTTACTAGGTACATAATCCTCTTTTTTGTCCAAGCCTGATATCTACTGCCATTAGCCCCTTGAACTAGGGACCATTTATTTATTTATAGGGGGCCCAGTGGGGTCTTAAGGGCTGAGTATCCTGCTCCTGTATCCATTTCAAAGTTCACTGGAATCCCCTCCACTTCAAATGTTACCCTGAGATCGGGGAGGGGATCCAAGCCCCGACTTTCTTAGTCCTCTTCTAGAGTCAGCATGGCGGGCTCGTGTTTCTGCTCCTTTTTGGGCCACTCTTTGGCTCAGTGTCCTTTTTCTTTTCAGTAGGCACATTGATCTGATGCCAGGGGCAGCCTTTGGCGTGGGCCCAGGTATCCCTTTCTGTCTCCCTGCATTTAACCTTCTGGAGTATTTTTTGCTGTGAACAAAACCGTAGCCAATGCTTTAGTCTGCCTTTTGCTCCTTTCATCCTTCTTTTGTTCCCTTTCCTTCTCTCTCCTCTATTCCTTCTCCTCCTCAATTTCTCTCTTATAATATACTGTCTCAGGTTCTCTGACTAAATCTCTTAACATCATATCTTGTAATCCATCTAGACATTGTAACTTTCTCTTAATATCTAGGCAGCCTGCTCGATAAAGGCCATTGCAACAGATGCCTTTTGGTCCTCTGCCTGAGGATAAAAAGAAGTATATATCCTTTATGCTTCCATAATTCTCTCCTGAGACATACAGGGAGACTCATTAGGCCCTTGGATAATCTCTCTTACATTGGCCAAATTAGTCGGCCCTCTGGCGGTCGCTTGGTGACCCGCTATACCCGCTATTAGAGCCCGGCGATAAGTGGACAGATGCTACCTTCGTTCAAAGTTGTTGGGTTCCCAGTTGGGACGGTTCATTGCCCCGTAGGGACGGAGAGGGAGCATCACAGGGGATTCTGAGTTTTCTATTATCCATCACCGCCGGGTTCCTTTAGGTGGCCCAGCTTCCTCCAGGGGAGGAGGGGCTGCTGCTGCTGCAGGGAAGTCCCCTGGAGGACTTGAGTCTGGCCCAATTGCCTCTAGCAGCTGAGAGGCTGAGTCAGCGGCGGGAGGATCATCTGGAACATGTTGGGGGTTGGGGAGCGAGGGTAGAGAATGAGGAGGGGGAAGAGTATCCAGTCTTGTGACTCAGGGAGAATGGTGGGGAGAGCGGGAGTTGTGGAAGGTTTGAATGATATAATCATGAGGGAAGGGGTATATGTCTGTTGATCTGGGTGGCAACGTGGCCCCAGCTAAAAGACAATATCTCTGACTTTTCGGATTAGAGGGAAGTGGAAGGATCCTTCTGGTGGCCATCCGACTCCCAGGATGGGACATTCTGAAGCTCAGAGAGTCTGCCAGCTCTGGCGTTTTACTGAAAAAGAAAGATTCTGGGCCCTTGAGCGGACATCAGTCCAATGATCAAGGGTCAGGGACAGAGGCATAGAAGTGCTTTGTCCCATAATGGAAGTTACTCAAACAGGGACAGTGAAGACACAAACTTGACACACACAATGACAAACAGTAAACGTTTACCATGAGTCCAAGACAACGATTAGAACTGAGTAACTGGCAAAACCTGATGGGTTAGACAATAAATACAGACAGTAAACTCAACCTGAGTTCAGGACAATGAACAAAACTGAGTAGCTGGCAAAACATTTTGGGCTGGAAAACCGAATCCTGAAGCAAAATATAACCCAGTTGAGGAAACTACTATTCCTTGATTTCCCTAGTCCTCTGGAGTGCCCCCAGGGACGTGACCTTTGGCTCTGTGACACTTCTGTCAGCCAACATAGGAGAGACCTAATGCCCTCACCCACACCAACTTTGCCACGCCTTAAACGGAAACCCAAAACAAGAAACAGGCGCCTTACTTACCCTAAGAGAAGTCAGTTGGCGTCTTTGGTCCGCTGCTGCCGAATATCTCACCTGGGGCCTCCAGATGAAAATGTGGGGCGAAGGTCGGAGAAAAACACCACCAAGAGACTTTCTCATGAAACAGAAAAGGGTTTATTGGGGGTCCAGCATGCTGGGGCTCAGAGCTCACATCAGAAAAGCAAACAACAAAGAGCCCAGAGAACAATTTGAGCAGAGTTTATATACATTCTTTAGAGAGGGCAGGGACTTTACATACATCATAGCCTCATTTATCAAATTACCATGTACCCTGGGAAAATCAAATAACAACTCCAAAACATGATTAGCACATTCATTGGCGGGAACAGGTCGGGCAGGGGGTGATTGGTCAGCCTTGTGAAGGGGTAGACATTTAAACTGATTGGTTGAAGCCCTGAGATGTATATGTGGTGAGCTGCACGGTTTCTGGGAAGGGGTTGTTAAGTAACAAGGTCGTCTGGGAAGATTTCAACTCACATCTAATGGACACATCAAAGAATTGTCTTTACTGACTCAGGAATTTCAGGTTCTCAGTGCAGCTTGTAAACTTTACAAAACTTGGTTCTTTACGTTCCAATTTCAATTTCTTTTATTCTTTTTGAACTTTACAAAGGAAGGCCAGAGACTTCATCCACAATGGCTGCTCTCTTGCCATTTTGGTTTTGGATGCATGCATGGGATCTTTTTTAGATCCATTTTGTGCTGATATTCTAAGCCACAGGCTCACACAGGGTCAAGAGGCTTATTAAGACACATCCCTTTCCAAAGCAATTACTTCTCTGAGGTAAGTTACAGAACTTAGTCTCTGAGCAGAATCACACCAGAGTTCAAGCCCAGATGGACCCAGTCATCTCTTCCAACCGCCACACAAATGACCACAATTAAAACCAAAACACTCCCCCAAGGCCCTCATCTTTTTTCATATATACACTCATCATAACGTCTGGCTGGAGGTTTCCATGAATGGCGCAGTCCAAGAGAGTGTCCAAAATAAGCTCACTTGCCCCTCATTTGCCTAACCTCAGGGTAGCCTGGACACCCTTCCAGTGAACCAGAATTGATCACATAGGTCTGCCGTTAATACTGCTCTGGTTCTCCAATTTGATGCCTACTGACTGTCAGGTATAGATTCCTTATTTGATTTGGAGTCATGAGAAAACTGAAGCACCTCTGCAGGGCTTGGAAGAACTCATTTGACACAAAAGATCACTATTCTCACTTGATGGACATCAGGAAAATAACAGAGGAAGGTGAGAGACTTCATCCACAATGACTGATATTTTTGCCATTTTGCTTTTGGATGCACACATTGGATCTTTCTTTAGATGCATCAGGCACTGAGAATCTAAGCCATAGCTTCACAAAGGGCCAAGAGGCTGATTCAGACACATCCCTTTCCAAAGTAATTAAGCAAAGAGCCACAGGTGATGCCCATTTATTTCCATTTTAAAACTGTTTTTTTCAGGCTTCACAAAGGGTGGCCTGAGGCAAAGACCTTCCTGACACTCAGGACAACAGAACAATAGGTTAGCAAAAGGCCCAAAGCATGGTTTCTCCACTGAGACTTTCCTGGTCACACTGATATCTGAGTTTTCTGAGATGCTCGCCATTCCCTTCAGCTAACCAGTACATGGCCATGTCACAGAGCTTGGAGGTGGTACATATCTTTGACACAAAAATATGAGCCTATTCTGGAGAGTGGCCAAAATTCAGGAAGAAAACAGGAAATTAAGAAGGTTGTAGGTGTTGCTTTTCTATAAGGCGAGCCACAGTCCATTCATAAATTGGGAAGAATGAATGCTGGGAAGCTTTCTACTAGACAGGACACATCTATGGATGCATGCTCTTTTCTAATGTCTACAACCACAGACACACTGGGATACACAGACCTAGAAACACTCACCTTGTCAAAGGACTTTCTAGAAACAGTTCACTCCAAACCAAACAAACAGCCTTTCCTACCTATTCTCAGAACATGAGACAAAACCACAAACTCACAACCACACTCAAAAAGTCACCTCCTTCCCCCAAGTAAGTCTGTGACTATCCGAAGTGTCCTCTGACTGGTGGGCCATACTATGTTTCCCCAAAATGGCCTGTCCTGTCTCAGATCTGTTCTCCTTGTCCAACTCTGTGAAGTTGTCAGGAGCCTGTGCTGACCACTACCTGCTGTCTCAGGAAAGGCCCATTTTCAGAGGTCTACTTGAATTTGGCCATCCTCAAATCTTTAGGTACCAAGAAAGACAGACTCTGTCCTTGTTAAATCCAAACAAGTGAGCCTACTTACAATGGGACGGGTACTGGCTCTTTGTGCCTGGCTTCCTGGATCCCAAGTTCAGAGAGTTCCATCCCCCAAGAAGTGAGGTAGGTCAATTCCTTCAAGAACGGAATGAGGTCACTGCCTTGGCAACCACTTTGTCCTAACAGTTGCATTCAAGGGTCCCTTGAGATGGAGGCTGCCACTACTTCCTGTGACACTTTCAGAAGTTAGAATTGTATATCAACAATAGGCACCCAGGAGAAGCTCTCCACACAGGGTTGGTTTGGTCCATCTTCTTTATATCAAGAGGAGAGAGGCTGATTCAGATACATCTCTTCATCCTGACTAGGTTGTTTGCCTTGGAAGATGACTTTTGCTCTCTCAGGCCCTTCATAGCTGCCTAAATCTTCTCCAGGGATCATTTCTGCATCAACCTTTGAGGTTCTCAGCAGGTGGAAGATCCCGTACATTCCTGTATTGTAAGACCAACTCTGTCTCTGCTCTTCTGCAAAGTTAGATTGAGGAACAGTGTATGGTTAGGGTTAATAACATATTCTATTTGGGTTAGGAATTATTCTGCTGGACAAATAATGGTATTGGGTACCTGCAATATTCACAAGAATATATAGGTGAAATATAAGTATGAAACCAAAATTCTAGGTACGATTTGAAGCCAGAAGGACATTGGGCCCTTTAGTGGTATACTTAGCTTTGAATTATGTTCTGCACAGATGTCTCAGATAAATCAATATGCAATGGCATAGGACCTTGTACCTTGGATGATTGAATGTTCAAGAGAACATCCAGTCAAAAAGGAATAGTCGGTAGGAATAGGAAGATGGTCAGTAGGTTTAGAAAAAAGAGTGAGTATAGGATTTGGACAAAAGGTTCATTAGCAATAGGGTTTCGGGTAGAGAGTGAAAGTAAATATGAGCACATATAAAGAGTCAGTCACAATGATGAACTGGGGAAAAATATGTAGGAAAGCAGATATTAATAGAGACATTATGAAATCAGACAAAGTATAATGTGAGTGATAGGATTAGGCATTTTCAATATGGTTGAGGTGGAATATATAATCTTAGGAAGAAAGAAATATGTAGTCACCAATAGGATTAACATTTGAGAGCATTAGGCAACCAGGACATGGTTGTTTTTAGTAATCCATGCTCACTTTTCATTTTGCTTTGGTGAAAGGTTAATAAAATAGGTATTTGTCACTTCCTGTTTTTCTTTATGCTTAACAAAACACTGTTGAAATCTTGAGAACTGTTTGCTAATTTTGTTCCCAAAATGTGCTGTCCCCAACTGCCAAACTGCAGAGTGTACGCCCTCACCCGGTTGCACAAAAACTGCCCACTTGCCCTGACCCATCAATTAATTTCCCTCCCTGCCCTCTCCAAAAAATTATATAAGCTCTGTTTAAGTTGTTCTCAGGGCTCTCTGCTCTAGTCAAGTGAGCTCTGAGCCCCAGCATGCTGGAACCCCAATAAACACTTTGCTGTTGCTGAGTGAAAATGGTATACTGTTCTGTACTTAAAAGATGCTTTCTTTTGCTTGCCTCTGCATAAAGATAGTCAGTTGCTGTTTGCTTTCGAGTGGGTAGACCCAGATAACGGAACTTCTGGTCAACTAACTTGGACTAGACTCCCACAGGTGTTCAAAACCTCCCCCAGTCTCTTTGATGAAGCCCTCCACAGAGATCTCAACAACTTCAGAATTACGCACCCCAAAGTCACCCTGCTTCAATATGTGGATGTCCTGCTACTGGCAGCTAACAACAAGGAAAACTGTGAGTCTGGGACCCAAGCACTATTATGCAAGCTTGCTCAACTCGGGTATAGAGCTTCTGTCAAAAAGGCCCAAATTTGCCAGCAAGAAGTAATCTTCCTGGGTTATTCCCTTAGGGGCGGAAATGATGGCTCACTGAGCCCAGAAAACAAACCGTTGTGCAGATACCACCTCCATCTAACAGGAGACAACACAGAGAGTTTCTTGGGACTGCTGCCTTTTCAGGTTATGGATACCTGGGTTTGTGTTCTTAGCTGCTTCTTTATACCCGTTGTTAAATAAGGATGCCCAATTCCAATGGACCCTTGAGCACCAGCAAGCTTTTGATAACATTTAAGAACACTGACACTGAACTCCTCAACTTCACTGAGCCCAGCCTGCAATTTCAGAAAGCCCTACACTACGTTAAAAATGTACATCAACTTACTCACCTTGGTTCAAAGAAACTGCAGGCATTCCTGAAAGATCAGGAACAGAGATTTCGACTAACTTACTCACAGTGAAAAAAAATAACTGAACGGGTAACAAAAGCCTGTCGGTTCTGTCAATTGGTTAATGCTTACCCTTCCAAGCTTCCTGCAGGAAAGCACCTACGATGAACCAGACCAGGACAATTCTGGGAAGTAGACTTTACTGAAATTAAGCCAGCAAGGTATAGACTTAAATATCTCCTAGTCTTTGTAGATAAATTTTCAGGATGGATTGAATTCTTTCTCACAAAAAAAAAAAAAAAAAAAAAAAAAAAAAAAAAAAAAACCGGCTCAAACGGTGGTCAAGAAGATCCTGAAAGATATTAAGATATTTTTTCAAGAGAAGGCCTGCCTAAGGTAATAGGGTCTGATAATTGAACGGTGTTCATGGCCCGGTAAGTGAGGGCTTAGCCAGGACCCAGGGGATTAATTGGAAGTTACATTGTGCTTCTAGACCCCAGAGCTCAGGACAGGAAAAAAAAATAAATTGAACCATTAAAGAGACCTTAACGAAATTAAGCTTAGAGACCGGCATAAAATATTAGACTATGCCCCTGCCTTATCCACTGTTTCATGCAAGAAATACTCCCTCTGTTTCTTTGTGTAAACTCACCCCCTATGAATTTCTCTATGGTGCACCTCCTCCAGTAAGGCATGTAACCCCAGCTCTAAGACCTAACGATGCCTTCCACACCCCCTTGCTTGACAGAATTAAATCTCTTGAAAGAACTCAATGATACCGGTGAAAACAGCTGACAACTGCCTTGCAACCTGGGGACAAGGGGACTCCACATTGATATCAAGTAAGGGACTTCATCTACATAAGACAACATCAGGTGTCATCCCTGGAACCCTGCTTGAAAGGACCATACCAGGTGCTAATTATAACACCTACAGTGGTAAAAGTAGACGGAAACACTTCCTGGATCCATGCCTCTCATCTCAAGCCTGCGCCCTGTCAAGACTCTGTCTGGAAACTGGGAAAGATAGGTAACCATTTCAAATTGCATATTCGCTATGTGGATAAGGCTGTAGACTCTCCCCTTGGCCACCAGTACACCTAATGCTCATCAGCCCGTTCAGCAGCGATGGCTTATCACAAATCCTACTAGACAAGAAGTATGCTCTAACTCGTATACAGCTCCCTTAGGGACCTGGTGGCTAGCTCTCCACCCAGACATTTGTGAGCTGGCTATAAGTCTTTCCTTTTAGGATATCGCTGATGAAAATCCCACTAAAATTCAATTAAATCCCTTCCATACCATAGATAATGGAAACAAACATTAGGGATTTAGGGACACGTGAGCCAGATGCAGGTTGGCTAGACTAGATTAGTATGTTTGCCCAGCAGACTATCAAAGCCACAAACAGCCATGGCTGTGTGGAGGGAAAGCCAACTTCTTCTGTAAGTGATGGGGATTTGAGCATACAGGGGCTGCCTGGTGGAACGCAAAATCCTCATCAAATTCAGTACACAGCATTGGCCATATTACCAATTAGACAACCAAAACTGATGTCCCCCAGAGGAGTCTCTAGATCCTCAAATTCTGTGTTACCTTTTTAACTTCTGCAAGTGCTCAAGAGGATGAAAGGAAATTCCCCTATGTGGAGGCCTTTTACCTCCTTCGCTCACTTCCTGAACTATGCATCTCCAATAGATCCTCACCCTCAGGCTTCTGCTCCAGACTCTCTACTGTCAGTCCCACCTCAGCAACCTGATTTCTCTCCTCCAGTTACTAGATCAAAAACCCAAACCTCCGCCAGTTCTCAGATCATTGCTCCCTTGCTGAGGTAGCAGGTACTGAGGTACCCCTCTAAACACTCACTCCTCTCTTCTCCTGTCAGTGCCTACACCCGGTCTCCCCAGGTCCTCTTACCAGGTAACCCAAAGCTCAAACCAGCTGAGAAGAGCCCTCAGACCCCTATCCAAGATGTAATAAAAATGGCCTTTAAAGTTGCTTTGTCATCACTGAAAACAGGTTACTAAGAATTTAAAATCCCTCCCAGGCTTTCTGGGATACTCACTCCCGTCTTCCCCTCTGTTCTACCTGTTCTACTGCTCAAGATTTTGTTCCTAGGAAAATCCCAAACCCCTTTTCCATTATGCTTTGTCATCTCTCTTTTCTCATTCTCAGATCCCCGGAGCTGCTCTCATTCCTCGCCTTCCCCGTCTTTCCCCTCTATACCAGGCCCACAGAAAAATCTTAACTGAACTTCTCCAGAAGTCTTCACCATGGATGACTTTAGAACTTTCAGCAAAAGAGTCCCTATAAAAGAGTTCAGTGTAGATAAACTTGCTCTTTTTCTGTTGCCCTGTTATACTTGGCCACTGCTTGGAAAAATCAACACTTCTAAGCTAGACAACCCCTTAATAGTTTTTCACACAATATGTGAACAAGGCCTCTGGCCTTGAGCTGGGGCTTCACAGAGATGGCTACATTTCTAAAATAAAATATACCAACTGGGCTTCATGGTAACAGCTGAAGGAGGATAAAAGAAAAGGAAGAAAAAGCTCTCCCCCTCCCAGGTGTCCTTGAAAAGTTAACTTGCCCAGAACAGAGGAAATAACAGAAAAAAAAATCTTTTTGTGAAGTTCTGTCAACTGTGAACTTCTGAGCCCCTTTTCTTTCATGTTGGGTACAAAATTCTGAAACTACCTAACCTTGGGGTTCAGGGCGTTAATTGATTACAACAGAAGCAATGCACTCTGAATCCGGTTGCAACCAAATAGCACTGTTTCCCTGTTTTCGGTGCTATCTTAGGTGCCTTGCCTTGTCTGTCCCTACAACAGTATAATTCTATATACTTAAACATTGTTTATGTTTTCATGAAATAGTCAACAGATGTGATTAATTGTGTAATGGTGCAGATGTTTCCCAGAGTGCTCTATAATGATGCAGGTTCATTTGAAATTCAAACAGGCGGGCATACAACACGGTTCCGCTGGGAACATATATCCCTAACTTTAGCCATCCTATTAGGAATAGGAGTTGCTGCAGGGGTGGGCACAGAAACCCCTGCCCTAGTCCATGGGACACAACAAATGACCCAATTAGAAGCAGCAATAGAACAAAACTTAAAGATAGTAGAAACCTCCATCACAGCTTTGCAGGAATATTTATCCTCTCTGTCTGAAGTTGTTTTACAGAACAGTCGAGGGTTGGACCGCCCATTCATGAGAGAAGGGGGCCTTTGTGCTGCATTGAGGGAAAAATATTGTTTTTATGCCAACCCTACTGGAGTTGTAAAAAAAATCTATGAGTAAATTAAAAAAGACACCTTGAAGAGCGTCACTGAGAGAGGCCCAAAAAGGGTGGTTTGATTCTGATCCATACATTCCCTCTGGTTAACTATGTTTGTATCAACCATGGCCGGTCCAATAATAATCCTCATATTACTGCAAAGTATAAAACCCTGTTTGCTCAAACGTGTAATTTTTTTTCTCCAAGCTCAAATTGGACAAGTTAAACTTATGGTAATTACCCACTTGCAGACATAGAATGTGACACCAGCCTTGATCACTTTTATAATTATAAGTAGCCAGAAGAAGAAGTGGGGAATGAAAGGTTAACAAAATAGGTACTTGTAATTTCCTATTTTTCTGTATGCTTAACAAAACACTGTTGAAATATTGAGAACTGTTTGCTAATTTTGTTCCCAGAATGTGCTGTCCCCAACTGCCAAATTGCAGAATGTATTCCCTCACCCGTTTACATGCAAACCGCCCACTCACCGTGACCCATCAATAAACTTCCGTCCCTGCCCTTTCCAAGGAAAGAATATAAGCTCTGCTTAAGCAGTTCTCAGGGCTCTCTGCTCTATTTCTGTGAGCTCTGAGCCGCAGCATGCTTGACCTCCAATAAACCTTTTGCTGTTGCATGAGACAGTCTCTTCGTGGTCTCTACCTCTGATGCTCGCACGAACATTACTTGAATGATTGAATGTATAAGAGAAAATCCAGTCAAAAAGGGATAGCCAGTAGGATTAAGAAGATAGTCGGTAGGTTTGGGAAGAAGACTGAGTATAGGATTTGGGACAAAAGTTCTTTAGCAATAGGGGTTCTGTTAGAGAGTGAATATAAATGTCAGCACATGAGAACAGTCACAATAATGAACTGAGGAAAATATGTAGGAAACCAGATATCAATAAAGACATTACTAAATCAGGCAAAGTATAAAGTGAGTGATACAATTAGACATTTTCAACAGGGTGAGTTTGAATATATAATCTTAGGAAGAAACAAATATGTAGTCACCAATAGGATTGACATTTGAGAGCATAAGGCAACCTTGACATGGATGATTTTTGTAAACCATGCTCACTTTCTATTAGGCTTTGGTACAATCTAAGTGTGACCTTTGCATTTGTGTCCAGAATTTTACTGTGATAAAATATATATGTAGATCTGGTGACACAAGTATTTCTTCCACCATTTCTGGGAGCAATATTTTGAAGGCATATAAATGGGTATTGGGTGTACAAAGAGGTGTACACTTTGTCCATGAATATAGAGATAATGCATGAATAGACCATACAGTGAATAAATAATATAACTGTTTCCACTTTAAATTATGGATTGAATTGATATTTGAAAATATATAAGAAATCTTATATTGATTTACAATAATTCATTCTAACCAGTTATACATCTAATATTAATATTATGGTTATGGTTTATCATGAAGATATGTTAGTTTTGCTTCAAAAGCGATTATGGAAATCCAAAATAATGTGTTTGGATAGAGTCAGTCACAATGCTGGCAATATGTGAACAAGGCCTCTGGCCTCAAATTGAGGCTTCACAGAGATGGCTACATTTCTAAGATAAAGAAGTTACCAACTGGACTCCATGGTAACAGCTGGCAGGGAGAAAAAAGAAAGAGAAGAAAAAAGCTCTCCCCTTCCCAGGTGTCCTTAAAATGTTAACTTGCCCAGAACAGAGAAAAAAAAACAGAAACAAAAACTGCTTTCTCTGAACTTCTGCAGACTGTGAACTTCTGAGCCGCTCCCTTACATGTTGGGTACAAAATTCTGAAACAACCTAAACTTGGGGTTCAGGGAAGTAACTGATTACAACAGAAGCAATGCCCTTTAAATCTGGTTGCAACCAAATAGGACTGTTTCCCTGTATTCGGTGCTATCTTAGGTGCCTTTCCTTGCCTTGTCCATCCCTTTTCTCATTTAAAGACCAGTCAAGAAACATGGAGAAATACATGTGTTCTGAAGCAGAAAGTGATTGATAGTGAAACAAATGCCTATAAATTTCCTAACTTGTGGATGAAATTTATATCCTATGATGTGCATTAATTGAAGAAATACTAATCTACCAGTGTTGAATAAAAATGAACGTCAAAATACACATCATGTCCGATTGGAATCTACTTGCATTAATATTAAACTGGGTCAGTTACTGTAGAAATATTAGGATTCTTATGCACCATTCACTGAAGTTAGTTTTCAGTACTAGGAAACAAATATGTATTTCAGGTGAATGAATATTTCTAAGAATAATCTTGTGAAAAGTTGATTATAAATCCACATACATGAATATGAATGAATTTGATGAGTGTAAAATAAGACACATATTTCATTTGTTGAAAAATCTGGAGAGTATATATATATATATATATATATATATATATATATATATACACACACACACACATTAAAAACAGCAATATATATGACAATTGAAATTTATAATGAAGTATATATCATCGACAGACAGAAAAATATTTATTTTACTGAACATGGATTTATGAATAATATTGTTCAAGTAGGAAGATCACCCATAATTTAAATTTTCGGTTCCAACATCGTTTAAGAGGAGTGATCCCTTACAATTTGTATCTGCCAAGTCAGCCACCTCACAAGAATGTACGTGTGGTACCAGGTAGGATTCTATCTGTGCATATAAAAATACAGGTGGTGAATAGGCTACAGAGAAAGGGAGAAAGGAATTCATAGGTGGTTAACTTTAAAAAAAACATGGAGAACTATTTCAACAAAAAATTGACTAGATTTATAAATCCTACCCTATATAATGCAAAAGGTAAGTCCAACTATACACCATGCCTCCTCTGAAATGGTTGTATTTTCATTCTGTTTGGGTTATTTTTCTCCATCATATTAGTATTAGTAGTCAGAATATAGTAGGGTAGGGGTTAGTGTCAGGGATTCAGTATTTCGAATGGAAAATTGGAAAATGAATACAATGTGTATGTAAACATGTGCTACACAAAAATGTTTCCACTCTTATCCAGAACAATGCCTTGACAGTACCTTCGCTCCAACTAAAACATCATTAGAGGAGAAGAGTTAGAAAATCAGTGAAAACACATCTTGAATGGAATATGCTCAGGATTTTGAAACCTTGGAGGTGGTAGAGGAGTTTGCAAAAGTAAGGGACAGGGTGAACACTCCACAAACATGGAGTTCTGTTGGACTAAAGACTTCTTGAGAAACTGCCTCTGAATTTGGGCACTTGAAATATATCTTGTTGTCACAAGCTTTAGCTTCCTTTGTAGTGAGACCATCAAACCTGGGTCTGCATCTATGTGACCTGGAGGACACGGTTTCTTATTTTCTAATGAAAATGAGGCAGCAGTGCTGAATTCTCACTTTGTAGGTAACCTGTGGACACTGAGGGCTAAGTGTCTCCCAGTGTGGGCTGTGAAGCCATTTGGTCATCCTCCAATTTTCGTGGTGTTTGTTGCTGCTGCATTGGGGATTTGGTATTTGCTTCACGAAATACAAGGAGTTCAACTGTGTCACAGTGCTGGAGGGAGTTCTGTGACAAGTGGTGGGTCAGGGTCTGCAGGAGAATGCACCAACCAGGCTTCTATCCCACATAGCTTGCCCCCTTGACCATAGCAACCTGATTCTGAACATTGCCCTGAAAGCTCTCCATATAACAAGATACCTTTACACAGAAGTATCTACTGGCTGCACCATGTCAGTAACAAGCCATTTGGAAGCCAAATGCAGATCCACATTGCCCCACCACATGTTTTATCACACACCTGCCAAGCACTGTTCTAGGCCCACTATTCAGCAGGCTCCAACGTACTGGCATCTCTATTCAACACAATTTTCATGAAACCTAGTGAATACATTCACTGTCTGGTGTACTCAAGATCAGCATCAGGACATCCAAAGGTTCTCCAGTGCCACCTGGTCTTGGGAATTTCAAAAATTTCATGGTATCTGTTTAGCCATTTTTCAAGGATGATGTTGGAGGCACTGTGGGTTTCAATATATTCAGGACCTGTTAAATGGTGAGGAAGCTCATTTCAATGAAAGCTCTGGGGAACTCTCAAGGGCAAGGCTTCCCAAAGAGTGGCCAAAAGGTCTCATGAAGCCAGGCCTATTGAGTTCTACAATGTGAGGTCCATGTGTTTTTTGACTCTCAACTATGGCTGCCAAGTCTTTCAGAATAAAATAATGTGATTTCCTCACTGAGATTCCCAGTGATCTGTGGAAAGTCAATCTGGGCCTAGATCTCAGTTTCCAATGGTCACTCTCATGTGTGGTCTCCTAAAATCCCCAAACAATTGATGGCAATACTTCTCTGAGGTCAGTTCCAGAACTCAGTCTCTAAGGGGAATCACACCAGAGTTCAAGCCCAGGTGGACCCAATCATCTCTTGCAACTGCCACACAAATGACCACAATTAAAACCAAAACACTCCCACACGGCCCTCATCTTCTTCATAACCTTTGGCAGGAGTTTTCCATTAGGGGCGCAGTCAAAGACAGTGTCCAAAATAAGCTCCCTTGTCCCTCATTTGCCTAAAATCTCAGTGGCCTGGACACCCTTCATGTGAACCAGGAGTAATCAAATAGGTCTGCCATTAATACTTTTCCACTTCTAAAATTTGAGGCTTTCTGACTGTGGGGTTTAGATTCTTTATGTGATTCGGAGTCATGAGAAAATCCAAGCACACATGGGCAAGCTTTGCAGGGATTTGGAGAATTCTTTTGACCCAAAGGATCCCTATTCTCACTTGATTGAAGTGAGAAACCTTACAGAGGAAAGCTAGAGACTTCATCCACAATGACTGCAATTTTTTCCCTTTGATTTTGGATGCACACATGGGATCTTTCTTTAGATTCATCAGGTGCTGATAATCTAAGCCACAGCCTCACACAGGGCCAGGAGGCTGATTCCGACACATCCCTTTCCAAAGCAATTAAGCAAAGAGCCACAGGTGATGCCCATTCATTTCCATTTGAAAACTGTTTCTTAGGGCTTCACAAAGGGGTGGCTGGAGGCAAAGACCTTCCTGACATTCAGGGCAAAAGAAAAATAGGTAAGCAAAAGGCCCAAAGCAGGGTTTCTCCACTGTGACTTTTCTGGTCTAACTGATATCTGAGTTTTCTGAGGTGCTCGCCAGTCCCTTCAGCTATCCAGTACATGGCCATATCACAGAGCTTGGAGGTGGTACATATCTTTTACTCAAAACCATGAGCCTATTCTGGAGTGTGGCCAGAATTCAGGAAGAAAATAGGAAATTAGGAAGATAGCAGGTGTTGCCCATCCATAAGGCAATCTTCTGCCTAATCATAAATTGGGCAGGATGAATACTGGGAAGCTTTCTACTAGACAGGACACATCCATTGATGCATTCTATTTTCTAATGTCTACAACCACGTACACAGTGGGACACACAGACATAGAAACACTCGCCTTGTCACATGACTTACTAGAAACAGTCCATACCAAACCAAACAAACCGCCTTTCCTATCTATTCTCAGAACATGAGACAAAACCAAAAACTCACACCCACAACCACAAAGGCAACTCCTTCCCCCAAGTAGGTCTGTGACTATCCAGAGGGTGGTCTGACTCGTGGGCCATAATATATTCCCCCAACATGGCCTGTCCTGTCTCAGATCTGGTCTCCTTAGCCAACTCTGTGAAGTTGTCAGGAGTCCGTGATGAGCCACTACCTGCTTTCTCTGGAAAGGCCAGTTTTCAGAGCTTTCCTGGCATTTGGTCATCCTCACAACAGTAGGACCAAAAAATAATGTCTCTGTCCTTGTTCAATCAAAACAAGCGAGCCCAATGGGACTGGGACTGGGACTGACTCTGGGTTCCTGGCTTCCTGGATCAAAAGTTCACAGTGTTCCATCACCAAAAGTGTGAGGTGTGGTCATTTCTTTAAGGAACTGAATGAGGTCACTGCCTTGGCAAACACTTTGTCCTCACAGTTGCTTTCAATTGACCAATGAAACGGAGGCTGCCCCTACTTCCTTTGAAATTTTCACAAGTTAGAATGGTAGATCAACCATAGGCTCCTGGAACAGCTCTCCACACAGGCCTGGTTTGGTCCATCTTCTCTACATTAAGAAGAGAGAGGCTGATTCAGACATATCCTTTCATCCTGACCAGGATGTTTGCCATGGAAGATGACTTTTGCTCTCTCAGGTCTTTCATAGCTGCCTACATCTTCTCAAGGGATCATTTCTACATGGACCTTTGAGGTTCTCAGAAGGTGGAAGATCACCTACATTTCTGTATTGTAAGTCAAACTCTGTCCCTGTTCTTCTGTAAAATTAGATTGAGGGTACAGTGCATTCTTAGGGTTATTAACATGTTCCATTTGGGTTAGGAATCATTCTGTGAGATGAATAATGGTATTGGAACATGCAATATTTATAAGAATATATTGGTGAAATATAAGTATGAAAACAGAAATCTAGGTAAGACTTGAAGCCCAGAAGGGCATTTTGCCCTTGATTGGGATACTTAGCTTTGAATTACATTCTGAACAGTTGTCTCACATAATTCGATATCGAATGGCAAAAGACCTTGTACCTTGGATGATTGAATGTAGAAGAGAACATCCACTCAAACTGGGATAGTCAGTAGGTTTAGGAAGAAGAGTGAGTATAGGTTTTGGAACAAATTTCATTAGTAATAGGTTTTTGGTTAGAGAGTGAACGTAAATGTCAGCACATTAGAAGAGTCAGTCACATGATGAACAGGGGAAAATATGTAGGAAAACAGATATCAATAGACACATTAGGAAATAAGGCAAAGTATAATGTGAGTGATAGGATTAGACATTTCCAACAGGGTTGAGTTTGAATATATAATCTTAGCAAGAAACAAAAATGTAGTCACCAATAGGATTGATATTGAGCATTAGACAACCTGGACATGGATGTTTATAGTAATACATGTTCAATTTCCATTTAGGCTATGGTACAAACATAAGTGTAAGCCTTGCGTTTTGTGTCCAGAATATCACTGTGATAAAATATATATGTAGATCAGGTTACATGAGTAATTCTTCCACCATTTTTTGAAGCAATATTTTGAAGATGTATAAATTAGTATTGGGGGTACAAAGAGATGTACCCTGTGTATATGAATCTAGAGAAAATGCATGAGTAGACCACACTGTGAATTAATAATATAACAAGTTCTACATAAAATAATGGATTGAATTGATATCTTAAAATATATAAGAAATCTTATATTGAAATACTATCATTCATTCCAACTAGTTATACATCTAATGGTAATATTATGGTTATGGTTTATCATGAAGGGTGTGATTTTTGCTTCAAAAGTGATTATGTAATTCAAAAATCATGTGTTTAGAAAGTAGTCTCATGAAACGACCAGTCAAGAAACATGGAGGAATACATTTGTTCTGAAGCAGGAAGTGATTGAAAGTGAAACAAATGCCTGTAAATATGGTAAGTTGTGGATGAAATATGTATCATATGATGTGCATAAACTAAAGAAATAGCAAAGCACAAGTCTTGAATAAAAATGAACGTCAAAATACATGTCATGCCCCATAGGAATCTACTTGCATTGATGTAAAACTGAGTCTGTTACTGTAGAAATATTAGGATTTGTTTGCATCGTTCACTGAAGTTAGTTGTCTGTATTAGGAAACAAATATGTATTTCAGGTGGATGAATATTTCTGAGTATAATCTTGTGAAAAGTTGATTATACATCCACATATATGAACATAATAGAATTTAGAGAGTGTATAATAAAACACATATATTTTGAAAAATCTGGATAGGAGATATATATATATATATATATATATATATATATATATATATATATATATATATATACAAAAAAACAAAGACATTAAAAAGTAGCAATATGTGTGCCAATTGAAATTCATAGTGAAATATATATCATCCACGGATGCAAAAATATTTATTATACTGAACATGGATTTATGTATAATGTTGTTCAACTAGGAAAATTAATCCAAAGTGTATGCAAAATTGTGATACAAAAAAATCTTTCCACTCTCATCCTGAACAATGCCTTGACTTACCCTCACCTTAAGTAATTCACAATTATATGAAAAGAGGTAAAAAATCTGTGAGTACATATCTGGAATTGAATATGCTCATGATTTCACAACTTTGCAAGTGGTTGATGAGTTTCCAAAAGTAAGGAACAGGGTAAACACTTCACAAACATGGAGCTCTGCTGGACTAAAGACTTCTTGAGAAACTGCCCCTGAGGTTGTGCACTTGAAATATATGTTTTTGTCAGGAGCTTTACCTACCTTTGTTGTGAGACCATCAAAGCTGGATCTGCATCTATGTGACCTAGAGGACATGGTTTCTTATTTTCCAATGAACATGAGGCACCAGTGCTGAAGTCTCTCTTTGTAGGTAAACTGTGGCCCCTTCTGGCAATGTGACTCCCCGTGTGGACTTTGAAGCCATTTGGTCATCCTCCACTTTTCGTGGTGTTTCTTGCTGCTACACTGGGAGTTTGGTATTTGCTTCATGACATGCAACAGTTCAAATGGCACACAGTGCTTGAGGGAGTCTTGTAACGTGTGGTGGATCAGGCTCTGCAGGAAAATGCACCAACTAGGCTTCTATCCCACATTGCTTATCGCCTTGATCATAGAAACCTGATTATGAACATTGCCCTGAAACCCCTGCATATAACAAGATGCCTTTTCATATAATGGTCTCCTGGCTGCACCAAGTCAGTCACAAGCCATTTGGAAGCCAATGGCAGATCCACATGGCCACAACACAGATGTATTACCACACATCTGCCCACCACTGCTCTAGGCCCACTACTCAGCAGCGTCCAACTTACTGGCATCTCTGTACTACACAATTTTCATGAAACCCAGTCAATCAAGGCACTGTCTGTTATACTTATGATCAGCAACAGGACATCCAATGGTTCTCCAGTGCCACCTGGTCATTGGGAATTTCAAAAATTTCATGGTGTTTATCTATGCATTTTTCAAGAATGAAGTTGGAGGCACTTTGGGGTTTCCATTCATCTAGGAACCATTACATGGGGAGGAAGCTAATTTCAATGAAAGCTCTGAGGAACTCTCATAGGCAAGGCTTCCCAAACAGTGGCCAAAAGGTCACATGAAGCCAGGCCCATTGAGGCCTACAACGTGAGGTCCATGTGTCTTTTGACTCTAACTATGGCTGCCAAGTTTTTCAGAATAAAATCATGTGATATCTTTGCTGAGATTTTCAGTTCTCTGTGGAAAGCCATCCTGGGCCTAGATCTCAGGTTTCAAGGGCATCTCTCGTGTGTGGCCTCCTACAATCCCAACACAATTCATGGCAATACTTCTGTGTCATCAGTTCCCAAACTCAGTCTCTAAGGGAAATCACACCAGAGTTCAAGCCCATGTAGACCCAGTCATCTCTTCCAACCGCCACACAAATGACCACAATTAAAACCAAAACATTTCCACATGGCCCTCATCTTCATCCATATAGACACTCATCATAAACTCTGGCTGGAGATTTCCATGAGGGGCGCAGCCCAAGACAGTGTCCAAAATATGCACCCTTGCCCCTCATTTGTCTAAATTTAGGGTGGCCTGGAAACCCATCCTGTGAACAAGGAGTGATAATATAGGCCTGCTGTTAATACTGCTCTGCTTCTCCAATTTGAGGCCTACTGAATGTCAGGTATAGATTGCTTATGTGATTTGGCATCATGAGAGAACCCAAGCACTTCTGCAGGACTTTGAAGAACTTATTTGACCCAAAGGAATCCTATTCTCACTTGATGGAGTTCAGGACCTAACACAGGAAGACAAGAGACTTCATCCACAATGACTGATCATTTTGCCATTTTGGTTTTGGATGCACACATGGGATCTTCTTTAGATTTATCAGGAGCTGAGAATCTTAGCCACCCCCTCAATCAGGGCCTAGTGTCTGATGAAGACACATCCCTTTCCAAAGCAATTAAGCAAAGAGCCACACGTGATACCCATTCATTTAAATTTGAAAACTGTTTCTTCAGGCTTCTAAAAGGGGTGGCCTGAGGCAAAGACCTTCCTGACATTCAAGGCAACAGAACCATAGGTAAGCAAATGGACCAAAGCAGGGTTTCTCCACTGAGACTCTACTGCTCACACTAATATCTGAGTTTTCAGAGATGTTCCCATTCCCTTCAGCTATCAAGAACATGGACATGTCACAGAGCTTGGAGGTGGTACATATCTTGGACAATAAATCATGAGCTTATTCTGGAGAGTGGCCAGAATTCAGGAAGAAAACAGGAACTTAGGAAGTTAGTAGTTGTTTCCCATCCATAAGGCAAACCACAGTCCATTTATCAATTGTGAACGATGAATGCTGGGAAGCTTTCTACTAGACAGGACACCTCCATTGATGCATTCTCTTTTCTAATGTCTAAAACCACGGACACAGTGGATACACAGACATAGAAACACTTGCCTTGTCAAAAGAGTAACTAGAAACAGTCGACTCCAAACCAAACCAACCACCTTTTCTACCTATTCTCAGAACATGAGACAAAACCATAAACTCACACCCACACACATAAAGGCACCTCCTTCCCAAAAGTGGGTGTGTGACTATCCAGAGTGTCCTCTGACTGGTGGGCTATACTATGTTCCTCTCGAAATGGCCTTTCCACTTTCAGATCATGTCTCCTTGGCCAACTCTGTGATGCTGTGAGGAGCCTGCAGTTAGCCACTACCTGCTATCTCAAAAAAGACCCCTCTTCAGAGCTCAGCTGGCATTTGGCCATCCTCACATCAGTAGGTACCAAGAAAGTCTTACTTGTACTTGGTAAATCCAAACAAGTGAGCCCACTGGGACTGGGACTGGGACTGGCTCTCGGTGCCTGGCTTCTTGCATCACAATTTCAGAGAGTTCCATCACCAAGGAAGTTAGCTAGGTCACTTCCTTCAGGAACTGAATGAGGTCCCTCTCTTGGCAACAACTTTGTCCTAACAGTTTCTTCCAAGGGTCCCTTTAGATGGAGGCTTCTCCTACTTTGTGTGACAATTTGACTAGTTAAAATGGTATATCAAAATAGGCACCTGGGAACAGCTCTCCACGCAGGCCTGGTTAGGTCCATCTTCTCTACATTAAGAAGAGAAAGGCTGATGCATACACATCCCTTCATCCTGTTCAGGTTGTTTGCCATGGAAGATGGCTTTTGCTCTCTCAGATCCTTCATAGCTGCCTACATCTTCTCCAGGGATCATTTTCTGCATCGAACTTTGAGATTCTCAGCAGTTGGAAGATACCCTACATTACTGTATTGTAAGATGAACTCTGTCCCTGCTCTTTTGTAATTTTAGATTGAGGCAACAGTGTATGGTTAGGGTTAATTACAGGTTCGATTTGGGTTAGGAATCATTCTGCGGGATGAATAATGGTCTTGGGAACCTGCAATATTTATAGGAATATAGAGATGAAATATAAGTATGAAAACAGAAATCTAAGTAAGATTTGAAGCTCAGAAGTGCATTGGGCAACTGATTGTGATACGTAGCTTTGAATTACGTTCTGCATACATGTTTCAGAAAAATCGATATACAATAGCATAGGACCTTGTACCTTGGATGATTGAATGTAGTAGAGAACATCCACTCAAAAAGGGATAGTTGATAGGATCAGGAAGATAGTCAGTATGTTTCGGAAGAAGAGTGAGTATAGGATTTGGACCAAAGTTCATAAGCAATAGGGTTTCGGTTAGAGAGTGAATGTCAATGTCAGCACATGTGAAGGGTCAGTCACAATGTTGAACTGGAGAAAATATGTAGGAAAGTAGATATCAATAGAGACATTAGGAAATCAGGAAAAGTACAAAGTGAGTGAAAAAATTAGACATTTTCAATGGTATTGAGGTTGAATATATAATCTTAGGAAGAAACAAATATGTAGTCACCAATAGGATTGACATTTGAGAGCATTAGGCAACCTGGTCATGGATGTTTTTAGTAATCCATGTTCAGTTTCCATTTAGGCTTTGGTACAGCCATACGTGTGAATTTTGCATTTTGTGTCCAGAATATTACTGTGATACCATGCATATGTAGATCAGGTGATATGAGTATTTCTTCCACCATTTCTGGGAGCAATATTTTGAAGATGTATAAATTAGTATTGGGGATACAAAGAGGTGTAACCTGTGTCTATTAATATAGAGATAATGCATGAATAGACCATACTGTGAATAAATAATATAACTGGTTCCACTTTACAAAATGTATTGAATTGATATCAGAAAATATATAAGAAATCTTTTTTTGATATAAAATCATTCATTCCAACCAGTTATACATCTAATAGTGATATTATAGTTATGGTTTATCATAAAGTGTGTGTCCGTTTTGCTTTAAAAGTGATAAAGGAAATCGAAAATAATGTGGTTGGAAAGAAATCTCATGAAAAGATCAGTCAAGAAACATGGAGGAAAACATGTGTTCTGAAGCAGGAAGTGATTGAAATTGAAACAAATGCCTATAGATTTGCTAAATTGTGGAGGAAATATATATCCTATGATGTGCATAAACTGAAGAAATTGTAATGTCCCAGTGTTGAATAAAAATGAACGTCGATATACACATCATGTCCCATAGGAATCTACTTGCATTGATGATAAACTGTGTCAGTTACTGTAGAAATGTTAGGATTTGTATGCACCATTCACTGAAGTTAGTTTTCAGCACTAGGAATCAATTATGTATTTCAGGTGGATGAGATTTTCTGAGAATAATCTTGTGAAACGTTGATTATAAATCCACGTTCATGAACATGAATGAAATTAGGAAGTGTATATAAGACACATATATTTCATATTTTGAAAAATATGGGGAGAGTGTGTGTATATATATATATATATATATATATATATATATATATATATATATATATATATACACACACACACACACACACACACACACAGACATTAAAAATAGCAATATATGCCAATCAAAATTCACCATGAAATATATATCATCCACAGATCCAAAAATATTCATTTTACTGAACAAAGATTTGTGTATAATTTTGTTCTCTAGGAAGCTCACCCATAGGTTGAATTTTCAGTTCCAACGGCGTTTATGAGGAGTGATCTCTTCTCTCAATTTGTATCTGCCAAGTCAGCCACCTCACAAGAATGTACGTGTAGTACCAGGTAGGATTCTCTATGTGCATATAAAAATATATGTGCTGAGTAGGCTACAGAGAAAGAGAGACAAGAATTCACATATTTGTTATCTTTAAAATCACATGGACAACTATTGCAACAAAAATTGTCTAGATTAATAACTCCTAACCTTTATAATGCAAAAGGCAAGTCCAACTATACACCATGCCTCCTCTGAACTGTTTGTATTTCTATTATGTTTGGGTTATTTTTCTGCCTCATATTAGGATTAGTAGTCAGACACTAGTAGGGTATGGTTTAGTGTCAGGGATTCAGTATTTCAAATGGAAAATTCGAAAATGAATCCAATATGTATGCAAATATGTCCTACACAAAAGTCTTCCCACTCTCATCCAGAAAAATCCATTGACATTATCTTCACCCTATGTAAGATGCAATTTGAAGAGAAGAGTTAGAAAATCTGTGAATACATATCTGGAATGGAAAATGCTCAGGAGTTCACAACCTTGGAGGTGGTAGAGGAGTTTCCAAAAGTAAGTGACTGCGTAAACACTCCACAAACATGGAACTCTGATGGCCAAAAGCCTTCTTGAGAAACTGCCTCTGAGTTTGGACACATGAAATATATCTTGTTGTCCGGAGCTTTAGCTTCATTTCTGGTGAGACCATCAAAGCTGGATCTGCATCTATGTGACCTGGAGGACATCGTTTCTTATTTTCCATTGAACATTAGGTACTGGTGTTGATTTCTCTCTTTGTTGGTAAACTGTGGCCACTGGAAGCTTAGTGTCTCCCTGAGTGGACTATGAAGCCATTTGGTCATCCTGAACTTTTTGTGGTGTTTCTTGCTGCTGCACTGGGAGTTTGGTATTTGCTTCACGAAATACAAGGAGTTCAACTAGGATATAGTGCTATAGGGAGTTCTGTGACGTGTGTTGGGTCAGGGTCTGCAGGAGAATTCACCAACCAGGGTTCTATCCCACATAGCTTGCCCCCTTGACCATCGCAACCTGATTCTGAACATTGCCCAGAAACCTCTCCATATAACAAGATGCCTTTTCATATAATAGTCTGCTGGCTGTACCAAGTCAGTCACAAGCTATTTGGAAGCCAATGGCTGATCCACATGGCCACACCACAGTTGTATTATTACACACCTGCCCACCACTGCTCTAGGTCCACTACTCAGCAGGCTCCAACTTACTGGCATCTCTGTTCCACACCATTTTCATGAAACCCAGCCAATCAAGGCACTGTCTGTAACACTAATGATCAGCAAGAGAACAACCAATGGTTCTCCAGTGCCACTTGGTCATTCGGAATTTCAAAAACATCATGGTATTTATCTATCCATTTTTCAATAATGAAGTTGGAGGCACTTTGGGGTTTCCATTCTTCCAGGAACCATTACATGGGGAGGACTCTCATTTCAATGAAAGCCCTGAAAAACTCTCACAGGCAACACTTCCCAAACAGTGGCCAAAAGGTCACATGAAGCCAGGCCCATTGAGGTCTACAACGGGAGGTCCATGTGTCTTTTGACTCTTAACTATGTCTGCCAAGTTTTTCAGAATAAAATCATGCGATATCCTTGCTGAGAATTTCAGTTCTCTGTGGAAAGCCACCCTGGGCCTAGATCTCAGGTTTCAAGGGCAACTCTTATGCGTGGCCTCCTAAAATCCCAACACAATTCATGGCAACACTTCTCTGAGGTCAGTTCCAGAACTCAGTCTCTAAGAGGAATCACACCAGAGTTCAAGCCCATGTGGACCCTGTTATCTCTTCCAACCGCCACACAAATGACCACAATTAAAACCAAAACATTCCCACATGTCCCTCATCTTCATCCATATAGACAGTCATTATAAACTCTGGCTGGAGGTTTCCATGAGGGGCGCAGCCAAGACAGTGTCCAAAATATGCACCCTTGCCACTCATTTGTCTAAATTCATGGTGGCCTGGACACCCTTCCTGTGAACCAGGAGTGATCAAACAAGCCTGCCGTTAACGCTGCTCTGCTTCTCAAATTTGAGGCCTACTGACAGTCAGGTATAGATTCATTATGTGATTTGGCATCATGAGAGAACCCAAGTACTTCTGCAGGACTTTGAAGTCCTGACCCAAAAAAAATCCCTATTCTCACTTGATGGAGGTCAGGAACCTATCGGAGGAAGGCAGGAGACTTCATCTACAATGACTGATCTTTTTGCCATTTTGGTTTTGGATGCACACATGGGATCTTCTTTACATCTATCAGGAGCTGAGAATCTTATCCACAGCCTCAAACAGAGCCTAGTGTCTGATTAAGACACATCCTTTTCCAAAGCAATAAAGCAAAGAGACACAGGTGATGCACATTCATTTATTTTGAAATCTGTTTCTTCAGGCTTCACAAAGGGGTGGCATGATGCAAAGACCTTCCTGACATTCAAGGCAACGGAACCAAAGGTAAGCAAATGGACCAAAGCAGGGTTTCTCCACTGAGACTTTACTGCTCACACTGATATCTGAGTTTTCTGAGATGTTCCCATTCCCTTCAGCTATCAAGAACATGGACATGTCACAGAGCTTGGAGGTGGTACATATCTTGGACAATACATCATGAGCTTATTCTGGAGAGTGGCCAGAATTCAGGAAGAAAACAGGAACTTAGGATGTTAGTAGGTGTTTCCTATCCATAAGGCATACCACAGTCCATTCATCAATTGTGCAGGATAAATGCTGGGAAGCTTTCTACTAGACAGGACACCTCCATTGATGCATTCTCTTTTCTAATGTCGACAACCACGGACACAGTGGATACACAGACATAGAAAGTCGCCTTGTCAAAAGACTTACTAGAAACAGTCGACTCCAAACAAAACCAACCACATTTCCTACCTATTCTCAGAACATGAGAAAAAACCGCAAACTCACATCCACAAACAAAGGCAACTCCTTCCCAAAAGTAGGTCTGTGACTATCCGGAGTGTCCTCTGACTGGTGGGCCATACTATGTTCTCCACAAAATGACCTCTCCTGTCTCAGATCTTGTCTCCTTGGCAAACTCTGTGATGCTGTGAGGAGCCAACGGCTAGCCACTACCTGCTATCTCAGGAAAGGCTTCTCTTCAGAGCTCTCCTGGCATTTGGCCATCCTCACATCAGTAGGTACCAAGAAGGTCTGACTCTGTACTTGGTAAATCCAAACAAGTGAGCGCACTGGGACTGGGACTGGGACTGGCTCTCGGTGCCTGGCTTCTTGCATCAAAATTTCAGAGTGTTCCATCACCAAAGAAGTTAGGTAGGTCACTTCCTTCAGGAACTGAATGAGGTCACTGCCTTGGCAACAACTTTGCCCTAACCATTGCTTCCAAGGGTCACATTGGATGGAGGCTGCCCTTACTTCCTTTGACAATTTGACTAGTTTCAATGGTATATCAAAATAGGCACCTGAGAACAGCTCTCCACGCAGGCCTGGTTAGGTCCATCTTCTCTACCTTACAAAGAGAGAGTCTGATGCATTCACATTCCTTTTTCCTGTCTAGATTGTTTGCCATTGAACATGGCTTTTGCTCTCACAGGTCCTTCATAGCTGCTGACATCTTATCCAGGGATTATTTCTGCATCGAACTTTCAGGTTCTCAGCAGTTTGAAGATACCCTACATTCCTGTATTGTAAGACGAACTCTGTCCCTGATCTTTTGTAATGTTACATTGAGGCAACCGTGTATGGTTATCGTAAATAGCAGGTTTGATTTGGATTAGGAATCATTCTGCAGAATGAATAATGATCTTGGGAACCTGCAATATTTATAGGAATATAGAGATGAAATATACGTATGAAAACAGAAATCTAGGTAAGATTTGAAGCTCAGAAGTGCATTGGGCAACTGATTGCGATACGTAGCTTTGAATTACGTTCTGCATACATGTTTCAGAAAAATCGATATACAATGGCATAGGACCATGCACCTTGGATGATTGAATGCAGTAGAGAACATCCACTCAAAAAGTGATAGTCGATAGGATCAGGAAGATAGTCAGTATGTTTTGGAAGAAGAGCTAGTATAGGATTTGGACCAAAGTTCATTAGCAATAGTGTTTCCGTTAGAGAGTGAATGTCAATGTCAGCACATGTGAAGGGTCAGTCACAATGTTGAACTGGAGAAAATATCTAGGAAAGTAGATATCAATAGAGACATTAGGAAATCAGTCAAAGAGTATCAAGTGAGTGAAAAAAATTAAACATTTTCAACAGTTTTGAGGTTGAACATATAATCTTATGAAGAAACAAATATGTAGTCACCAATAGGATTGACATTTGAGAGCATAAGGCAACCTGGTCATGGATGTTTTTAGTAATCCATGTTGAGTTTCCCTTTAGGCTTTGGTACAATCATACGTGTGACTTTTGCATTTTGTGTCCAGAATATTACTGTGATAACATGCATATGTAGATCAGGTGACATGAGTATTTCTTCCACCATTTCTGGGAGCAATATTTTAAAAATGTATAAATTAGTATTGGGGGTACAACGAGGTGTACCCTGTGTCTCTGAATATAGAGATAATGCATGAATAGACCATAATGTGAATAAATAATATAACTGGTTACACTTTAAATAATGTATTGAATTGATATCAGAAAATGTATAAAAAATCTTTTATTGATATATAATCATTCATTCCAACCAGTTATACATCTTATGATGATATTACAGTGATGGTTTATCATGAAGTCTGTTTCAGTTTTGCTTCAAAACTGCTAAAGGAAATCGAAAATAATGTGTTTGGAAAGAAGTCTCATGAAAAGACCAGTCAAGAAACACGGAGGAATGCATGTGTTCTGAAGCAGGAAGTGATTGAAAGTGAAACAATTGCCTATATATTTGCTAACCTGTGGAGGAAATATATATCCGATGATGTGCATAAACAGAAGAAATTGTAATGTGCCAGTGTTGAATTAAAATGAACATCAATATACACATCATGTCCATTGGAATCTACTTGCTTTGATGATAAACTGTGTCAGTTACTGTAGAAATATTAGGATTTGTAAGCACCATTCACTGAAGTTAGTTCTCAGGACGAGGAAACAAATATGGATTTCAGGTGGTTGAATGTTTCTGAGAATAATATTGTGAAAAGTTGATTATATATGCACATACATGAATATGAATGAATTTAGAGAGTGTTTAATAAGACACATTTTTTTCATATTTTGAAAAATCTAGAGAGTGTATATATATTAATATACATATATATATATATGTATATATATGTATATATGTAATATATATATATATATATATATATATATATATATATATATATATATATATATACATGTAAAACTCATGGAGAAATATTACAATTAAAATTTGACAAGATTTATAATACATACCCTTGATAAAGCCGAAGGCAAATCCAAGTATATACCATGCCTCCTATGAAAGGCCTGTATTTCTATTCTGTTACGTTTCTTTTTATCCATCATATTAGCATTAGTAGTCAGAGTCTATTAGGGTATGTGTTAGTGTCAGGGATCATTATTTCAAATGAAAATAGAAAAATGAATTTAATGTGTTTGCAAATATGTGCTACACAAAAATCTTGCCATTCTCATCCAGAACAATTCCTTGACATTTACTTCGCTCCAAGTAAGACACAATTAGTGGAGAGGAGTTCGAAAACCTGTGATTACATATGTGGAACTGAAAATGTTCAGGAGTTCACAACATTGGAGGTGGTAGAGCAGTTTCCAAAAGTAAGGGAGAGGTTAAACACTCCACAAACTTGGAGCTCTTCTGGCCTAAAGACTCTTTGAGAAAATGCCTCTCAGGTTGGGCACATGAAATATATGAAGTTGTCAGGAGATTTAGCTTCCTTTGTTGTGACACCATCAAATGTGGGTCTGCATCTATGTGACCTGGAGGAAATGGTTCCTTATTTTCTAATGAACATGAGACAGCAGTTCTGAATTCTCTTTTTCTTGGTAAACTGTGGCCACTGGGAGTTAAGTTTCTCCCCGTGTGGTCTGTGAAGCCATTTGGTCATCCTCAATTTTCGTGGTGTTTCTTACTGCTGCACTGGGAGTTTGGAATTGGCTTAATGAAATACAAGGAGTTCAACTGGCACACAATTCTGGAGGGAGCTCTGTCACGTGTGATTGGTCAGGGTCTTCAGGAGAATTTTCGAAACATGGATCTATCCCACATAGCTTTCCCCCTTGACTATAGCAACCGAATTCTGAACATTGCCCTGAATCCTCTCAATATAACAAGATGCCTTTACATATAAGGGTCTGCTGCCTGCACCATGTCAGTCACAAGTATTTTGGAAGCCAATGGCCGATCCACGTGGTCCCACAACAGATATTTATTCACAACCATATAGTCCACTGCTCTAGCCCCAATACTCAGCAGGCTCCAACTTATGACATCTCGGTTCTATACCATTTTCATGACAACCAGTCAATCAAGGAACTGTCTGGTACACTCATGATCAGCAACAGGACATCCAAAGTTTCTCCAGTGCCACCTGGTCATGGGAATATTAAAAATTTCATGGTATTTATGTAGCCATTTTTCAAGGATGATGTTGGAGGCACTGTGGGTTTCAATTCATTCAGGAACCATTAAATGGTGAGTAAGCTCATTTCAATGAAAGCTCTGGAGAACTCTCACAGACAAGGCTTCCCAAAGAGTGGCCAGAAGGTCACATGAAGCCAGGCTCATTGAGGTCTACAATGTGAGGTACATGTGTGTTTTGAGTGTCAACTATGACTTCCAAGTCTTTCAGTAAAAAAATCATGTGTTATCCTGGCTGAGATTCCCAGTGCTCAGTGGAAAGCCACCCTGGGCCTAGATCTCAGTTTCCAAGGGCTAATCTCATGTGTGGCCTCCTATAATCCCAACACAATTCATGGCAATACTTCTCTCAGGTGAGTTCCAGAACTCAGGCTCTAAGGAGTATCAGAGCAGAGTTCAAGCCCTGGTGGACCAAGTCATCTCTTCCAACCGCCACACAAATGACCACAATTAAAACCAAAACACTCCTACATGGCCCTCATGTTCTTCCATAAAGACACTCATCATAACATATGGCTGGAGGTTTCCATGAGGGGCACAGCCCAAGACAGTGTACAAAATAAGCTCCCTTGCCCCTCATTTGCCTAAAGTCAGGGTGGCTTGGACACCCTTCTTCTGAACCAGGAGTGGTCTGTAAGGGTAAAAGAAATTGAAATTAAAGTGTTAAAGTTAAAGTGTAAAAGACCGGGTTTTGTAAAGTTTCTAATCTTCAAGGCCTGGTTTAAAATGTAAAGGACCAGGTATTTTTAAGTTTCCATGCTACACGCAAAACCTGAAATTCCTGTAAATTGTAGGACAATTTCTGGACTGCCCAGTAAATATTCCCCCTGACCGCCTGGTTGTTTAATAACCTAGGACCCTGTGTGGCCTACCACATATGCATCGCAGGGCCTAAATCAATCAATTTCAATGTGTACCCCGCTTTAGAATTGACCTATCACTCCCGCCTGACGTGTTCAAGCCAATGAATGAACTAATCATGTTTTGGATTTGTTGTTTCATTTTCCCACAGTGTATGATGATTTGCTAAAGGAGACTGTGATATATGTAAAGTCTCACACTCCCCAAATTGTGTACTTAAGCACTGCTCAACCCCTGCTCGGGGATCTGGGCTGCTCTCCCTTCTTGAGTGAGCACAGAGCACCAGCATGCTGAATTGGATCCTCAATAAATGTCTTTTGCTGTTGCATGAGCCTTGGTCTCATACATGAACATGAATGAAATTAAGGAGTGTATAATAAGACACATATATTTCATATTTTGAATAATCTATAGAGTGTAGATTTTTCAAAAAACACATACAGAGATATTAAAAAGTAGCAATATATATGCCAATCAATATTCATCATGAAATACATATCATACACAGATCCAAAAATCTTTATTTTACTCAACATGGATTTATGTGTAATGTTGTTCAACTAGGAAGCTCACGCAAATGTTGAATTTTCAGTTCCTACAGCGTTTAGGAGGAGTGATCTCTTCTCAAAATTTGTATCTGCCTAGTCAGCCACCTCACAATAATGTACGTGTGATACCAGGTAGGATTCTATTTGTGCATATAAAAATACATGTGCTGAATAGGCAACAGAGAAAGGGAGACAGGAATTCACATATCTGATACCTTTCAAAACACATGGAGAACTATTTCAATTAAAAATTAACCAGATTTTTAACAACTACCCTTTATCATGCAAAAGGCAAGTCCAACTATACACTATGCCTCCTCTGAATTGCTTGTATTTCTATTCTGTTTGGGTTATTTTTCTCCATCATATTAGCATTAGTAGTCAGAGTCTAGTAGGGTATGCTTTAGTGTCATGGATTCAGTAATTCAAATGAAAATAAAGGAAAATGAATCCATTGTTTACGCAAATATGCACTACAAAAAATCTTTCCACTCTCATTCAGAGCAATGCCTTGACATTACCTTCACCCCAAGTAAGACACAATTAGAGGACAAGAGTTAGAAAATCTGTGAATACATATCTGGAATGGAAAATGCTCAGGAGTTCACAAGCTTGGACATTTTAGAGGAGTTTTCAAAATTAAGGGACAGGATAAACAGTCCACAATCATGGAACTCTGCTGGCCTAAAGACTTCTTGAGAAACTGCCTCTGAGGTTGGGCACTTGAAATATATTTTCTTTTCAGGAGCTTTAGCTTCCTTTGTAGTGATACCATCAAAGATGGGTCTTCATTTATCTGACCTGGAGGACCTGGTTTCTTATTTTCCAAAGAACATGAGGCAGCAATGCTCAATCCTACCTTTGAAGGTAAACTGTGGCCACGGTGGGCTAAGTGTCTCCCCGTCTTGACTGTGAAGCCAATTGGTCATCCTACAATTTTCGTGGTGTTTCTTGCTGCTGCACTGGGCTTTTGGTATTTCCTTCATGAAATACAAGGAGTTCAACTGGGACACAGTGCTGGAGCGAGTTCTGTCACGTGTGGAGGGTCAGGGTCTACAGGAGAATTCACCAACCAGGCTTCTATCGCACATAACTTGCAACATTGTCCATAGCAAACTGATTCTGAACATTGTCCTGAAACCTTTCCTTATAACAAGATGCCTTTACATATAAGGGTCTGCTAGCTGCACCATGTAAGCCACAAGCCGTTTAGAAGTTAATGGCAGACTCACATGGCCCCACCACAGATATTTTATTATACACCTGCACACCACAGCTCTGGGCCCACTTCTCAGCACTCTCCAACTTACTTACATCTCTGTTCTACACAATTTTCGTGAAACCCAGTCAGTCAAGGCACTGTCTGGTACACTCATGATCAGCAACAATACATCCAAAGGTTCTCCAGTGCCACCTGGTCAGGGGAATTTCAAGGTATTTATGGAGCAATTTTTCAAGGATGAAGTTGGAGGCACTGTGGGTTTCAATTCATTCAGGAACCATTAAATGTTGAGGAACCTCATTTCAATGAAAGCTCTAGAGAACTCTCACAGGTAAGGCTTCCCAAAGAGTGGCCAAAATATACATATATTTCATATTTTGAAAAATCTTGACAGTGTATATCTATATCTATATCTACACACACACACACACACAAACACACACAGACATTAAAAACTAGCAATATAGATGCCAATCGAAATTCATCATGAAATATATATCATCCACGTATTCAAAAATATTCATTTTACTGAACATGGATTTATGTATAATGTTGTTCAACTAGAAAGCTCACCCATAGGTTGAATTTTCAGTTCCAACAGCGTTTAGGAGGACTGAACTTTTCTCACAATTTGTATCTGCCAAGTCAGCCACCTCAGAAGAATATATGTGTGATGCAAGGTACAATTCTATATGTGCATATAAAAATATATGTGCTGAATAGGATACAGAGAAATGGGGGAGACAGGAATTCACATATTTGATAAGTTTAAAAATACATGGACAACTCTTTCAACAAAAAAATTGACTAGATTTATAACTCCTACCCTATATAATGGAAAAGGCAATTCCAACAGTACACCATGGCTCCTCTGATGTGTTTGTATTTCTATTCTGTTTGGGTTACTTTTCTCCATCAAGTTAGGATAAGTTGTCAGAGTCTTGTAGGGTATGGGTTAGTGTCAGGGATTCAGAATTTCGAAAGGAAAATTGGAAAATGAATCCAATGTGTATGCAAATATGTGCTACACAAAAATCTTCCGACTCTCATCCAGAACAATGCCTTGACCTTAACTTCGTCCCAAGTAACACATGTAGAGAAGATGAGTAAGAAAATCTGTGAGTACATATCTGGAATTGAATATGCTCAGGAGTTCACAACCTTGCAGGTAGAAGGGGAGTTTCCAAAAGTAAGGGACAATGTAAACACTCCACAAACATGGAGCTCTGCTATCCTAATGACTTCTGGAAAAACTGCCTCAGATGTTGGGCTCTTGAAATATATGTTGTTGTCAGGAGCTTTAGCTTCGTTTGTAGTGAGACCATAAAAGCTGGGTCTGCATCTATGTGACCTGGAGTAGATGCTTTCTTATTTACCAATGAAAATGAGGCAGCATTGATGAATTCTCTCTTTCTGGGTCAACTGTGGCCACTTGGGGCTCAGTGTCTCCTCATGTGGACTCTGAAGACATTTGATCATCCTCCAATTTTTGTGATGTTTTTTGCTGCTGCACTGGGAGTTCAGTATTTGCTTCACGAAATACAAGGAATTTAACTGGGACACAGTGCTGGAGGGAGTTCTGTCACGTGTGGTGGAACAGGGTCTGCAGGAGAATGCACAAACCAGGCTTCTTTCCAACATAGCTTGCCACCTTGACCATAGCAACCTGATTCTGAACATTGCCCTGAAACTTATCCATATAACAAGAATCATTTACATATAATGGTCTGCTGGATACACCATGTCAGTCACAAGGCATTTGGAAGTCATTGGCAAATCCAGATAGGAGCACCACAGATGTTTTATCTCACACATGCCCACCTTTGCTCTAGGTCCACTATTCAGCAGGCTCCAACTTACTGGCATCTCTGTTCTACACCATTTTCGTGAAACCCAGCCAATCAAGGCACTGTCTGGTACACTCATGATCACCAACAGGATATCCAATGGTTCTCCACTGCCTCCTAGATATGGGAATTTCAAAAATTTAATGGTATTTATCGAGCCCATCTTTCAAGGTTGAAGTTGGAGTCACAGAGTGTTTCATTTAATTCAGTAATCACTAAATGGTGAAGAAGCTCATTTCAATGAAAGCTCTGGAGAACTCTAACTGCTAAGGCTTCTAAAAAAGTGGCCAAAATGCCACATGAAGCCAGGCCCATTGAAGTCTACAATGTTAAGTGCATTTGTGTTTTGACTCTCAACTATGGCTGCCAAGTGTTTCAGAATAAAATTATGTGATACCCTGGCTGAGATTCCCAGTGCTCTGTGGAAAGCCACCCTGGGAATAGATCTCTGTTTCAAATGGCGACTCCCATGTGTGGCCTCCTAATATCCCAACACAATTCATGGCAATACTTCTCTGAGGTCAGTTCCAGGACTCAGTCTCTATGGGGTATCACACCAGAGTTCAAGCCCAGGTGGACCCAGTCATCGCTTCCAACTGCCACACAAATAACCACAACCAAAACACTCCCACATGGCCCTCATCTTCTTCCATATAGACACTCCTCATAATCTCTGGCTGGATGTTTCCATGAGGGGCGCAGCCCAACACAGTGTCCAAATAAGCTCGCTTGCCCATCATTTTCCTAAAGTCAGGGTGGATTGTACACCCTTCCTGTGAACCAGGAGGGATCAAATATGCCTTCCAGTAATACTGCTCTGCTTCTCCAATTTGAGGCCCACTGACTGTAGGTATAGATTTTTTATGTGATGTGGAGTCATGAGAAAACACAAGCATGTATGCAATTGCGTTTGCAGGGCTTTGAAGAACTCATTTGATTCAAAGGATCCCTATTCTCACTTGATGGTGGTAAGGAACCTAACAGAGGAAGGCGAGAGACTTCATCAACAATGACTGATCTTTTTCCCATTTTGGTTTTGGATGCACACATGGGATCATTCTTTAGATCCATCAGGTGCTGAGAACCTAAGCCACAGCCTAACACAGGGCCAAGAGACTGATTCAGACACATCCATTTCCAAAGCAATTAACAAAGAGCCACAGTTGATGCCCATTTAATTCCATTTTAAAACTGTTTTCTTCAGGCTTCACAAACTGTGTCCTGAGGCCAAGACCTTTCTCACATTCAGGGGAAGAGAAGAATTGGTTAGCAAAAGGCCCAAAGCAGAGTTTCTCCACTGAGGCTTTCCTGGTAACACAGATATCTGAGTTTTTTGAGATGCTAGCCATTCCCTTTAGCTATCCACTACATGGCCTTGTCACAGAGCTTGGAGGTGGTACATATCTTGGACACAAAACCATGAGCCTATTCTGGAGAGTGGCCAGATTTAGGAAGAAAACAGGAACTTAGGAAATTAGTAGGTGTTTTCCATCCGTAAGGAAGCCACAGTCCATTCATCAATTGGGCAGGATGAATGCTGGGAAGGATTCTACTAAACAGGACACATCCATTGATGAATTCTCTTTTCAAATGTCGACAACCACGGACACAGTGGGATACACAGACATAGAAACACTCACTTTGTGAAACGACTTACTAGGAACAGTCCACTCCAAACCAAACAAACCACCTTTTTTACCTATTCTTAGAACATGAGAAAAAACCACAAACTCACACTCACACCCACAAAGGCACCTCCTTCCCCCAAAGAGGTCTGTGACAATCCAGAGTGTCCTCTGACTTGTGGGCCTTATTATGTTCCCTGAAATGTCCTGTCCTGTCTCAGATCTGGTCTCCTTGGCCAAATCTGCGAAGTGGTCAGGAGCCAGCTGTGAGCAACTACCTGCTTTCTCAGGAAAGGCCCCTCTTCTGAGCTCTCCTGAAATTTGGCCATTCTCACATCAGTAGGTACCAAGAAAGACTGACTCTGTTCTTTGTAAATCCAAATAAGTGAGCCCACTGGGAACGGTACTGGGACTGCCTCTGGTTGCCTGGCTTCCTGGATCCCAAGTTCAGAGAGTTCTATCACCAAGGAAGTGAGGAAGGTCACCTCCTTTGTGAACTGAATGAGGTCACTGCTTTTGAAACCACCTTGTCCTAAAATTTCCTTCCAAGGTTCCCATGAGATGGAGGCTGCCCCTATTTCCTGTGATACTTTCACAACTGAGAATTGTATATCAACCATAGGCAGCCGGGAACAGCTGTCCACACTGGCCTGGTTTGGTCCATCTTCTCTACATTAAGAAGAGTGAGGCTGATTCTGACACATCCCTTCATCCTGACTGGGTTGTTTGCCATGGAAGATGACTTTTGCTCTCTCAGGTCCTTCATAGCTGCCTAAATCTTCTCCAGGGATCATTTCTGCATGGAACTTTGAGGTTCTCAGAGGTGGAAGATCCCCTACATTCCTGTATTGGAAGACCAATTCTGTCCCTCCTCTTCTGTAAAGTTAGATTGAGGGAACATTGTATGGTTAAGGTTAATAACAGGTTCCATTTTGGTTAGGAATCATTCTCTGGGATGAATAATGGTATTGGGATTTTGCGATATTTTTAAGAATATATAGGTGAAATATAAGTATGAAAAAAGAAATCTAGGTAATTTTTGAAGGACAGAAGGGAATTGGCCCCATGATTGGGATTCTTAGCTTTCAATTATGTTCTGAACAGGTGTCTCAGATAAATTGATATACAGTGGCATAGGATCTTGTCTTTTGGATGATTGAATGTCGAAGAGAACATCTGGTCCAAAAGGGATAGTTGGTGGATTAGGAAGATATTCGGTAGGTTTAGAATGAAGAGTGTGTATAGAATTTGGACCAAAAGATCTTTAGCAATAGGGTTTTGGGTAGAGACTGAAAGTTAATGTCAGCACATGTGAAGAGTCAGTCACAGTGATAAACTGGGGAAAAAATACAGGAAATCAGATATCAATAGAGACATTAGGAAATCAGGACAAGTATAAAATGAGTGATAGGATTAGAAATTTTCAACAGGGTTGAAGTTGAATATGTAATTTCAGGAAGAAACAAATATGTAGTCACCAATAGGATTCACTTTGAGAGCATTAGGCAACCTGGATATGGATTTTTTTTTTTAATCCATGCTCACTTTCCATTTAGGATTTGGTACAATCATAAGTGTGACCTTGCTTTTTGTTTCCACAATATTACTGTGATTAATGTATATATAGATCAGATGACATGAGTATTTTTTCCACCATTTCTGGGAGCAATATTGTGAAGACATATAATTTAGTATTGTGGGTACAAATAGGTATAGGCTGTGTTATACGAACATAGAGATAATGCATGAATAGACCATACTGTGAATAAATAATATAACTGGTTCCAAATTTAAATAATGGATTGAATTGATATCTGGATATATACTGGAAAACTTATATTGATATTCATACAATCATTCGTACCAGTTATACATCTAATGGTAATATTAGTGTTATGGTTTATCATGAAGTGTCTGTGAGTTTTCCTTCTAAAATGATTATGGAAATCAAAAATAATGTGCTTGGAAAGAAGTCTCATTAAACAACAGTCATGAAACCTGGGGGAATACATATGTTCTGAAGCAGGAAGTAATTGAAAGTGAAAAAAAATCCTATGAATTTGTGAATTTGTGAATGAAAAATGTATTCTATTATATGCAAAAACTGAAGAAATATTAATGTACCAGTTTTGAATAAAAATGAACGTCAAAGTACATATCATGTCCCATAGGAATCTACTTGCATTGATGTTAAACTGAGTCATTTACTGTAGCAATATTAGGATTTGTATGCACCATTCACTGAAGTTAGCTTTCAGTACTAGGAAACAAATATATATTTCAGGTGGATTAATATTCCAGAGAATATTCTTATGAAAAGTTTAATAAAAATCCACATTCATTAACATCAATGAATTTAGGGAGTATATAATAAGAAACATACATTTCATATTTTGAAAAATCTGGAGAGTTTATACATATATATATGCACACACACACACACACACATATACATTAAAATGTAGCAATATAAATGCCAATCGAAATACATCATGAAATATATATCATCCACAAATCCAAAAATCTTCACTTTTCTGAACATCAATTTAAGTATAATGTTGTTCAACTAGGAAGCTCACCCATAGTTTGTTTTGTAAGTTCCAACAGCATTTAGGAGGAGTGATCTCTTCTCACAATTTGTATTTGCCAAGTCAGCAACCTCACAAGTATCTACGTGTGATACCAGGTAGGATTCTATATGTGCATATAAAAATACGTGTGCTGAATAGGGTACAGAGAAATAGAGACAGGAATTCTCATATTTGTTAACTTTAAAAACACATGGAGAAGGGAGGGGCAGAGCCGCCAACCGCGCCTGTAAGATAGGCGGAAATGCGAGCCACCGGTAGAACAGGCCTAGCGGCCCGCAATCGTACAAAACACATCGCCCTGGTTGGGGTTTGGGCCGAGCCGCTGCGCGCCTGCAAGGAACGCGGACATGCGACCCACAGGGAGAACAGGCCCAGCAACCCGCGGAGGGGCAGAGACACCCGTTGCAACTTCTAGATAGGTGAACCTGTGACCCACCGGCAGAAGAGGCCCAGCTGCCTTCAGAGGGGCAGAGCCGGCCCCCGCGCCTGCGAAGTAGGCAGACCTGCGAACACCGACAGACCAGGCGCTAGGCCCCGCCACGGTGCTAGACACATAACCAGGTTTGGGGAGGGGCCGAGCCACTGCCCGTGCCTGGAAAGCAGGTGGACCTCTCACCCTCTGGCAGAACAGACCCAGCAACCTACCAGCCTGGTAGATATATCGCCCCGGTTTAGGGAGGGGCAGAGCTGCCACTCGCGCCTGCAATGTAGAAAGCCCTGCAATCCACAGACAGAAGAGGCCCAGCGGCACGCGGAGGGGCAGAGCCGACACCTGCGCCTGCAAGGTAGGTGGACCTGTGACCCACTGGCTGAACAGGAGAAGCGCCCGAAGAGGGGTAGTGCAACTGCCCGCTCCTGCAAGGTAGGCGGACAGGCTACCGACCGGCAGAACAGGTCCAGAGGGCTGCTGGTGTGGTAGGCACATTGCCCCAATTGGAGGAGGGGCAGAGCCACCGCCCACACCTGTGAGGGAGACTTTTCATGAATACAATAGCAATATAAACATTTAGGGGTAAAATTCAATAACACAAAAGTTCCACCAAACAGAAAAAAACGCGAACAGTAGGAAAAGACAAGGAAAGAAAGGACCACAAGCAATGCAGGTCAACTCAACATTAGAAGAGGTAATATCTGCAGCAGATGGAATGTCAGATAAAGAATTTAGGATATACTTGCTTCCGATGATCTGAGTCAACAGGGAGACATTAGACAGCAAAATCAGACAATGAAAGATCACTTCACAATAAATTACATAAACAAATCCAAGAAGCAAAAGATCAACTATACAGGGAGATAGAGGTTATAAAAAAAAACAAACAGAAATCATAGAAATGCAGGAAGCAATAAACCAACTTAAAAACTCAATTGAGAATACTACCAGGAGAGTAGATCACGTAGAAGATAGTACAACAGACAATGAAGACAAAGTATTTCAACTTGAAAAGAACATAGACAGCTCAGCAAGACTGTTAAGAAACCATGAGCAGAAAATCCAAGAAATATGGGATAACATGAAGAGACCAAACTTAAGAGTAATTGGGATACAGGAAGGTATACAGGTGCAAAACAAAGGAATGAGCAATCTATTCAATGAAATAATATGAGAAACCTTCCCAGACATGAAGAATGAGACAGAATCCCAAATCATAGAAGCCTACAGGATGCCGAATGTGCAAAATCATAAGAGATAAAGACCTAGACATATTATAATGAAGATGCCAAACATACAGAATAAAGAGAGAATTTTAAAAGCTACAAGAGAAAGGAAGCAGATTACATTTAGGGGTAAACCAATCAGGATAACAGCTGATCTTTCAACACAGACTCTGAAAGCTAGAAGATCCTGGAATAACATTTTTCAAACACTGAAAGAAATTGGGTTCCAACCAAGAATTGTGTATCCAGCGAATTTAAGCTTCAGGATGGAAGATAAAATTAAAACCTTCCATGATAAACAAAAGTTAAAAGAATTTGCAGCTAGAAAACCCTTTCTTCAAAAGATCCTTGGCAAAACATTATAGGAAGACGAAATGGAAAATAACAATGAAAACCAACAGTGGGAGGTAGTACAGTAAAGGGGGGAAAAATAATCAAAGAGGAAAAAAAAACATGGTTAGTAACATAAATAAACAAATATGGCTGGAATAACAACCCATATCTCAATAGTAACCCTAAATGTTAATGGCTTAAACTCACCAATTAAGAGACACAGGCTAGTAGAATGGATCACGAAAGAAGACCCAACAATTTTCTGCCTGCAGGAGACGCATTTGATAGGAAAAGAGAAACATAGACTGAAGTTGAAAGGTTGGGAGAAATCATATCACTCATATGGACTTCGGAAACAAGCAGGAGTGTCCATACTCAGATCAAATAAAATAGATGTCAAGCCAAAGTTAAGCAAAAGGGATAAAGAGGGACACTACATACTGCTCAAGGGAACCATACACCAACAAGACATAACAATCATAAATATATATGCCCCAAACAATGGTTCAGCTATGTTCATCAAAAAAACTCTTCTCAAGTTCAAGAGTCTGATAGACCACAATACAATAATCATGGGAGACTTCAACACACCTCTCTCACTACTGGACAGATCTTCCAAACAAAAGTTGAATAAGGAAACTATTGAACTGAATAACACAATTAATAACATAGACTTAATAGACATATATAGAATATACCACCCAACATCAAGCAGTTACACTTTTTTCTCAGCAGCACATGGATACCTCTCAAAAATAGATCATATATTATGTCACATGGCAACTCTTAGACAATATAAATGAGTATAGATAATACCAGGCATCTTATCTGATCATAATGGAATGAAACTGAAAAATCAACAATAAAAGAAGGAAGGAAACTTCATGCATCACTTGGAGAATGAACAATACGTACTGAATGATCAATGGGTTATAGAAGACATCAAGGAGGAAAATAAAAAATTCTTAGAGATAAATGAAAAAGACAGACGGAACATATCAGAATCTATGGGACACATTGAAAGAAGTTCTAAGAGGAAAATTCATTGCTTGGAGTTCTTTCCTTAAAAAAAGAAAAAAAAAACAAATAAATGATCTCATAGTTCATTTCAAAATCCTAGAAAAAAAAAGAGCAAAACAACAGCAAAAGAAGTAGAAGGCAAGAAATAATTAAAATCAGAGCTGAAATTAATAAAATCAAAACAAAGAATCAATTGAAAAATTTGACAATACTAAAAGTTGGAAAATAAATAAAATTGACAGACTCTTAGCCATGTTAACAAAGAGAAGAAGAGAGAGAACTCAAATTACTATCATACTGGATGAAAATGGCAATATCACAACAGACACTTTTGAAATACAGAAGATAATCAGAAATTATTTTGAATCCTTATACACCAATAAATTAGAAGATAGTGAAGGCATTGATAAATTTCTTAAGTCATATGATCTGCCCAGATTGAGTCAGGAGGATATAGACAACCTAAGCAGACCAATATTAATTGAGGAAATAGAAGAAACCATCCAATGACTACCAACTAAGAAAAGAACAGGACCGAATGGGTATACAGCAGAGTTTTTCAAAACCTTTAAAGAGGAACTAATACCAGTACTTTTCAAGATATTTCAGGAAATAGAAAAAGAGAGAGAACTTCCAAATTCATTTTAGGAGGCCAATATCACCCTGATTCATAAAACAGACAAAGACACTTCAAAGAAACAAATCTACAGACCAATATCTCTAATGAATCTAGATGCAAAAATCCTCAATAAAATTCTGGCGAATCAGATACAAAAACATTTTTAAAAAATTGTGCAACATGATCAAGTAGGATTCATCCCTGGGATACAAGGCTGGTTCAATATACGGAAATCAATAAATGTTATTCACCACATCAATAGACTTAAAAATAAGAACCATATGATCACCCCAATAGATGCAGAAAAAGTATTCAACAAAGTACAGCATCCCTTTATGTTCAAAACTCTAGAAAAACTAGGGATAACAGGAACATACCTCAATATTGTAAAAGCAATCTATCTAAGCCTCAGGCTAGTATCATTCTGAATTGTGAAAAAATTGAAAGCATTCCCTCTAAAATCTGGAACAAGACAGGGATGCCTTCTCTCACGACTTCTGTTCAACATAGTTCTCGAAACACTGGCCAGAGAAATTAGACAAATGAAAGAAATTAAAGGCATAAAATTAGGAAAAGAAAAACTTAAATTATCACTATTTGCAGATGACATGACTCTATACCAAGCAGACCCAAAAGGGTCTACAAAGAAACTATTAGAGTTAGTAAATGAATTCAGCAAAGTGGCATGATATAAAATCAACAATCATAAATCAAAGGCATTCCTGTATATCAGCAACAAATCCTCTGAAATGGAAATGAGGACTACCACTCCATTCAGAATATCCTCAAAATAAAAATAAAATACTTGGGAATCAACGTAACAAAAGATGCGAAAGACTTACACAATGAAAACTACAGAACAATAAAGAGAGAAATAGAAGAAGATCTTACAAGATGGAAAAATATACCCTGTTCATGGATAGGCAGAATTAACATCATCAAAATGGCGATATTACCAAAAGTTCTCTATAGGTTTAATGCAAAGCCAATCAAAATCCCAAGGGCATTTCTTGTAGAAATAGATAAAACAATTATGAAATTCATATGGAAAAATACAAAACCCAGTATATCAAAGACAACTCTAAGCAGAAAGTGTGAATCAGGCGGTATAGCGATACAAGTCCTCAAATTATACTACAGAGCAATAGTAACAAAAAGAGCATGGTACTGGTACCAAAACAGGTGGGTGGACCAATGGTACATAATAGAGGACACAGAAATCAATCCACAAAATTACAGCTATCTTATATTTGATAAAGGAGCTAATAGCATGAAATGAAGGAAGGATAGCATCTTTAAAAAATGGTGCTGGAAAAACTGGAATTCCATATGTAACAAATGAAACTGAATCCCTTTCTCTCTCCATGCACAAAAGTTAACTCAAAATGGATCAAGGAGCTTGATATCAAATCAGAGACACGGCATCTGATGGAAGAAAACTTTGGCTATGATCTACATACTGTGGGGTCGGGCTCCAAATTCCTCAATAGGACACCCATAGCATAAGAGTTAATAACTAGAATCTACAAACTGGACTTACTCAAACTAAATAGATTTTTCTCAGAAAAAGAAACAATAAGAGAGGTAAAAAGGGAGCCAACACCCTGGGAACAAATCTTGACTCCTCACACTTCAGATAGAGCCCTAATATCCAGAGTTATACAAAGAAATCAAAAAAATTAACAATAAGAAAATGAATTACCCAATCAACAAATGGGCCAAGGACCTGAACAGACACTTCTCAGAGGAGGACATACAATCAATCAATAAGTACATCAAAAAATTCTCACCATCTCGAGCATTCACAGAAATGCAAAACAAACCCACCCTAAGATACCATTTCACTGCAGTAAGCTTAGCAGCCTTTATGAAGTCAAACGACAACAAGTTCTGGCGAGGATGTGGGGAAAAGGGTACACCTGTACATTGCTGGTGGGACTGCAAATTGGCGCAGCCAATTTGGAAAGCAGTATGGAGATTTCTTGGAAAGCTTGGAATGGAACCACCATTTGACCCAGCAATTCCCCTTCTCGGTCTAATCCCTATAGACCCAAAAAGAGCATGCTACAGGGACACTGATAAATCTATGTTCATAGCAGCACAATTCACAATAGGAAGACTGTGGAACCAACCTAGATGTCCTTCAATAGATGAATGGATTAAAAAAACGTGGCATTTATACACAATGGAGTATTACTCTGCCTTAAAAAATGACAAAATCATACAATTTGCAGAGAAATGGATGGCATTAGAACGTATTATGCTACGTGAAGATAGCCAATCACTAAAAAACAAATGCCAAATGTTTTCTTTGATATAAGGAGAGTAACTGAGAACAGAGTTGGAAGGAAGAGCATGAGAAGATGATTAACATTAAACAGGGGTGAGAGGTGGGAGGGAAAAGGAAAGAGAAGCAAAATTGCATGGAAATGGAAGGAAACCCTCATGGTTATACAAAATTAAATACAAGATGAAGTGAGCGGAAAGGGGACGAAAACAAGGGGAAGAAATGAATTACAGCAGATGGGGTACATTGAGAGGATTGGAGGGGAGGGGATGGGAGATAGTAGAGGACAGTAAAGGCAGCAGAATACAACAGACACTAGTATAGCAATATGCAAAACAGTGGATGTGTAACTGATGGGATGCTGCAATCTGTATACGGGGAAAAATGGAAGTTCATAACCTACTTGAATCAAAGTGTGAAATATGACATGTCAAGAACTATGTAATGTTTTGAAGAACAAACAATAAATATCAAAGGAAAAAACACATGGAGAACTATTTCAATTAAAAATTGACTAGGTTTATAACACCTACACTTTATCATGCAAAAGGCAAGTCCGACTATACACCATGCCTCTTCAGAACTGCTTGTTTTTCTATTCGGTTTGGGTCATTTTTCTCCATCATATTAGGATTAGTAGTCAGAGTTTTGTAGGGTATGTGTTAGTGTCAGGGATTCAGTTTTTGGAATGGAAAATTGGAAAATGAATCCAATGTGTATACAAATATGTGCTACACAAAAATCTTCCCACTTTCATCCAGAAAAATGCCTTGACGTTACCATCTCCCCAAATAAGAAACAATTAGAGGAGAAGAGTTAGAAAATCTGTAAATACATATCTGGAATGGAAAATATTTAGGAGGTCACAAACTTGGAGGTGGTAGAGGAGTATCCCAAAGTACGGTACAGGGTAAACACTCCACAAATATGGAGGTGTGCTGGCCTAAAGACTTCTAGAGAAACTTCCTCTGAGGATGGGCACTTGAAATATATGTTGTTGTCAGTAGCTTTAGCTTCCTTTGTAGTGAGATCATCAAAGCTGGGTCTGCATCTATGTGACCTGGAGGACATTCTTTCTTGCTTTCCAATGCACATGAGCCAGCAGTGCTGAATTCTCTCTTTGTATGTAAACTGTGGCCACTGGGGTCTAAGTGTCTCCCCGTGTGGACTGTGAAGCCTTTTGTTCATCCTCCACTTTTCGTGGTGTTTCCTGCTGCAGCACTGGGAGTTTGGTATTTGCCTCACGAAATACAAGGGGTTCAACTGGAACACAGTGCTGGAGGGAGTTTTGTCACTTGTGGTTTTTCAGGGTCTACAAGAGAATGCACCAACCAGGCTTCATTCCCACATAGCTTGCCCCCTTGTCTATAGCAACCTGATTCTGCACATTGCCCTGAAAACTATCAATTTAACAAGACACCTTTACATATAAGTGTCTGGTCACTGCACCATGTCAGTGACAAGCCATTTGGAAATCAATGGCAAATCCACATGGCGCAACCACAGATGATTCATCACACACCTGCACACCACAGCTCAGGGCTCACTACTCAGGAGGGTCCAACTTAATAGCATCTCTGTTCTACACCATTTTCATAAATCCCAGTCAATCAAGGCACTGTCTGGTACACTCATGATCAGTAAAAGTGCATCCAAATGTTCTCCAATACCATCTGGTCATGGGAATTTCAAAAATTTCTTGGTATTTATCTAGCCTCTTGGTAAATCCAAACAAGTGAGCCCACTTGGACTGGGACTGGGACTGGCTCTGGGTGCCTGGCTTCTTGGATCACAAAATTCAGAGATTTCCATCACCAAGGAAGTGAGGTGAGGTCACTTCCTTCAGAAAATGAATGAGGCCACTGTCTTGGCCACCACTTTGTCGTAACAGTTGCTTCCTAGTGTCTCAGGAAAAGGAGGCAGCCTCTATTTCCTGTGACACTTTCACAAGTTAGAATTGTATAGAAACATAGGCACCTGGGAACAGCTCTCCACACATGCCTGGTTTCATACATCATCCCTACATTAAGAAGAGATAGGCTGATTGAGACACATCCTTTCATCCTGATCGGGTGGTTTGCAAAGGAAGATGACTTTTGCTGTTTCAGGTCCTTCATAGCTGCCTACGTCTTCTCCAGGGATCATTTCTGCATGGATTTTGAGGTACTCAGCAGGTGAAAGATCTCCTAACTTCCTGTATTGTAATACTAACTTTGTCCCTGCTCTTCTGTAAAGTGAGATTGAGTGAACAATCTCAGTTTACAGAATGGTTAGGGTTAATAGCATGTTCGAATTGGGTTATGAATCATTTTGCTGGATGAATAATGATATTGGGAACCTGCGATATTTATAAGAATATGGAGGTGAAATATAAGTATGAAAACAGAAATCTAGGTAATATTTGAAGCCCAGAAGGACTTTGGGCCCTTGATTGGGATACATAGCTTAAATTATGTTCTGTGTGACCTTTGCATTTTGTGTCCAGAATATTACTGTGATAATATGTATATGTAGCTAAGGTGACATGAGTATTTCTTCCACCATTTCTGTGAGCAATATTTTGAAAACTTATAAATTAGTACTGGGGATACTAATAGGTTTACCCTGTTTTGATGAATATAGAGATGATGCATTAATAGACCCTACTGTGAATAAATTATATAACTGGTTCCAAATTTAAATAATGGATTGTATTGATATCTGAAAATATATAGGAAATCTTATATTGATATACATACATTCATTCCAACCAGTTATATATCTAATGGTAATGTTAGGTTTATCATTTATCATGAATAGTGTGTGAGTTTTGCTTCAAAAATGATTATGGAATCGAAAATAATATGTTTAGAAAGAAGTTTAGTAAAAAGACCAGTCAAGAAACATGGAGGAATATATGTCTTCCAAAGGAGGAAGTGATTGAAAGTGAACCAAATGTTTATAAATTTGTGAACTTGTGAATGAATAGATATATCTAATGATGTCCATAAACTGAAGAAATAATTACGTACCAGGTTTGAATAAAAATGAACTTTAACAAACACAATAGAAACATTAGGAATTCTGGAAAAGTATAGTTCGCAGTGAAAGGTTAATAAAATAAGTACTTGTCACTTTCTGTTTTTCAGTATGCTTAACAAAACACTGTTGAAATCTTGAGAACTTTTTGATAGTCTTATTCCCAGAATGTGCTGTCCAAAACTGCCAAACTGCAGAATGTACTCCCTCAACCGGTTGCACACAAACCGCTCACTCGCCCGGACCCATCAATAAACTTCCCCCCCTGCCCTCTCCTAAGAAAATATATAAGCTTTGCTTAAGCTGTTCTCAAGGCTCTCTGCTCTATTCAAGTGAGCTCTGAGCCCCAACATGCTGGACCCCCAATAAACCCTTTGCTTTGCATGAGACAGTCTCTTGGTGGTCTCTTCACCCGATTGTCACCGGACCTTTACATATGGAGGTTCCACCGAGATCGGGCAGCCGTGGACAAGCGACCCCAACGAACTCCTCTCGGGGTAAGTAAGGTGCCTCTTTCTGGTTTCAGGTTTCAGGTCAGGGCTTGGCAAAATGGATGTCGATGAAGAGCGTGAGCTCTCTCCGATGGTGGCTGACAGTCATGTCACAGAGCCACAGGCCAAGTCCCTGGGGGACGTCATAGAGGACTCAGAAAATCGAGGAACAATAGTCTCCATGACTCAGTGATATTTTGTTTCAGATTCGGTATTGCCAACCCATCGGGTTTTGCCAACTACTGAGTCCTGGTCTCAGTGTTGGACTTCCATATCCTGTCTTTATTGTCTTGTCTTGTCTGTTTCATGTGTTGTTGCTTTTACTGTTTGTGTATCTTTCATTATGGGACAGAGCACTTCAATGCCTCTGTCTCTGACCCTTGTTCACTGCAACAAAGTTTGCTTAAGGGATCAGAATCTTTCTTTTTCAGTAAAATGCTGGACCTGGCAGACTCTCTGTGCCTCAGAATGGCTCACCTTTGGATTTGGATGGACCCTAGAAGGATCTTTCTACTTCCGACTAATTTAAAAAGTTAGAGATATTGTCTTTCAGCCAGAGCCACATAGATACCTGTGAAGACAGATGGACACTGCCTACCAACCCGGTGACGAGGGGAATCAACATCAAAATCAAGAAAGAGACTTTGTCTACATTAGATGACATCAGGTGTCATCCCTGGAACCCTGTTGGAAGGGACCATAGCAGGTGCTACTTATAACACCTACAGCAGTAAAGGTAGACAGAATCACTTCCTGGATCCATACCTCTCATCTCAAGCCTGTGCCCTGTCCAGACTCTGGCTGGAAACTGTAAAAGACTGGTAACGCTTTCAAATTGTGTATTTGCCATGTGGATAAGGCAATAGACTCTCCCCTTGACCACCAGTAGTCCTAACCCTCATCAGCCCATTCAGCAGCGATGGCTGATCACAAATCTTACTGGACAAGAAGTATGGTCTATCTCGCATACAGCCCACTTAGGGACATCGTCGCCATCTCTCCACAGAAACATTTGTCAGCTGGCTATAGGTCTTTTCCATTGGGATATCCCTGATGAAGTGGATCCCACTAAAATTCCATTAAATCCCTTCTCTACCATAGATAATGGAAACAAATATTATGGATGTAGGGACACGCGAGCCAGATGCAGGTTGGCTAGCCTAGATTACTATGTTTGCCCTGCGGACTATCAAAGCCACAAACTGTCAAGGCTGTGTTGGGGGAAAGCCGGCTTCTTCTGTAAGTCATGAGGATGTGAGCATACAGGGACTGCTTGATGGAACCCAAACTCCTCATCAAATTCTGTACACAACATTGGCCATATTACCAATTAGATAACCAAAATTGATGGCCCCCAGAGGGATCTCTGGATCCTCAAATTCTGCGTGACCTTTTTAACTTCTGCAAGTGCTGAAAAGGGTAAAAGGAGATTCCCCTATGTGGAGGCCTTTTCCCTCCTTTGCTCACATCCTGAACTATGCTTCTCCAATAGATCCTCACCCTCAGCCTTCTGCTCCAGACTCTCTGCTCTTACTCTCACCTATGCAACCTTATTTCTCCCCTCCAATTACTAGATCTAAAACCCAAACCTCCGCCTGTTCTAAGACCGTTGCCCCCTTCTTGAGGTAGCAGGTACTGAGGTACACCTCAACCAACTCACTCCTCTCTTCTCCTGTCATTGCCCGCACTGGGTCCCACCAGGTCCTCTTACTACCTAACACAAAGCCCAAACCAGCTGAGAAGAGCCCTCACACCCTTATCCAAGATGCAATGTAAATGGCCTTTAAAGTTGCTTTTTCATCACTGAAAACATGTTACTAAGTATTTAAAGTCCCTCAAATGCTTTTTGGGATACTAACTCCCATCTTACCCTCTGCTGTACCTGTTGTACTGCTCAAGATTTGTTCCTAGAAAAATCCAAAACCCCTTTTCCATTATTCTTTTACATTTCTCCTACCTCATTCTCAGATCCACGGAACTGCTCACAGCCATGCCTTCCCCGTCTTCCCCCTCTGTACCAGGCCCACAGAAAAGTCTTAACTGACCTTCTCCAGAAATCTCCAACATAGCTGAATTTAGGAATTTCAGCAAAAGAGTCCCAATAAAAGATTTCTAAGTAGATAAAATTCCACTTTTCGTGTTGCCCTATTCTACTTGGCCACTGGCTAAAAAAATCTGCAATCCTAAGCTAGACACCCCCATACTAATTTTTCACAAAATATGTGAACAAGGCCTTGGCCTTGAGCTGAGGCTTCACATAGATGGCTACATTTGTAAGATAAAGAAGTTACCAACTGGGCTCCATGGTAACAGTTGGCAGGGGGAAAAATAAAGGGAATATAAAGCTCTCCCTCACTCAGGTGTCCTTGGAAGGTTAACTTTCCCAGAACAGAGGAAAAAAAAAGAAGACAAATGGCTTCTTGTGAACTTCTTAAGACTGTGAACTTCTGAGCCCCTTCCCTTATATGTTGGGTACAAAATTCTGAAACTACCTAAACTTGGGATTCCGGGGATTTAATTGATTACAACAGAAGTAATGCCCTCTGAATATGGTTGCAGACAAATAGGACTGTTTTCCTGTCTTTGGTACTATCTTAGGTGCCTTGCCTTGTCCATCCCTACAACAGTATAATTCTATATACTTAAAACATTGTTTATGTTTTCATGAAGTGGTCAAAAGATGTGATTAATTGTGTAGTTGTGCAAATGTTTCCCAGAGTGCTCTATCATGACACAGGTTCATTTGAAGATCAAATAGGGGGGCATAAAACCTGGTTCCACTGGGAACATATATCCCTCACTTTCGCCATCCTATTAGGAATACATGTTGCTGCAGGGGTGGGCACAAGAACCACTGCCTTGGTCCATGGGACAAAACAAATGACCCAAATAGAAGCAGCAATAGGCCAAAACTTAAAGATATTAGAAACCTCCATCACATCATTGCAGGAATCTTTAACCTATCTCTCTGAAGTTGTTTTACAGAACAGTCGAGGATTGGAATTTCTCTTCATGAGAGAAGAGGGCCTTTGTTTTGCATTGATGGAAGAATGTTGTTTTTATGCCAACCATACTGGAGTTGTAAAAAAATCTATGAGTAAATTAAAATGACGACTTGAAGAGCGTCAACGAGAGAGAGAGGCCCAAAAAGGGTGGTTTGAATCTTGGTTCACAAAGTCCCCCTGGTTAACTACGCATTTATCAACCCTGGCGGGTCCAATAATAATCCTCACATTATTGCTAACTATAAAACCCTGCTTGCTCAACCATGTAATTTATTTTCTCCAGGCTCAAATTGGACAAGTTAAACTAATGGTAATACCCCACTAGCAGACATGGAATGTGACACCACCCAATGATCATATTTATGATTAAAAGTAGCCAGAAAAAGAACTGTCGAATGAAAGGTTAATAAAATATGTAGTTGTCACTTCCTGTTTTTCTGTACACTTAAAAAAACACTGTTGAAATCTTGAGAAATTTTTGCCAATCTTGTTCCCAGAATGTGCTGTCCACAACTGCCAAACTGCAGAATGTACTCCCCCACCAGGTTGCATGCAAACTGAACACTCGCCCTGACACATCAATTAACTTCCCTCCCTGCACTCGCAAGGAAAAGTTTATAACATCTGCTTAAGCTGTTCTCAGGGCTCTCTACTCTTTTCAAGTGAACTCTGAGCCCCAGCATGCTGGACCCCCCAATAAACCCTTTGCTGTTACATGAGATAGACACTTGGTGGTCTCTTCTTCCGACGCTCGCCCGACCGTTACTTGGATGATTGAATGTAGAATAGAACATCCAGTCAAAAAGGGATAGTCGGTAGGATTAGGAATATAATCCGTAGGTTTAGGAAGAAGAGTGAGTATAGGATTTGGACCAAAAGTTCTTTAGCAATAGGGTTTCGGTTAGAGAGTGAATGTAAATGTCAGCACATGTGAAGAATGAGTCACAATGATGAAATGCGGAAAATATGTAGGAAAGCAGATATCAATAGAGACATTAGGAAATCAGGCAAAGTACAAAGTGAGTGATAGGATTAGACATTATCAACAGGGTTGAGTTTCAATATATAATCTTAGGAAGAAACAAATATGTAGTCACCAATAAGATTGACATTTGAGAGCATTAGGCAACCTGGACATGGATTAGTTTAGTAATCCATGTTCACTTTCCATTTAGGCTTTTGGGAGAATCCTAAGTGTGACCTTTGCATTTTGTGTCCAGAATACTACTGTGATAAAATGTATGTATAAATCAGTTGACATGAGTATTTCTTCCACCATTTCTGGGAGCAATATTTTGAAGATATACAAATTATTATTGGGCGTACACAGAGGTGTACCCTATGTCTATGAATATAGAAGTAATGCATGAATTGACAATACTGTGAATAAATAATATAACTGATTCCACTTTAAATAATGGATTGATAGAATTGATATTTAAAAATATATAAGAAATCTTATATTTATATAGAATCATTCATTCCAAAGAGTTATACATCTAATGGTAATATTAGGGTTATATTTTATCATGAAAGGTGTGTGAGTTCTGCTTCAAAAGTGAGTATGGAAATGGAAAATAATGTGTTTGGAAAGAAGTCTCATGAAAAGACCAGTCAAGAAACATAGAGGAATGCATGTGTTCTGAAGTAGGAAGTAATTGAAAGTGACAAAAATGCAAATAATTTTGCTAACTTGTGGGTGAAATATAAGTATGGAAAAAGAAATCTAGGTATGATTTGAAGCCCAGAAGGGCATTTGCCCCTTGAGTGGTTTAATTAGTTTTGACTTATGTACTGCATATATGTCTCAGATAAAGCGATATACAATGGAACAGGAATTTGCACCTTGGATGATTGAATAACGAAGAGAACATCCAGTCAAAAAGGATTTGTCGCTAGGATTAGGAAGATAGTCGGTAGGTTTAGGAAGAAGATTGAGTATAGGATTTGGACCAAAAGTTCTTTAGCAATAGGGTGTCGGGTAGAGATTGAATATATATGTCAGTACATGTGAAAAGTCAGTCACAATGATGAACTGGGGAAAATAGTAGGAAAGCAGATATCAATAGAGATTAAGAAATCAGGCAAATTATAAAATGAGTCATAGGTTTAGACATTCTCAACAGGGTTGAGATTGAAAATGTAATCTTCAGAAGAAACACATATGTAGTCACCAATATGATTGACATTTGAGAGCATTAGGCAACCTGGACATGGATTAGTTTAGTAATCCATGTTCACTTTCCATTTAGGCTTTTGGGAGAATCCTAAGTGTGACCTTTGCATTTTGTGTCCAGAATACTACTGTGATAAAATGTATGTATAAATCAGTTGACATGAGTATTTCTTCCACCATTTCTGGGAGCAATATTTTGAAGATATACAAATTATTATTGGGCGTACACAGAGGTGTACCCTGTGTCTATCAATATAGAGATAATGCATGAATAGACCATACTGTGAATAAATAATATTACTGGTTCCACTTTACATAATGGATTAAATTGATATCTGAAAGTATACAAGAAATCTTATATTGAAATACAATCATTCATTCCAACCAGTTTTATATCTAATGATAATATTAGGGTTATGGTTTATCATGACGGTTGTGTGAGTTTTGCTTCAAAATTGATAATGGAAATCGAAAATAATGTGTTTATAAAGAAGTCTCTTAAAAAGAGCAGTCAAGAAACATGGAGTAATCCATGTGTTCTGAAGCAGGAAGTGATGGAAAGTAAAACAAATGCGTATAAATTTGCTAAATTGTGGATGAAATATACATCCTATCATGTGCATAAACTGGAGAAATAGTAATGTACCAGTTTTGAATGAAAATGAACGTCAAAATACACATTATATCCCATAGGAATCTTCATGCATTGATGTTAAACTGGGTCAGTTACTGTAGAAATATTTGATTTTTTTTGGTGTCATAATACACTTTATTTTAGCACTAGCATGCCACAGAATGTAGAGGAAATAGCAATAGATTTTCAGTTATAGCACTAATAATCTAACATTTAATGACTATTTTGGGGAGTCTAGAAATTGCATAAGGCTATGTAACATAATTGTTTTTTATTTAACATTCATAAAAACTTGGAATTTTGGTAATATTTCTTCTTTTTCATTTTTTATTTTTTCAGTTGTTCATAGACCTTCATTTTATTTATTTGTATGTGGTGATGAGAATATAACCCAGTGCCTCACACATGCTAGACAAGCATGTTAACACTGAGCCAGAAACCCAGCTCCTCCACTTTATCTTATCATCAAACACTCCTCACCCTCTTCATTACTCACTTTCTTAATCGTTTTCCCCCTTCTCTCTATTATTTTTCACTTTCCCTCCTTATGTATTTTTCTCTCATGTCATTACAAACACTAGTATGCTATGAAATTTTCATTTAAAACTGATTTTATAGTCATTCTTTTTTCTTGAGAAAATTTAAAAATTATAATCACCTGATAGATATATTACAATACATTTATTATACATATGCATCTATATTCATTCACATGTATTACATATATATATATACATATATATTTAAAATTACTTTGATTAGCCTGTTAGAAATAATATATACCAAGTCTTTCTTAATTTTCAAGTCTTCCAGAATTAACATCTTACAGTGAAAATCAAATAAACATGTTTAAGTTAACAGGTATCATTCTTATTTATGAATACTGATAATTTAAGGTTTTATATCACATTAAGTTGTAATATGGCATATTAACTCTTATGAATTAGAGAAATTTTTTTTTGAACAACCTATTATTTAAGGACCATATGCACTGACATTTCAAATGGCCTTCTTGTGATTTCAATTTCTATCAATTGTGTGTTAATTAAAAAATACTTATTTTAGTAATTTTCATATTCATAATTGATATAAAGTCAATTGTTTAATCCTTTTTGTAAGTAGTTACTTATTACAGTAGGGGCAGTATTAATAATTCTAAATCTTTATAAGAAAAATGATACAAAGATATTTTCAGGCAAAATTAAGAATAATTGCGATCTCTAAATGTTTGATTACTGATACATATAATACAGAGCTTTGATGAGTCTCTTTCCCAGTAAAACATAAAATGCAAAGATACAGTTGGGTATGTATGTCCAAATAAAGATAAGAAAAAATACACATTATCAGTTAGAAACTATTAAATAAAAGATGAAAAGAACAATCCAACACATTGTACCAACTAGTCAGTTGAGTTAGTATTCTGGAAGAATAGCCTAAGACTAGAACTGGTCCATGACAAAATATTCACTAAAAAATGAAATATGAAAAATATAGTAAATACTATGAATTTTTCAGGAGGGTAGGTGGATTAACCTTTAATCTCAATTATGTGCATTTTTAAAACCAGTTTTCTGGTACAATAAATTTGTGATAGATACAACTAAACAAAACAAAGTTTCTGCTTAGCAAAATGAATGCATCTCAACACTTTTTTAGCTGATATCTTCCCACTCAATTTTAAACCTTTATTTATTTATTTTTTATTGGTTGTTCAAAACATTACAAAGCTCATGGTATATCATCTTTCATACATTTGACTCAATTGGGTTATGAACTCCCAATTTTCCCCAAATACGAGTTGCAGAATCAAAATGGTTACACATTCATATTTTTACAAAATGTCATATAAGTGACTGTTGTATTGTGCTACATTTCCTATCCCCTACTATCTTCCCTCCCCTCCCCTCCCATCTTCCCTCTCTACCTCATCTGCTGTTTTTCACTTCTCTCCCTATTCCACCCCCCTTTCCCCTCACTACCTCTTATATGTAATTTTGTGTAACATTGATGGTCTCCTACCATTTCCATATGGTTTCCATTCTCTCTTCCTTTTGCTTTCCTCTCTCGTCTTTGATTAATGTTAATCTTTTCCTCAAGTTCTTTCTCCCTGTTCTATTCTTAGTTGCTCTCTTTATATCAAAGAAGACATTTGACTTTTGTTTTTTAAAGAGTGGCTACCTTCTCTTAGCATAATCTGCTATAATGCCATCCATTTCCCTACAAATTCTATGATTTTGTCATTTTTTAGTGCTGCATAATACTCCATTGTGTATAGATGCCACATTTTTTTTTATCCATTCATATATTGAAGGGCATCTAGTTTGTTTCCACAGTCTACCTATTTTGAATTGTGCCACTATGATCATTGATGTGGCAGTATCCCTATAGTACGCTCTTTTAAGATCCTCAGGGAATAGTCTGAGAAGGGCAAAAGCTGGTTCAAAGGGTGGATCCATTCCCAGTTTTCCCAGGAATCTCCATTCTGCTTTCGAAGTTTGCTTCACCAATTTGCAGTCCCACCAGCAGTGTACAAGTGTACCCTTTTCCCCACATCCTCGTCAACACTTGTTGTTCTGTGACTTCATAATAGCTGCAAATCTTACTGGAGTGAGATGGTATCTTAGGGTGGTTTTGATTTGCATTTCTCTGACTGCTAGAGATGGTGAGCATTTTTTCATGTACTTGTTGATGGATTGTATGTCTTCCTCTGTGAAGTGTCTGTTCAGTTCCTTGTCCCATTTGTTGATTACATTATTTGTTATCTTATTGTTTAATTTTTTGAGTTCTTTGTATATTCTGGATATTAGGGCTCTATCTGAAGTGTGAGGGGTAAAAATTTGTTCCCAGGATGTAGGCTCTCTATTTACCTCTCTTATTGTTTCTCTTGCTGAGAAAAAACTTTATAGTTTAAGTAAGTCCAATTTGTTTATTCTTGTTATTAACTCTTGGGCTATGGGAGTCTTATTATGGAATTTGGAGCCCGACCCCACAGTATGAAGATCGTAACCAACTTTTTTTCTATCAGACGCAGTGTATCTGATTTTATATCTAGCTTCTTGATCCATTTTGAGTTAACCTTTGTGCATGGCAAGAGAAAGAAATTCAGTTTCATTTATTTGCATATGGATTTCCAATTTTCCCAGCACCAATTGTTGAAGATGCTATTCTTTCTCCATTGCATGCTTTTAGCCCCTTTATCAAATATAAGAAAGTTGTAATTTTGTGGATTGGTTTCTGTGTCCTCTATTCTGTACCATTGGTCCACCTGCCTGTTTTGGTACCAGTACCACACTGTGTTTGGTACTATTGCTTTGTAGTACAGTTTGAACTCTGATATCGCTATAACTCCAGATTCACACTTACTGCTTAGAGTTGCTTTCGCTATTCTGGGTCTTTTGTTTTTCCATAAGAATTTCATGATTGCTTTATCTTTTTCTACAAGAAATGCTGTTGGGATTTTGATTGGCATCACTTTAAACCTGTAGAGAACTTTGGGTAATATTGCCATTTTGATAATGTTATTTCTGCCTATCCATGTACAGGGTTCATTTTTCCATCTTCTAAGATCTTCTTTTATCTCTCTCTTTAGAGTTCTGTAGTTTTCATTATATAAATCTTTCACCTCTTTTGTTAGGTTGATTCCCAAGTATTTTATTTTATTTGAGGATATTGTGAATGGAGTGGTTTTCCTCATTTCCATTTCAGAAGATTTGTTGCTGATATACAAAAATGCCTTTGATTTATGTGTGTTGATTTTATATCCTGCCACTTTGATGAATTCATTTATTTACTCAAGCCGTTTCTTTGTAGACCCTTTTGGGTCTGTTAAATATATTATCATGTCATCTACAAATAGCGATAATTTAAATTCTTCCTTTCCTATTTTTATGCCTTTATTTTCTTTTGTCTGTCTAATTGCTCTGGCTAGTATTTCTAGAACTTAATTGAATAGAAGTGGTGATAGAGGGCATCCCTGTCTTGTTCCAGATTTTAGAGGGAATTTCTTCAGATTTTCTCTATTTAGGATGAAGCTAACCTGATTTTTAGCATATATAGCTTTTACCATGTTGAGGTAAGTTCCTTTTATCCCTAGTTTTTATAGTGTTTTGAACATAAAGGATGCTGTAGTTTTTCGAATGCTTTTTCTGCATCAATGGAGATGATCATATGGTTCTTGTCTTTAAGTCTATTGATGTGGTGGATTACATTTATTGATTTCCATATATTGAACCAGCCTTGCATCGCAGGGATGAATCCTACTTGATCATGAAGCACAATTTTTTTGATATGCTTCTGTATTCGATTCGCCAGGATTTTATTGAGAATTTTTGCATCCAAGTTCATTAGAGATATTGTTCTGTAGTTTTCTTTCTTTAAAGTGTCTTTGTCTGGTTTCGGGATCAGGGTGATGTTGGCCTCATAGAATGAATTTGGAAGACCTCTTTCTTTTTGTTTTTCTTGAAATAGCTTGAATAATATTGGTATTAGTTCTTCTTTGAAGGTTTTGTAGAACTCCGCTGTATACCCATCGAGTCCAGGGTTTTTTTTGGTTGGCAGTCCTTTGATGGTTCTTCTATTTCTTCCTTTGTTATTGGTCTGTTTAAATTGTGTGTGTCTTCCTGACTCAATCTGGGCAGATCGTATGACTTAAGAAATTTATCAATACCTTCACTATCTTCAATTTTATTGGAATATAGTGTTTCACAATACTTTCTAACTATTTTCTTTATTTCTGTAGTGTCTGTTGTGATATTGCCTTTTTCATCCCGTATTTTAGTAATTTGAGTTCTCTCTCTTCAACTGTTCATTAGTATGGCTAAGGGCCTGTCGATCTTATTTATTTTTTCAAAAAACCAACTTTTAGTTTTATCAATTTTTTCAATGTTTTTCTTTGTTTCAATTTTGTTGATTTCTTCTCTAAATTTGATTATTTCTTGTCTTCTACTACATTTGCTGTTGTTTTGCTCTTCCTTTTCTAGGTTTTTGAGGTGTAGCATGAGTTCATTTATTTGCTGGTTTTTCTTTTTTTGAGGAAAGAACTCCAATAAATGAATTTCCCTCTTAAAACTGCTTTCACTGTGTCCCATAGATTCCGGTACATTGTGTCTGTATTGTCATTTGTCTCTAAGAATTTTTTTATCTCCTCCTTTATGTCTTCTGTTACCCATTGATTATTCAGTAGCATGTTGTTCATTTTCCATGTGATGCAGGATTTTTCCTTCCTTCTTTTATCATTGATTTCCCGTTTCATTCCATTATGATCAGATATGGTGCATGGTATTATTTCCATGCCTTTATATTTACTAAGAATTGCCCTATGGCATAATATATGGTCTATCTTTGAGTAGGATCAATGTGCTGCTACTGAGAAGAACGTGTATCCACTTGATGATGGTTGATATATTCTATATGTCTGTTAAGTCTAGGTTATCGATTGTGCTGTTGAGTTCTATAGTTTCTTTATTCAGTTTCTCTCTAGAGGATCTGTCCAATGCCAAGAGTGGTGTGTTGAATTCACCCATAATTATTGTGTTGTAGTCTATGTGACTCTTGAACTTGAGGGGAGTTTGTTTTATGAACGTTGCAATTCCATTGTTTGGTGCATACAAATTGATAATTGTTAGTCTTGTTGGTGGATGGTTCCTTCTAAAAGAATATAGTGTTCTTCTTTATAACTTTGATTTACTTAGGTTTGAAGTTGATTTTATTCCATATGAGTATGGCCACTCCTTCTTGCTTCCGAGGGCCATGTGAGTGGTATGATTTTTCCCAAACTTTTACCTTCAGCCTGTGTATGTCTTTTCCTATCATATGGGTCTCCTGAAGACAACATATTGTTGGATTTTTTTTTTCCACGTTACTAGCCCATGTCTCTTGATTGGTGAGTTTTGGCCATTAACATTTAAGGTTACAATTGAAATATGATTTGTACTTCCAGTCATGTTTATTTATTTATTATATTTTAGTTTGGCTAGTTTTTACTTTTTTGGTTATTTTCCTCCCCCTTTACTGAAATACCTCCTGCTGTTAGTTTTGGGCACTATTTATCAATTCTTCTTCTTGTAGTATTTTGCTCAAAATGCTTTGCAGTGCTGGTTTTCTGGCTGCATATTCTTTTAGCTTTTGTTTATCATGAAAGACTTTAATTTCATTTTCAAATCTGAAGCTTAATTTTGCTGGGTACAGTGTTCTTGGTTGGAATCCATTATTTTTCAGCATTTGAAATACATTGTTCTAGGATCTTCTCTCTTTCAAAGTCTGTGATGAAAAATCAGTCGTTAACCTAATTGGTTTACCCCTGAATGTAATCTGCCTCCTTTCTCTTATAAGCGTTTAATATTGTCTCCTTGTTCTGTATGTTGGCTATCTTCATAATTATATGTCTTGGATTTGGTCTATTATGTTTTTGAATGTTTGGGGTCCTGTAGGCTTCCAGGATTTGGCAATCCAATCCATCTTTCATCTCTGGGATGTTTTCTAGAATTATTTCATTTAATATGTTGTCCATTCCTTTGGTTTGAATCTCTATGCCTTCTTCTATCCTGATGACTCTCAAGTTTTTTTTTTTTGACATCCCTTATCTCTTGAATAGATTTAAGCATCTTTTATGTGTTGACTATATTCTTTTCAAGTTGATAAACTTTGTCTTCATTTTCTGATTTTCTGACTTCTACTTGATCTACTCTATTTGTAATATTCTTGTTTGAGTTTTTAATTTGGTTTATAGTTTCCTGCATTTCTAGAATTACTGTTTGAATTTTTTTAAGATCTCTATTTTTTGGTAAAGCTCATTTTTTGCCATTTGAATTTGTTTGTTTAATTCATTTTCAAAATATACTTTTATTCCTTGGACTAGCTGCCTCATGTCTTCTCTAATATTTCTTTCCATCTGAGTTAAGAATGCCTTAATTTCTTTCCATAATTCCATAATCCATAACCTGCAAAAGCTGGCAGTCCCAAAAAACTCTCTGAGTTGTCTCTTATTAGAAGGGGGAGGTATCTGCACAACGGTTTGTTTTCTGGGCTCAGTGAGCCATCGTTTGCCATCCCTAAGAGAATAACCCAGGAAGATTACTTCTTGCTGACAAAAGTGGGCCTTTTGGCAGAAGCCCTATATCCAAGCCGAGCAAGCTCGAATAATAGTGCTTGGGTCCCAGACTCAGAGTTCTCCTTGGTGTCGGCTGCCAGTAGCAGATCATCCACATATTCGAGTGGGTTGACTTCAGGGTGGGCAGTTCTGAAGTCGTTGAAGTCCCTGTGGAGGGCTTCATCAAAGAGAGTGAGGGAGATTTTGAACTCCTGTGGGAATCTAGTCCCGGTTAATTGGCCAGATGTTCCAGTTTTTGGGTTTATCCACTTGAAAGCAAACAGCAACTGACTGTCATTATGTAGGGGCAAGCAGAAGTAAGCATCTTTTAAGTCCAGCACAGTGTACCATTCCCGCTCCGGATTCAGAGTGCTAAGCAAATTATATGGGTTGGGTACTGTGGGGTGAATGTCCTGCACTCTGTTGTTGATCTCTCTTAGGTCTTGAACAGGATGGTAGTCCCCAGTTCCTAGCTTTCTAACTGGTAGCAGCGGGGTATTCCAGGCTGATTGACAGAGCCTTAAGACCCCAAGAGTCAGGTATTTCTGAATATGGGGCCTTATCCCATCCTTAGCTTCTTTGCTTAGGGGATATTGTTTAACACTGATTGGAGAGGCAGAGGCTTTTAATTATACTGCTATTGGAGGTTGTTTAAGGGCTAGACCTAACCCAGCAGTTTCTGCCCAGACATTAGGATAATCTTTTATCCATTTCTGTGCGAGTTTGCTTTGTTGATCAGTCCTAGGGGACACGAAGAGTGATGTTCACCTTCTACGGACATAGTCAAAGCCGTGACTATGGGAGCTTTTACTGAAGGCTTTAGAAACTCCACTTGGGGACCATCAGGGATAAAGGCTATTCTAGACCAGAGTTTGGTAAGCAGATCCCTGCTCATCAATGGGGCTGGACATTCTGGGATTACTAGAAAAGAGTGTGGACTTTTCCATTTACTAGGTTCATAATCCTCTTTTTTGTCCAAGCCTGATATCTACTGCCATTAGCCCCTTGAACTAGGGAACATTTATTTATTTATAGGGGGCCCAGTGGGGTCTTAAGGGCTGAGTATACTGCTCCTGTTTCCATTTCAAAGTTCACTGGAATCCCCTCCACTTCATCTGTTACCCTGAGATCGGGGAGGGGATACAAGCCCCGACTTTCTTAGTCCTCTTCTAGAGTCAGCATGGCGGGCTCGTGTGGCTGCTCCTTTTTGGGCCACTCTTTGGCTCAGTGTCCTTTTTCTTTTCAGTAGGCACATTGATCTGATGCCAGGGGCAGCCTTTGGCGTGGGCCCAGGTATCCCTTTCTGTCTCCCTGCATTTAACCTTCTGGAGTATTTTTTGCTGTGAACAAAACCGTAGCCAATGCTTTAGTCTGCCTTTTGCTCCTTTCATCCTTCTTTTGTTCCCTTTCCTTCTCTCTCCTCTGTTCCTTCTTCTCCTCAATTTCTCTCTTATAATATACTGTCTCAGGTTCTCTGACTAAATCTCTTAACATCATATCTTGTAATCCATCTAGACATTGTAACTTTCTCTTAATATCTAGGGCAGCCTGCTCGATAAAGGCCATTGCAACAGATGCCTTTTGGTCCTCTGCCTGAGGATCAAAAGAAGTATATTTCCTTTATGCTTCCATAATTCTCTCCTGAGACATACAGGGAGACTCATTCGGCCCTTGGATAATCTCTCTTACATTGGCCAAATTAGTCGGCCCTCTGGCGATCGCTTGGTGACCCGCTATACCCGCTATTAGAGCCCGGCGATAAGTGGACAGATGCTACCTTCGTTCAAAGTTGTTGGGTTCCCAGTTGGGACGGTTCATTGGCCCATAGGGACGGAGAGGGAGCATCACAGGGGATTCTGAGTTTTCTATTATCCATCACCGCCGGGTTCCTTTAGGTGGCCCTGCTTCCTCCAGGGGAGGAGGGGCTGCTGCTGCTGCAGGGAAGTCCCCTGGAGGGCTTGAGTCTGGCCCAATTGCCTCTAGCAGCTGAGAGGCTGAGTCAGTGGCGGGAGGATCATCTGGAACATGTTGGGGGTTGGGGAGCGAGGGTAGAGAATGAGGAGGGGGAAGAGTATCCAGTCTTGTGACTCAGGGAGAATGGTGGGGAGAGCGGGAGTTGTGGAAGGTTTGAATGATATAATCATGAGGGAAGGGGTATATGTCTGTTGATCTGGGTGGCCACGTGGCCCCAGCTAAAACACAATATCTCTGACTTTTCGGATTAGAGGGAAGTGGAAGGATCCTTCTGGTGGCCATCCGACTCCCAGGATGGGCCATTCTGAAGCTCAGAGAGTCTGCCAGCTCTGGCGTTTTACTGAAAAAGAAAGATTCTGGGCCCTTGAGCGGACATCAATCCAATGATCAAGGGTCATGGACAGAGGCATAGAAGTGCTTTGTCCCATAATGGAAGTTACTCAAACAGGGACAGTGAAGACACAAACTCGACACACACAATGACAAACAGTAAACGTTTACCATGAGTCCAAGACAACGATTAGAACTGAGTAACTGGCAAAACCTGATGGGTTAGACAATAAATACAGACAGTAAACTCAACCTGAGTTCAGGACAATGAACAAAACTGAGTAGCTGGCAAAACCTTTTGGGCTGGAAAACCGAATCCTGAAGCAAAATATAACCCAGTTGAGGAAACTACTATTCCTTGATTTCCCTAGTCCTCTGGAGTGCCCCCAGGGACGTGACCTTTGGCTCTGTGACACTTCTGTCAGCCAACATAGGAGAGACCTAATGCCCTCACCCACAGCAACTTTGCCACGCCTTAAACGGAAACCCAAAACAAGAAACAGGCGCCTTACTTACCCTAAGAGAAGTCAGTTGGCGTCTTTTGTCCGCTGCTGCCGAATATCTCACCTGGGGCCTCCAGATGAAAAGGTGGGGCGAAGGTCGGAGAAAAACACCACCAAGAGACTTTCTCATGAAACAGAAAAGGGTTTATTGGGGGTCCAGCATGCTGGGGCTCAGAGCTCACATCAGAAAAGCAAACAACAAAGATCCCAGAGAACAATTTGAGCAGAGTTTATATACATTCTTTAGAGAGGGCAGGGACTTTACATACATCATAGCCTCCTTTAGCAAATTACCATGTAGCCTTGGAAAATCAAATAACAACTCCAAAACATGATTAGCACATTCATTGGCGGGAACAGGTCGGGCAGGGGGTGATTGGACAGCCCTGTGAAGGGGTAGACATTTAAACTGATTGGTTGAAGCCCTGAGATGTATATGTGCTGAGCTGCACGGTTTCTGGGAAGGGGTTGTTAACTAACAAGGTCGTCTGGGAAGATTTCAACTCACATCTAATGGACACATCAAAGAATTGTCTTTACTGACTCAGGAATTTCAGGTTCTCAGTGCAGCTTGTAAACTTTACAAAACTTGGTTCTTTACGTTTCAATTTCAATTTCTTTTATTCTTTCTGAACTTTGCAAAGGAAGGCCAGAGACTTCATCCACAATGGCTGCTCTTTTTGCCATTTTGGTTTTGGATGCATGCATGGGATCTTTTTTAGATCCATTTTGTGCTGATATTCTAAGCCACAGCCTCACACAGGGTCAAGAGGCTGATTAAGACACATCCCTTTCCAAAGCAATTACTTCTCTGAGGTCAGTTACAGAACTTAGTCTCTGAGCAGAATCACACCAGAATTCAAGCCCAGATGGACCCAGTCATCTCTTCCAACCGCCACACAAATGACCAAAATTAAAACCAAAACACTCCCCCAAGGCCCTCATCTTTTTTCATATATACACTCATCATAACGTCTGGCTGGAGGTTTCCATGAATGGCGCAGTCCAAGAGAGTGTCCAAAATAAGCTCACTTTCCCCTCATTTGCCTAACCTCAGGGTAGCCTGGACACCCATCCAGTGAACCAGAATTGATCACATAGGTCTGCCGTTAATACTGCTCTGGTTCTCCAGTTTGGTGCCTACTGGCTGTCAGGTATAGATTCCTTATGTGATTTGGAGTCATGAGAAAACTGAAGCACCTCTGCAGGGATTGGAAGAACTCATTTGACACAAAAGATCACTATTCTCACTTGATGGACATCAGGAAAATAACAGAGGAAGGTGAGAGACTTCATGCACAATGACTGATATTTTTGCCATTTTGGTTTTGGATGCACACATTGGATCTTTCATTAGATCCATCAGGCACTGAGAATCTAAGCCATAGCTTCACAAAGGGCCAAGAGGCTGATTCAGACACATCCCTTTCCAAAGTAATTAAGCAAACAGCCACAGGTGATGCCCATTTATTTCCATTTTAAAACTGTTTTCTTCAGGCTTCACAAAGGGTGGCCTGAGGCAAAGACCTTCCTGACACACAGGACAACAGAACAATAGGTTAGCAAAAGGCCCAAAGCATGGTTTCTCCACTGAGACTTTCCTGGTCACACTGATATCTGAGTTTTCTGAGATGCTCGCCATTCCCTTCAGCTAACCAGTACATGGCCATGTCACAGAGCTTGGAGGTGGTACATATCTTTGACACAAAAATGTTAGCCTATTCTGGAGAGTGGCCAAAATTCAGGAAGAAAACAGGAAATTAAGAAGGTTGTAGGTGTTGCCTTTCTATAAGGCGAGCCACAGTCCATTCATAAATTGGGAAGAATGAATGCTGGGAAGCTTTCTACTAGACAGGACACATCTATGGATGCATGCTCTTTTCTAATGTCTACAACCACAGACACACTGGGATACACAGACCTAGAAACACTCACCTTGTCAAAGGACTTTCTAGAAACAGTTCACTCCAAACCAAACAAACAGCCTTTCCTACCTATTCTCAGAACATGAGACAAAACCACAAACTCACAACCACACTCAAAAAGTCACCTCCTTCCCCCAAGTAAGTCTGTGACTATCCGAAGTGTCCTCTGACTGGTGGGCCATACTATGTTTCCCCAAAATGGCCTGTCCTGTCTCAGATCTGTTCTCCTTGCCCAACTCTGTGAAGTTGTCAGGAGCCTGTGCTGACCACTACCTGCTGTCTCAGGAAAGGCCCATTTTCAGAGGTCTACTTGAATTTGGCCATCCTCAAATCTTTAGGTACCAAGAAAGACAGACTCTGTCCTTGTTAAATCCAAACAAGTGAGCCTACTGGGAATGGGACGGGTACTGGCTCTTTGTGCCTGGCTTCCTAGATCCCAAGTTCAGAGAGTTCCATCCCCCAAGAAGTGAGGTAGGTCAATTCCTTCAAGAACGGAATGAGGTCACTGCCTTGGCAACCACTTTGTCCTAACATTTGCATTCAAGGGTCCCTTGAATTGGAGGCTGCCACTACTTTCTGTGACACTTTCAGAAGTTAGAATTGTATATCAACCATAGGCACCCAGGAGAAGCTCTCCACACAGGGTTGGTTTGGTCCATCTTCTTAATATCAAGAGGAGAGAGGCTGATTCAGATACATCCCTTCATCCTGACTAGGTTGTTTGCCTTGGAAGATGACTTTTGCTCTCTCAGGCCCTTCATAGCTGCCTAAATCTTCTCCAGGGATCATTTCTGCATCAACCTTTGAGGTTCTCAGCAGGTGGAAGATCCCGTACATTCCTGTATTGTAAGACCAACTCTGTTCCTGCTCTTCTGCAAAGTTAGATTGAGGAACAGTGTATGGTTAGGGTTAATAACATATTCTATTTGGGTTAGGAATTATTCTGCTGGACAAATAATGGTATTGGGTACCTGCGATATTCACAAGAATATATAGGTGAAATATAAGTATGAAACCAAAATTCTAGGTACGATTTGAAGCCAGAAGGACATTGGGCCCTTTAGTGGTATACTTAGCTTTGAATTATGTTCTGCACAGATGTCTCAGATAAATCAGTATGCAATGGCATAGGACCTTGTACCTTGGATGATTGAATGTTCAAGAGAACATCCAGTCAAAAAGGAATAGTCAGTAGGAATAGGAAGATGGTCAGTAGGTTTAGAAAAAAGAGTGAGTATAGGATTTGGACAAAAGGTTCATTAGCAATAGGGTTTCAGGTAGAGAGTGAAAGTAAATATGAGCACATATAAAGAGTCAGTCACAATGATGAACTGGGGAAAAATATGTAGGAAAGCAGATATTAATAGAGACATTAGGAAATCAGACAAAGTATAATGTGAGTGATAGGATTAGGCATTTTCAATATGGTTGAGGTGGAATATATAATCTTAGGAAGAAAGAAATATGTAGTCACCAATAGGATTGACATTTGAGAGCATTAGGCAACCAGGACATGGTTGTTTTTAGTAATCCATGCTCACTTTTCATTTTGCTTTGGTGAAAGGTTAATAAAATAGGTATTTGTCATTTCCTGTTTTTCTTTATGCTTAACAAAACACTGTTGAAATCTTGAGAACTGTTTGCTAATTTTGTTCCCAAAATGTGCTGTCCCCAACTGCCAAACTGCAGAATGTACTCCCTCACCCGGTTGCACAAAAACTGCCCACTTGCCCTGACCCATCAATTAATTTCCCTCCCTGCCCTCTCCAAAAAATTATATAAGCTCTGTTTAAGTTGTTCTCAGGGCTCTCTGCTCTAGTCAAGTGAGCTCTGAGCCCCAGCATGCTGAAACCCCAATAAACACTTTGCTGTTGCTGAGTGAAAATGGTATACTGTTCTGTACTTAAAAGATGCTTTCTTTTGCTTGCCTCTGCATAAAGATAGTCAGTTGCTGTTTGCTTTCGAGTGGGTAGACCCAGATAACGGAACTTCTGGTCAACTAACTTGGACTAGACTCCCACAGGTGTTCAAAACCTCCCCCAGTCTCTTTGATGAAGCCCTCCACAGAGATCTCAACAACTTCAGAATTACGCACCCCAAAGTCACCCTGCTTCAATATGTGGATGTCCTGCTACTGGCAGCTAACAACAAGGAAAACTGTGAGTCTGGGACCCAAGCACTATTATCCGAGCTTGCTCAACTCAGGTATAGAGCTTCTGCCAAAAAGGCCCAAATTTGCCAGCAAGAAGTAATCTTCCTGGGTTATTCCCTTAGGGGCGGAAATGATGGTTCACTGAGCCCAGAAAACAAACCGTTGTGCAGATACCACCTCCATCTAACAGGAGACAACACAGAGAGTTTCTTGGGACTGCTGCCTTTTCAGGTTATGGATACCTGGGTTTGTGTTCTTAGCTGCTTCTTTATACCCGTTGTTAAATAAGGATGCCCAATTCCAATGAACCCTTGAGCACCAGCAAGCTTTTGATAACATTTAAGAACACTGACACTGAACTCCTCAACTTCACTGAGCCCAGCCTGCAATTTCAGAAAGCCCTACACTACGTTAAAAATGTACATCAACTTACTCACCTTGGTTCAAAGAAACTGCAGGCATTCCTGAAAGATCAGGAACAGAGATTTCGACTAACTTACTCACAGTGAAAAAAAATAACTGAACGGGTAACAAAAGCCTGTCGGTTCTGTCAATTGGTTAATGCTTACGCTTCCAAGCTTCCTGCAGGAAAGCACCTATGATGAACCAGACCAGGACAATTCTGGGAAGTAGACTTTACTGAAATTAAGCCAGCAAGTAATAGACTTAAATATCTCCTAGTCTTTGTAGATAAATTTTCAGGATGGATTGAATCCTTTCTCACAAAAAAAAAAAAAAAAAAAAAAAAAAAACCGGCTCAAACGGTGGTCAAGAAGATCCTGAAAGATATTAAGATATTTTTTCAAGACAAGGCCTGCCTAAGGTAATAGGGTCTGATAATTAAACGGTGTTCATGGCCCGGGTAAGTGAGGGCTTAGCCAGGACCCAGGGGATTAATTGGAAGTTACATTGTGCTTCTAGACCCCAGAGCTCAGGGCAGGAAAAAAAAATAAATTGAACCATTAAAGAGACCTTAACGAAATTAAGCTTAGAGACCGGCATAAAATATTAGACTATGCCCCTGCCTTATCCACTGTTTCATGCAAGAAATACTTCCTCTGTTTCTTTGTGTAAACTCACCCCCTATGAATTTCTCTATGGTGCACCTCCTCCAGTAAGGCATGTAACCCCAACTCTAAGACCTAACAATGCCTTCCACACCCCCTTGCTTGACAGAATTAAATCTCTTGAAAGAACTCAATGATACCGGTGAAAACAGCTGACAACTGCCTTGCAACCTGGGGACAAGGGGACTCCACATTGATATCAAGTAAGGGACTTCATCTACATAAGACAACATCAGGTGTCATCCCTGGAACCCTGCTTGAAAGGACCATACCCGGTGCTAATTATAACACCTACAGCGGTAAAAGTAGACGGAAACACTTCCTGGATCCATGCCTCTCATCTCAAGCCTGCGCCCTGTCCAGACTCTGTCTGGAAACTGGGAAAGACTGGTAACCATTTCAAATTGCATATTCGCTATGTGGATAAGGCTGTAGACTCTCCCCTTGGCCACCAGTACACCTAACGCTCATCAGCCCGTTCAGCAGCGATGGCTAATCACAAATCCTACTAGACAAGAAGTATGCTCTAACTCGTATACAGCTCCCTTAGGGACCTGGTGGCTAGCTCTCCACCCAGACATTTGTCAGCTGGCTATAAGTCTTTCCTATTAGGATATCGCTGATGAAAATCCCACTAAAATTCAATTAAATCCCTTCCATACCATAGGTAATGGAAACAAACATTAGGGATTTAGGGACACGTGAGCCAGATGCAGGTTGGCTAGACTAGATTAGTATGTTTGCCCAGCAGACTATCAAAGCCACAAACAGCCATGGCTGTGTGGAGGGAAAGCCAACTTCTTCTGTAAGTGATGGGGATTTGAGCATACAGGGGCTGCCTGGTGGAACGCAAAATCCTCATGAAATTCAGTACACAGCATTGGCCATATTACCAATTAGACAACCAAAACTGATGGCCCCCAGAGGAGTCTCTAGATCCTCAAATTCTGTGTTACCTTTTTAACTTCTGCAAGTGCTCAAGAGGATGAAAGGAAATTACCCTATGTGGAAGGCCTTTTACCTCCTTCGCTCACTTCCTGAACTATGCATCTCCAATAGATCCTCACCCTCAGGCTTCTGCTCTAGACACTCTACTGTCAGTCCCACCTCAGCAACCTGATTTCTCTCCTCCAGTTACTAGATCAAAAACCCAAACCTCCGCCAGTTCTCAGATCATTGCTCCCTTGCTGAGGTAGCAGGTACTGAGGTACCCCTCTAAACACTCACTCCTCTCTTCTCCTGTCAGTGCCTACACCCGGTCTCCCCAGGTCCTCTTACCAGGTAACCCAAAGCTCAAACCAGCTGAGAAGAGCCCTCAGACCCCTATCCAAGATGTAATAAAAATGGCCTTTAAAGTTGCTTTGTCATCACTGAAAACAGGTTACTAAGAATTTAAAATCCCTCCCAGGCTTTCTGGGATACTCACTCCCGTCTTCCCCTCTGTTCTACCTGTTCTACTGCTCAAGATTTTGTTCCTAGGAAAATCCCAAACCCCTTTTCCATTATGCTTTTACATCTCTCTTTTCTCATTCTCAGATCCCCGGAGCTGCTCTCATTCCTCGCCTTCCCTGTCTTTCCCCTCTATACCAGGCCCACAGAAAAATCTTAACTGAACTTCTCCAGAAGTCTTCACCATGGATGACTTTAGAACTTTCAGCAAAAGAGTCCCTATAAAAGAGTTCAGTGTAAATAAACTTGCTCTTTTTCTGTTGCCCTGTTATACTTGGCCACTGCTTGGAAAAATCAGCACTTCTAAGCTAGACAACCCCTTAATAGTTTTTCACACAATATGTGAACAAGGCCTCTGGCCTTGAGCTGGGGCTTCACAGAGATGGCTACATTTCTAAAATAAAAAATACCAACTGGGCTTCATGGTAACAGCTGAAGGAGGATAAAAGAAAAGGAAGAACAAGCTCTCCCCCTCCCAGGTGTCCTTGAAAAGTTAACTTGCCCAGAACAGAGGAAATAACAGAAAAAAAAAATCTTTTTGTGAAGTTCTGCCGACTGTGAACTTCTGAGCCCCTTTTCTTTCATGTTGGGTACAAAATTCTGAAACTACCTAAACTTGGGGTTCAGGGCGTTAATTGATTACAACAGAAGCAATGCACTCTGAATCCGGTTGCAACCAAATAGCACTGTTTCCCTGTTTTCGGTGCTATCTTAGGTGCCTTGCCTTGTCTGTCCCTACAACAGTATAATTCTATATACTTAAACATTGTTTATGTTTTCATGAAATGGTCAACAGATGTGATTAATTGTGTAATGGTGCAGATGTTTCCCAGAGTGCTCTATAATGATGCAGGTTCATTTGAAATTCAAACAGGCGGGCATACAACACGGTTCCGCTGGGAACATATATCCCTAACTTTAGCCATCCTATTAGGAATAGGAGTTGCTGCAGGGGTGGGCACAGAAACCCCTGCCCTAGTCCATGGGACACAACAAATGACCCAATTAGTAGCAGCAATAGAACAAAACTTAAAGATAGTAGAAACCTCCATCACAGCTTTGCAGGAATATTTATCCTCTCTGTCTGAAGTTGTTTTACAGAACAGTCGAGGGTTGGACCGCCCATTCATGAGAGAAGGGGGCCTTTGTGCTGCATTGAGGGAAAAATATTGTTTTTATGCCGACCATACTGGAGTTGTAAAAAAAATCTATGAGTAAATTAAAAAGACACCTTGAAGAGCGTCACTGAGAGAGGCCCAAAAAGGGTGGTTTGATTCTGACCCATACATTCCCTCTGGTTAACTACGTTTTTATCAACCATGGCCGGTCAAATAATAATCCTCATATTACTGCAAAGTATAAAACCCTGTTTGCTCAAACGTGTAATTTTTTTTTTCTCCAAGCTCAAATTGGACAAGTTAAACTTATGGTAATAACCCACTTGCAGACATAGAATGTGACACCAGCCTTGATCACTTTTATAATTATAAGTAGCCAGAAGAAGAAGTGGGGAATGAAAGGTTAACAAAATAGGTACTTGTAACTTCCTATTTTTCTGTATGCTTAACAAAACACTGTTGAAATATTGAGAACTGTTTGCTAATTTTGTTCCCAGAATGTGCTGTCCCCAACTGCCAAATTGCAGAATGTATTCCCTCACCGGTTTACATGCAAACCGCCCACTCACCGTGACCCATCAATAAACTTCCGTCCCTGCCCTTTCCAAGGAAAGAATATAAGCTCTGCTTAAGCTGTTCTCAGGGCTCTCTGCTCTATTTCTGTGAACTCTGAGCCCCAGCATGCTTGACCTCCAATAAACCTTTTGCTGTTGCATGAGACAGTCTCTTCGTGGTCTCTACCTCTGATGCTCGCACGAACATTACTTGAATGATTGAATGTATAAGAGAAAATCCAGTCAAAAAGGGATAGCCAGTAGGATTAAGAAGATAGTCGGTAGGTTTGGGAAGAAGACTGAGTATAGGATTTGGAACAAAAGTTCTTTAGCAATAGGGGTTCTGTTAGAGAGTGAATATAAATGTCAGCACATGAGAACAGTCACAATAATGAACTGAGGAAAATATGTAGGAAAGCAGATATCAATAAAGACATTACTAAATCAGGCAAAGTATAAAGTGAGTGATACAATTAGACATTTTCAACAGGGTGAGTTTGAATATATAATCTTAGGAAGAAACAAATATGTAGTCACCAATAGGATTGACATTTGAGAGCATAAGGCAACCTTGACATGGATGATTTTTGTAAACCATGCTCACTTTCTATTTAGGCTTTCGTACAATCTAAGTGTGACCTTTGCATTTGTGTCCAGAATTTTACTGTGATAAAATATGAATGTAGATCTGGTGACACAAGTATTTCTTCCACCATTTCTGGGAGCAATATTTTGAAGGCATATAAATGGGTATTGGGTGTACAAAGAGGTGTACACTGTGTCCATGAATATAGAGATAATGCATGAATAGACCATACAGTGAATAAATAATATAACTGTTTCCACTTTAAATTATGGATTGAATTGATATTTGAAAATATATAAGAAATCTTATATTGATTTACAATCATTCATTCTAACCAGTTATACATCTAATATTAATATTATGGTTATGGTTTATCATGAAGATATGTTAGTTTTGCTTCAAAAGCGATTATGGAAATCCAAAATAATGTGTTTGGATAGAGTCAGTCACAATGCTGGCAATATGTGAACAAGGCCTCTGGCCTCAAATTGTGGCTTCACAGAGATGGCTACATTTCTAAGATAAAGAAGTTACCAACTGGATTCCATGGTAACAGCTGGCAGGGAGAAAAAAGAAAGAGAAGAAAAAAGCTCTCCCCCTCCCAGGTGTCCTTAAAATGTTAACTTGCCCAGAACAGAGAAAAAAAAAACAGAAACAAAAACTGCTTTCTCTGAACTTCTGCAGACTGTGAACTTCTGAGCCGCTCCCTTACATGTTGGGTACAAAATTCTGAAACAACCTAAACTTGGGGTTCAGGGAAGTAACTGATTACAACAGAAGCAATGCCCTTTAAATCTGGTTGCAACCAAATAGGACTGTTTCCCTGTATTCGGTGCTATCTTAGGTGCCTTTCCTTGCCTTGTCCATCCCTTTTCTCATTTAAAGACCAGTCAAGAAACATGGAGAAACACATGTGTTCTGAAGCAGAAAGTGATTGATAGTGAAACAAATGCCTATAAATTTCCTAACTTGTCGATGAAATTTATATCCTATGATGTGCATTAATTGAAGAAATACTAATCTACCAGTGTTGAATAAAAATGAACGTCAAAATACACATCATGTCCGATTGGAATCTACTTGCATTAATATTAAACTGGGTCAGTTACTGTAGAAATATTAGGATTCTTATGCACCATTCACTGAAGTTAGTTTTCAGTACTAGGAAACAAATATGTATTTCAGGTGAATGAATATTTCTAAGAATAATCTTGTGAAAAGTTGATTATAAATCCACATACATGAATATGAATGAATTTGATGAGTGTAAAATAAGACACATATTTCATTTGTTGAAAAATCTGGAGAGTGTATATATATATATATATATATATATATATATATATATATATATATATATACACACACACATTAAAAACAGCAATATATATGCCAATTGAAATTTATAATGAAATATATATCATCGACAGATAGAAAAATATTTTTTTTACTGAACATGGATTTATGAATAATATTGTTCAAGTAGGAAGATCACCCATAATTTAAATTTTCGGTTCCCACATCGTTTAAGAGGAGTGATCCCTTACAATTTGTATCTGCCAAGTCAGTCACCTCACAAGAATGAATGTGTGGTACCAGGTAGGATTCTATCTGTGCATATAAAAATACAGGTGGTGAATAGGCTACAGAGAAAGGGAGAAAGGAATTCATAGGTGGTTAACTTTAAAAAAAACATGGAGAACTATTTCAACAAAAAATTGACTAGATTTATAAATCCTACCCTATATAATGCAAAAGGTAAGTCCAACTATACACCATGCCTCCTCTGAAATGGTTGTATTTTCATTCTGTTTCGGTTATTTTTCTCCATCATATTAGTATTAGTAGTCAGAATATAGTAGGGTAGGGGTTAGTGTCAGGGATTCAGTATTTCGAATGGAAAATTGGAAAATGAATACAATGTGTATGTAAACATGTGCTACACAAAAATGTTTCCACTCTTATCCAGAACAATGCCTTGACAGTACCTTCGCTCCAACTAAAACATCATAAGAGGAGAAGAGTTAGAAAATCAGTGAAAACACATCTTGAATGGAATATGCTCAGGATTTTGAAACCTTGGAGGTGGTAGAGGAGTTTGCAAAAGTAAGGGACAGGGTGAACACTCGACAAACATGGAGTTCTGTTGGACTAAAGACTTCTTGAGAAACTGCCTCTGAATTTGGGCACTTGAAATATATCTTGTTGTCACAAGCTTTAGCTTCCTTTGTAGTGAGACCATCAAACCTGGGTCTGCATCTATGTGACCTGGAGGACACGGTTTCTTATTTTCTAATGAAAATGAGGCAGCAGTGCTGAATTCTCACTTTGTAGGTAACCTGTGGACACTGGGGGCTAAGTGTCTCCCAGTGTAGGCTGTGAAGCCATTTGGTCATCCTCCAATTTTCATGGTGTTTGTTGCTGCTGCATTGGGGATTTGGTATTTGCTTCACGAAATACAAGGAGTTCAACTGTGTCACAGTGCTGGAGGGAGTTCTGTGATGAGTGGTGGATCAGGGTCTGCAGGAGAATGCACCAACCAGGCTTCTATCCCACATAGCTTGCCCCCTTGACCATAGCAACCTGATTCTGAACATTGCCCTGAAAGCTCTCCATATAACAAGATACCTTTATACAGAAGTATCCACTGGCTGCACCATGTCAGTAACAAGCCATTTGGAAGCCAAATGCAGATCCACATTGCCCCACCACATGTTTTATCACACACCTGCCAAGCACTGTTCTAGGCCCACTATTCAGCAGGCTCCAACGTACTGGCATCTCTATTCAACACAATTTTCATGAAATCTAGTGAATCCAGGCACAGTCTGGTGTACTCAAGATCAGCATCAGGACATCCAAAGGTTCTCCAGTGCCACCTGGTCTTGGGAATTTCAAAAATTTCATGGTATCTGTTTAGCCATTTTTCAAGGATGATGTTGGAGGCACTGTGGGTTTCAATATATTCAGGACCTGTTAAATGGTGAGGAAGCTCATTTCAATGAAAGCTCTGGGGAACTCTCAAGGGCAAGGCTTCCCAAAGAGTGGCCAAAAGGTCGCATGAAGCCAGGCCTATTGAGTTCTACAATGTGAGGTCCATGTGTTTTTTGACTCTCAACTATGGCTGCCAAGTCTTTCAGAATAAAATAATGTGATTTCCTCACTGAGATTCCCAGTGATCTGTGGAAAGTCAATCTGGGCCTAGATCTCAGTTTCCAATGGTCACTCTCATGTGTGGTCTCCTAAAATCCCAAAACAATTGATGGCAATACTTCTCTGAGGTCTGTTCCAGAACTCAGTCTCTAAGGGGAATCACACCAGAGTTCAAGCCCAGGTGGACCCAATCATCTCTTCCAACTGCCACACAAATGACCACATTTAAAACCAAAACACTCCCACACGGTCCTCATCTTCTTCATAACCTTTGGTTGGAGTTTTCCATTAGGGGCACAGTCAAAGACAGTGTCCAAAATAAGCTCCCTTGTCATTCATTTGCCTAAAATCTCAGTGGCCTGGACACCCTTCATGTGAACCAGGAGTAATCAAATAGGTCTGCCATTAATACTTTTCCACTTCTACAATTTGAGGCTTTCTGACTGTGGGGTTTAGATTCTTTATGGGATTTGGAGTCATGAGAAAATCCAAGCACACATGGGCAAGCTTTTGCAGGGATTTGGAGAATTCTTTTGACCCAAAGGATCCCTATTCTCACTTGATTGAAGTGAGAAACCTTACAGAGGAAAGCTAGAGACTTCATCCACAATGACTGCAATTTTTGCCCTTTGATTTTGGATGCACACATGGGATCTTTCTTTAGATTCATCAGGTGCTGATAATCTAAGCCACAGCCTCACACAGGGCCAGGAGGCTGATTCCGACACATCCCTTTCCAAAGCAATTAAGCAAAGAGCCACAGGTGATGCCCATTCATTTCCATTTGAAAACTGTTTCTTAGGGCTTCACAAAGGGGTGGCTGGAGGCAAAGACCTTCCTGACATTCAGGGCAAAAGAAAAATAGGTAAGCAAAAGGCCCAAAGCAGGGTTTCTCCACTGTGACTTTTCTGGTCTAACTGATATCTGAGTTTTCTGAGGTGCTCGCCAGTCCCTTCAGCTATCCAGTACATGGCCATATCACAGAGCTTGGAGGTGGTACATATCTTTTACTAAAAACCATGAGCCTATTCTGGAGTGTGGCCAGAATTCAGGAAGAAAATAGGAAATTAGGAAGATAGCAGGTGTTGCCCATCCATAAGGCAATCTTCTGCCTAATCATAAATTGGGCAGGATGAATACTGGGAAGCTTTCTACTAGACAGGACACATCCATTGATGCATTCTATTTTCTAATGTCTACAACCACGGACACAGTGGGACACACAGACATAGAAACACTCGCCTTGTCACATGACTTACTAGAAACAGTCCATACCAAACCAAACAAACCGCCTTTCCTATCTATTCTCAGAACATGAGACAAAACCAAAAACTCACACCCACAACCACAAAGGCACCTCCTTCCCCCAAGTAGGTCTGTGACTATCCAGAGGGTGGTCTGACTCGTGGGCCATAATATATTCCCCCAACATGGCCTGTCCTGTCTCAGATCTGGTCTCCTTAGCCAACTCTGTGAAGTTGTGAGAAGTCCGCGATGAGCCACTACCTGCTTTCTCTGGAAAGGCCAGTTTTCAGAGCTTTCCTGGCATTTGGTCATCCTCACAACAGTAGGACCAAAAAATAATGTCTCTGTCCTTGTTCAATCAAACAAGCGAGCCCAATGGGACTGGGACTGGGCCTGACTCTGGGTTCCTGGCTTCCTGGATCAAAAGTTCACAGTGTTCCATCACCAAAAGTGTAAGGTGTGGTCATTTCTTTAAGGAACTGAATGAGGTCACTGCCTTGGAAAACACTTTGTCCTCACAGTTGCTTTCAATTGACCAATGAAACGGAGGCTGCCCCTACTTCCTTTGAAATTTTCACAAGTTAGAATGGTAGATCAACCATAGGCTCCTGGAACAGCTCTCCACACAGGCCTGGTTTGGTCCATCTTCTCTACATTAAGAAGAGAGAGGCTGATTCCGACATATCATTTCATCCTGACCAGGATGTTTGCCATGGAAGATGACTTTTGCTCTCTCAGGTCTTTCATAGCTGCCTACATCTTCTCCAGGGATCATTTCTACATGGACCTTTGAGGTTCTCAGCAGGTGGAAGATCACCTACATTTCTGTGTTGTAAGTCAAACTCTGTCCATGTTCTTCTCTAAAATTAGATTGAGGAAACGGTGCATTCTTAGGGTTAATAACATGTTCCATTTGGGTTAGGAATCATTCTGTTAGATGAATAATGGTATTGGAACATACAATATTTATAAGAATATATTGGTGAAATATAAGTATGAAAACAGAAATCTAGGTAAGACTTGAAGCCCAGAAGGGCATTTTGCCCTTGATTGGGATACTTAGCTTTGAATTACATTATGAACAGTTGTCTCACATTATTCGATATCGAATGGCAAAAGACCTTGTACCTTGGATGATTGAATGTAGAAGAGAACATCCACTCAAACTGGGATAGTCAGTAGGTTTAGGAAGAAGAGTGAGTATAGGTTTTGGAACAAATTTCATTAGTAATAGGTTTTTGGTTAGAGAGTGAACGTAAATGTCAGCACATGAGAAGAGTCAGTCACATGATGAACAGGGGAAAATATGTAGGAAAACAGATATCAATAGACACATTAGGAAATAAGGCAAAGTATAATGTGAGTGATAGGATTAGACATTTCCAACAGGGTTGAGTTTGAATATATAATCTTAGGAAGAAACAAATATGTAGTCACCAATAGGAATGATATTGAGCATTAGACAACCTGGACATGGATGTTTATAGTAATACATGTTCAATTTCCATTTAGGCTATGGTACAAACATAAGTGTGAGCCTTGCGTTTTGTGTCCAGAATATCACTGTGATAAAATATATATGTAGATCAGGTTACATGAGTAATTCTTCCACCATTTTTTGAAGCAATATTTTGAAGATGTATAAATTAGTATTGGGGGTACAAAGAGATGTACCCTGTGTATATGAATCTAGAGAAAATGCATGAGTAGACCACACTGTGAATTAATAATATAACTAGTTCTACATATAATAATGGATTGAATTGATATCTTAAAATATATAAGAAATCTTATATTGAAATACTATCATTCATTCCAACTAGTTATACATCTAATGGTAATATTATGGTTATGGTTTATCATGAAGGGTGTGATTTTTGCTTCAAAAGTGATTATGTAATTCAAAAATCATGTGTTTAGAAAGTAGTCTCATGAAACGACCAGTCAAGAAACATGGAGGAATACATTTGTTCCGAAGCAGGAAGTGATTGAAAGTGAAACAAATGCCTATAAATATGCTAACTTGTGGTTGAAATATATATCATATGATGTGCATAAACTGAAGAAATAGCAACGTACAAGTCTTGAATAAAAATGAACGTCAAAATACATGTCATGCCCCATAGGAATCTACTTGCATTGTAAAACTGAGTCTGTTACTGTAGAAATATTAGGATTTGTATGCATCGTTCACTGAAGTTAGTTGTCTGTATTAGGAAACAAATATGTATTTCAGGTGGATGAATATTTCTGAGTATAATCTTGTGAAAAGTTGATTATACATCCACATATATGAACATAACAGAATTTAGAGAGTGTATAATAAAACACATATATTTTGAAAAATCTGGATAGGAGATATATATATATATATATATATATATATATATATATATATATATATATATATACAAAAAAAACAAAGACATTAAAAAGTAGCAATATGTATGCCAATTGAAATTCATAGTGAAATATATATCATCCACGGATGCAAAAAATTTATTATACTGAACATGGATTTATGTATAATGTTGTTCAACTAGGAAAATTAATCCAAAGTGTATGCAAAATTGTGATACAAAAAATCTTTCCACTCTCATCCTGAACAATGCCTTGACTTACCCTCACCTTAAGTAATTCACAATTATATGAAAAGAGGTAAAAAATCTGTGAGTACATATCTGGAATTGAATATGCTCATGATTTCACAACTTTGCAAGTGGTTGATGAGTTTCCAAAAGTAAGGAACAGGGTAAACACTTCACAAACATGGAGCTCTGCTGGACTAAAGACTTCTTGAGAAACTGCCCCTGAGGTTGTGCACTTGAAATATATGTTTTTGTCAGGAGCTTTACCTACCTTTGTTGTGAGACCATCAAAGCTGGGTCTGCATCTATGTGACCTAGAGGATATGGTTTCTTATTTTCCAATGAACATGAGGCACCAGTGCTGAAGTCTCTCTTTGTAGGTAAACTGTGGCCACTTCGGGCAATGTGACTGCCCGTGTGGACTTTGAAGCCATTTGGTCATCCTCCACTTTTCGTGGTGTTTCTTGCTGCTACACTGGGAGTTTGGTATTTGCTTCATGACATACAAGGAATTCAACTGGCACACAGTGCTTGAGGGAGTCTTGTAACGTGTGGTGGGTCAGGCTCTGCAGGAAAATCCACCAACTAGGCTTCTATCCCACATTGCTTACCGCCTTGACCATAGAAACCTGATTATGAACATTGCCCTGAAACCCGTGCATATAACAAGATGCCTTTTCATATAATGGTCTCCTGGCTGCACCAAGTCAGTCACAAGCCATTTGGAAGCCAATGGCAGATCCACATGGCCACAACACAGATGTATTACCACACATCTGCCCACCACTGCTCTAGGCCCACTACTCAGCAGCCTCCAACTTACTGGCATCTCTGTACTACACAATTTTCATGAAACCCAGTCAATCAAGGCACTGTCTGTTATACTTATGATCAGCAACAGGACATCCAATGGTTCTCCAGTGCCACGTGGTCATTGGGAATTTCAAAAATTTCATGGTGTTTATCTATGCATTTTTCAAGAATGAAGTTGGTGGCACTTTGGGGTTTCCATTCATCTAGGAACCATTACATGGGGAGGAAGCTAATTTCAATGAAAGCTCTGAGGAACTCTCATAGGCAAGGCTTCCCAAACAGTGGCCAAAAGGTCACATGAAGCCAGGCCCATTGAGGTCTACAACGTGAGGTCCATGTGTCTTTTGACTCTAACTATGGCTGCCAAGTTTTTCAGAATAAAATCATGTGATATCTTTGCTGAGATTTTCAGTTCTCTGTGGAAAGCCATCCTGGGCCTAGATCTCAGGTTTCAAGGGCAACTCTCATGTGTGGCCTCCTACAATCCCAACACAATTCATGGCAATACTTCTCTGTCGTCAGTTCCCAAACTCAGTCTCTAAGGGAAATCACACCAGAGTTCAAGCTCATGTAGACCCAGTCATCTTTTCCAACCGCCACACAAATGACCACAATTAAAACCAAAACATTTCCACATGGCCCTCATCTTCATCCATTTAGACACTCATCATAAACTCTGGCTGGAGGTTTCCATGAGGGGCGCAGCCCAAGACAGTGTCCAAAATATGCACCCTTGCCCCTCATTTGTCTAAATTTAGGGTGGCCTGGAAACCCATCCTGTGAATAAGGAGTGATCATATAGGCCTGCTGTTAATACTGCTCTGCTTCTCCAATTTGAGGCCTACTGAATGTCAGGTATAGATTGCTTATGTGATTTGGCATCATGAGAGAACCCAAGCACTTCTGCAGGACTTTGAAGAACTCATTTGACCCAAAGGAATCCTATTCTCACTTGATGGAGTTCAGGACCTAACACAGGAAGACAAGAGACTTCATCCACAATGACTGATCATTTTGCCATTTTGGTTTTGGATGCACACATGGGATCTTCTTTAGATTTATCAGGAGCTGAGAATCTTAGCCACCCCCTCAATCAGGGCCTAGTGTCTGATGAAGACACATCCCTTTCCAAAGCAATTAAGCAAAGAGCCACACGTGATACCCATTCATTTAAATTTGAAAACTGTTTCTTCAGGCTTCTAAAAGGGGTGGCCTGAGGCAAAGACCTTCCTGACATTCAAGGCAACAGAACCATAGGTAAGCAAATGGACCAAAGCAGGGTTTCTCCACTGAGACTCTACTGCTCACACTAATATCTGAGTTTTCAGAGATGTTCCCATTCCCTTCAGCTATCAAGAACATGGACATGTCACAGAGCTTGGAGGTGGTACATATCTTGGACAATAAATCATGAGCTTATTCTGGAGAGTGGCCAGAATTCAGGAAGAAAACAGGAACTTAGGAAGTTAGTAGTTGTTTCCTATCCATAAGGCAAACCACAGTCCATTTATCAATTGTGAACGATGAATTCTGGGAAGCTTTGTACTAGACAGGACACCTCCATTGATGCATTCTCTTTTCTAATGTCTAAAACCACGGACACAGTGGATACACAGACATAGAAACACTTGCCTTGTGAAAAGAGTAACTAGAAACAGTCGACTCCAAACCAAACCAACCACCTTTTCTACCTATTCTCAGAACATGAGACAAAACCATAAACTCACACCCACACACATAAAGGCACCTCCTTCCCAAAAGTGGGTCTGTGACTATCCAGAGTGTCCTCTGACTTGTGGGCTATACTATGTTCCTCTCGAAATGGCCTTTCCACTTTCAGATCATGTCTCCTTGGCCAACTCTGTGATGCTGTGAGGAGCCTGCAGTTAGCCACTACCTGCTATCTCAGAAAAGGCCCCGCTTCAGAGCTCAACTGGCATTTGGCCATCCTCACATCAGTAGGTACGAAGAAAGTCTTACTTGTACTTGGTAAATCCAAACAAGTGAGCCCACTGGGACTGGGACTGGGACTGGCTCTCGGTGCCATTGCTTCTTGCATCACAATTTCAGAGAGTTCCATCACCAAGGAAGTTAGCTAGGTCACTTCCTTCAGGAACTGAATGAGGTCCCTCTCTTGGCAACAACTTTGTCCTAACAGTTTCTTCCAAGGGTCCCTTTAGATGGAGGCTGCTCCTACTTTGTGTGACAATTTGACTAGTTAAAATGGTATATCAAATTAGGCACCTGGGAACAGCTCTCCACGCAGGCCTGGTTAGGTCCATCTTCTCTACATTAAGAAGAGAAAGGCTGATGCATACACATCCCTTCATCCTGTTCAGGTTGTTGGCCATGGAAGATGGCTTTTGCTCTCTCAGATCCTTCATAGCTGCCTACATCTTCTCCAGGGATCATTTCTGCATCGAACTTTGAGGTTCTCAGCAGTTGGAAGATACCCTACATTACTGTATTGTAATATGAACTCTGTCCCTGCTCTTTTGTAATTTTAGATTGAGGCAACAGTGTATGGTTAGGGTTAATTACAGGTTCGATTTGGGTTAGGAATCATTCTGCGGGATGAATAATGGTCTTGGGAACCTGCAATATTTATAGGAATATAGAGATGAAATATAAGTATGAAAACAGAAATCTAGGAAAGATTTGAAGCTCAGAAGTGCATTGGGCAACTGATTGTGATATGTAGCTTTGAATTACGTTCTGCATACATGTTTCAGAAAAATCGATATACAATAGCATAGGACCTTGTACCTTGGATGATTGAATGTAGTAGAGAACATCCACTCAAAAAGGGATAGTTGATAGGATCAGGAAGATAGTCAGTATGTTTCGGAAGAAGAGTGGGTATAGGATTTGGACAAAAGTTCATAAGCAATAGGGTTTCGGTTAGAGAGTGAATGTCAATGTCAGCACATGTGAAGGGTCAGTCACAATGTTGAACTGGAGAAAATATGTAGGAAAGTAGATATCAATAGAGACATTAGGAAATCAGGAAAAGTACAAAGTGAGTGAAAAAATTAGACATTTTCAATGGTATTGAGGTTGAATATATAATCTTAGGAAGAAACAAATATGTAGTCACCAATAGGATTGACATTTGAGAGCATTAGGCAACCTGGTCATGGATGTTTTTAGTAATCCATGTTCAGTTTCCATTTAGGCTTTGGTACAGTCATACGTGTGAATTTTGCATTTTGTGTCCAGAATATTACTGTGATACCATGCATATGTAGATCAGGTGATATGAGTATTTCTTCCACCATTTCTGGGAGCAATATTTTGAAGATGTATAAATTAGTATTGGGGATACAAAGAGGTGTAACCTGTGTCTATTAATATAGAGATAATGCATGAATAGACCATACTGTGAATAAATAATATAACTGGTTCCACTTTACAAAATGTATTGAATTGATATCAGAAAATATATAAGAAATCTTTTATTGATATAAAATCATTCATTCCAACCAGTTATACATCTAATAGTGATATTATAGTTATGGTTTATCATAAAGTGTGTGTCCGTTTTGCTTTAAAAGTGATAAAGGAAATCGAAAATAATGTGTTTGGAAAGAAATCTCATGAAAAGATCAGTCAAGAAACATGGAGGAAAACATGTGTTCTGAAGCAGGAAGTGATTGAAAGTGAAACAAATCCCTATAAATTTGCTAAATTGTGGAGGAAATATATATCCTATGATGTGCATAAACTGAAGAAATTGTAATGTCCCAGTGTTGAATAAAAATGAACGTCGATATACATATCATGTCCCATAGGAATCTACTTGCATTGATGATAAACTGTGTCAGTTACTGTAGAAATTTTAGGATTTGTGTGCACCATTCACTGAAGTTAGTTTTCAGCACTAGGAATCAAATATGTATTTCAGGTGGATGAAATTTTCTGAGAATAATCTTGTGAAACGTTGATTATAAATCCACGTTCATGAACATGAATGAAATTAGGAAGTGTATATAAGACACATATATTTCATATTTTGAAAAATATGGAGAGAGTGTGTGTATATATATATATATATATATATATATATATATATATATATACACACACACACACACACACACACACACACACACAGAGAGACATTAAAAATAGCAATATATGCCAATCAAAATTCACCATGAAATATATATCATCCACAGATCCAAAAATATTCATTTTACTGAACAAAGATTTGTGTATAATTTTGTTCTCTAGGAAGCTCACCCATAGGTTGAATTTTGAGTTCCAACGGCGTTTATGAGGAGTGATCTCTTCTCTCAATTTGTATCTGCCAAGTCAGCCACCTCACAAGAATGTACGTGTAGTACCAGGTAGGATTCTCTATGTGCATATAAAAATATATGTGCTGAGTAGGCTACAGAGAAAGAGAGACAAGAATTCACATATTTGTTATCTTTAAAATCACATGGACAACTATTGCAACAAAAATTGTCTAGATTAATAACTCCTAACCTTTATAATGCAAAAGGCAAGTCCAACTATACACCATGCCTCCTCTGAACTGTTTGTATTTCTATTATGTTTGGGTTATTTTTCTGCCTCATATTAGGATTAGTAGTCAGACACTAGTAGGGTATGGTTTAGTGTCAGGGATTCAGTATTTCAAATGGAAAATTCGAAAATGAATCCAATATGTATGCAAATATGTCCTACACAAAAGTCTTCCCACTCTCATCCAGAAAAATCCATTGACATTATCTTCACCCTATTAAGATGCAATTCGAAGAGAAGAGTTAGAAAATCAGTGAATACATATCTGGAATGGAAAATGCTCAGGAGTTCACAACCTTGGAGGTGGTAGAGGAGTTTCCAAAACTAAGTGACTGTGTAAACACTCCACAAACATGGAACTCTGCTGGCCAAAAGCCTTCTTGAGAAACTGCCTCTGAGTTTGGACACATGAAATATATCTTGTTGTCCGGAGCTTTAGCTTCATTTCTGGTGAGACCATCAAAGCTGGATCTGCATCTATGTGACCTGGAGGACATCGTTTCTTATTTTCCATTGAACATTAGGTACCGGTGTTGATTTCTCTCTTTGTTGGTAAACTGTGGCCACTGGAAGCTTAGTGTCTCCCTGAGTGGACTGTGAAGCCATTTGGTCATCCTGAACTTTTTGTGGTGTTTCTTGCTGCTGCACTGGGAGTTTGGTATTTGCTTCACGAAATACAAGGAGTTCAACTAGGATATAGTGCTAGAGGGAGTTCTGTGACGTGTGTTGGGTCAGGGTCTGCAGGAGAATTCACCAACCAGGGTTCTATCCCACATAGCTTGCCCCCTTGACCATCGCAACCTGATTCTTAACATTGCCCAGAAACCTCTCCATATAACAAGATGCCTTTTCATATAATAGTCTGCTGGCTGTACCAAGTCAGTCACAAGCTATTTGGAAGCCAATGGCTGATCCACATGGTCACACCACAGTTGTATTATCACACACCTGCCCACCACTGCTCTAGGCCCACTACTCAGCAGGCTCCAACTTACTGGCATCTCTGTTCCACACCATTTTCATGAAACCCAGCCAATCAAGGCACTGTCTGTAACACTAATGATCAGCAAGAGAACAACCAATCGTTCTCCAGTGTCACTTGGTCATTGGGAATTTCAAAAACATCATGGTATTTATCTATCCATTTTTCAAGAATGAAGTTGGAGGCACTTTGGTGTTTCCATTCTTCCAGGAACCATTACATGGGGAGGACTCTCATTTCAATGAAAGCCCTGAAAAACTCTCACAGGCAAGGCTTCCCAAACAGTGGCCAAAAGGTCACATGAAGCCAGGCCCATTGAGGTCTACAACGGGACGTCCATGTGTCTTTTGACTCTTAACTATGGCTGCCAAGTTTTTCAGAATAAAATCATGCGATATCCTTGCTGAGAATTTCAGTTCTCTGTGGAAAGTCACCCTGGGCCTAGATCTCAGGTTTCAAGGGCAACTCTTATGCGTGGCCTCCTAAAATCCCAACACAATTCATGGCAACACTTCTCTGAGGTCAGTTCCAGATCTCAGTCTCTAAGAGGAATCACACCAGAGTTCAAGCACATGTGGACCCTGTTATCTCTTCCAACCGCCACACAAATGACCACAATTAAAACCAAAACATTCCCACATGTCCCTCATCTTCATCCATATAGACAGTCATTATAAACTCTGGCTGGAGGTTTCCATGAGGGGCGCAGCCAAGACAGTGTCCAAAATATGCACCCTTGCCACTCATTTGTCTAAATTCATGGTGGCCTGGACACCCTTCCTGTGAACCAGGAGTGATCAAAAAAGCCTGCCGTTAACGCTGCTCTGCTTCTCCAATTTGAGGCCTACTGACAGTCAGGTATAGATTCATTATGTGATTTGGCATCATGAGAGAACCCAAGTACTTCTGCAGGACTTTGAAGAACTCATTTGACCCAAAAAAAATCCCTATTCTCACTTGATGGAGGTCAGGAACCTATAGGAGGAAGGCAGGAGACTTCATCTACAATGACTGATCTTTTTGCCATTTTGGTTTTGGATGCACACATGGGATCTTCTTTACATCTATCAGGAGCTGAGAATCTTATCCACAGCCTCAAACAGAACCTAGTGTCTGATTAAGACACATCCTTTTCCAAAGCAATTAAGCAAAGAGCCACAGGTGATGCACATTCATTTCCATTTGAAATCTGTTTCTTCAGGCTTCACAAAGGGGTGGCATGATGCAAAGACCTTCCTGACATTCAAGGCAACAGAACCATAGGTAAGCAAATGGACCAAAGCAGGGTTTCTCCACTGAGACTTTACTGCTCACACTGATATCTGAGTTTTCTGAGATGTTCCCATTTCCTTCAGCTATCAAGAACATGGACATGTCACAGAGTTTGGAGGTGGTATATATCTTGGACAATACATCATGAGCTTATTCTGGAGAGTGGCCAGAATTCAGGAAAAAAACAGGAACTTAGGATGTTAGTAGGTGTTTCCTATCCATAAGGCATACCACGGTCCATTCATCAATTGTGCAGGATAAATGCTGGGAAGCTTTCTACTAGACAGGACACCTCCATTGATGCATTCTCTTTTCTAATGTCGACAACCACGGACACAGTGGATACACAGACATAGAAAGTCGCCTTGTCAAAAGACTTACTAGAAACAGTCGACTCCAAACAAAACCAACCACATTTCCTACCTATTCTCAGAACATGAGACAAAACCGCAAACTCACATCCACAAACAAAGGCAACTCCTTCCCAAAAGTAGGTCTGTGACTATCCGGAGTGTCCTCTGACTGGTGGGCCATACTATGTTCTCCACAAAATGACCTCTCCTGTCTCAGATCTTGTCTCCTTGGCAAACTCTGTGATGCTGTGAGGAGCCAACGGCTAGCCACTACCTGCTATCTCAGGAAAGGCTTCTCTTCAGAGCTCTCCTGGCATTTGGCCATCCTCACATCAGTAGGTACCAAGAAGGTCTGACTCTGTACTTGGTAAATCCAAACAAGTGAGCGCACTGGGACTGGGACTGGGACTGGCTCTCGGTGCCTGGCTTCTTGCATCAAAATTTCAGAGTGTTCCATCACCAAGGAAGTTAGGTAGGTCACTTCCTTCAGGAACTGAATGAGGTCACTGCCTTGGCAACAACTTTGCCCTAACCATTGCTTCCAAGGGTCACATTGGATGGAGGCTGCCCTTACTTCCTTTGACAATTTGACTAGTTTCAATGGTATATCAAAATAGGCACCTGAGAACAGCTCTCCACGCAGGCCTGGTTAGGTCCATCTTCTCTACCTTACAAAGAGAGAGTCTGATGCATACACATTCCTTTTTCCTGTCTAGATTGTTTGCCATTGAAGATGGCTTTTGCTCTCACAGGTCCTTCATAGCTGCTGACATCTTATCCAGGGATTATTTCTGCATCGAACTTTCAGGTTCTCAGCAGTTTGAAGATACCCTACATTCCTGTATTGTAAGACGAACTCTGTCCCTGCTCTTTTGTAATGTTAGATTGAGGCAACCGTGTATGGTTATCGTAAATAGCAGGTTTGATTTGGATTAGGAATCATTCTGCAGAATGAATAATGATCTTGGGAACCTGCAATATTTATAGGAATATAGAGATGAAATATACGTATGAAAACAGAAATCTAGGTAAGATTTGAAGCTCAGAAGTGCATTGGGCAACTGATTGCGATACGTAGCTTTGAATTACGTTCTGCATACATGTTTCAGAAAAATCGATATACAATGGCATAGGACCTTGCACCTTGGATGATTGAATGCAGTAGAGAACATCCACTCAAAAATTGATAGTCGATAGGATCAGGAAGATAGTCAGTATGTTTCGGAAGAAGAGCTAGTATAGGATTTGGACCAAAGTTCATTAGCAATAGTGTTTCCGTTAGAGAGTGAATGTCAATGTCAGCACATGTGAAGGGTCAGTCACAATGTTGAACTTTGGAAAATATGTAGGAAAGTAGATATCAATAGAGACATTAGGAAATCAGTCAAAGAGTATCAAGTGAGTGAAAAAAAATTATACATTTTCAACAGTTTTGAGGTTGAATATATAATCTTATGAAGAAACAAATATGTAGTCACCAATAGGATTGACATTTGAGAGCATTAGGCAACCTGGTCATGGATGTTTTTAGTAATCCATGTTGAGTTTCCCTTTAGGCTTTGGTACAATCATACGTGTGACTTTTGAATTTTGTGTCCAGAATATTACTGTGATAACATGCATATGTAGATCAGGTGACATGAGTATTTCTTCCACCATTTCTGGGAGCAATATTTTAAAAATGTATAAATTAGTATTGGGGGTACAACGAGGTGTACCCTGTGTCTATGAATATAGAGATAATGCATGAATAGACCATAATGTGAATAAATAATATAACTGGTTACACTTTAAATGATGTATTGAATTGATATCAGAAAATGTATAAAAAATCTTTTATTGATATATAATCATTCATTCCAACCAGTTATACATCTTATGATGATATTACAGTGATGGTTTATCATGAAGTCTGTTTCAGTTTTGCTTCAAAACTGATAAAGGAAATCGAAAATAATGTGTTTGGAAAGAAGTCTCATGAAAAGACCAGTCAAGAAACACGGAGGAATGCATGTGTTCTGAAGCAGGAAGTGATTGAAAGTGAAACAAATGCCTATATATTTGCTAACCTGTGGAGGAAATATATATCCTATGATGTGCATAAACAGAAGAAATTGTAATGTGCCAGTGTTGAATTAAAATGAACATCAATAAACACATCATGTCCATTGGAATCTACTTGCTTTGATGATAAACTGTGTCAGTTACTGTAGAAATATTAGGATTTGTAAGCACCATTCACTGAAGTTAGTTCTCAGGAAGAGGAAACAAATATGTATTTCAGGTGGTTGAATGTTTCTGAGAATAATCTTGTGAAAAGTTGATTATATATCCACATACATGAATATGAATGAATTTAGAGAGTGTTTAATAAGACACATTTTTTTCATATTTTGAAAAATCTAGAGAGTATATATATATATATATATATATATATATATATATATATATATATATATATATATACATGTAAAACTCATGGAGAAATATTACAATTAAAATTTGACAAGATTTATAATACATACCCTTGATAAAGCCGAAGGCAAATCCAAGTATATACCATGCCTCCTATGAAAGGCCTGTATTTCTATTCTGTTACATTTCTTTTTATCCATCATATTAGCATTAGTAGTCAGAGTCTATTAGGGTATGTGTTAGTGTCAGGGATCATTATTTCAAATGAAAATAGAAAAATGAATCTAATGTGTATGCAAATATGTGCTACACAAAAATCTTGCCACTCTCATCCAGAACAATTCCTTGACATTTACTTCGCTCCAAGTAAGACACAATTAGTGGAGAGGAGTTCGAAAACCTGTGATTACATATGTGGAACTGAAAATGTTCAGGAGTTCACAACATTGGAGGTGGTAGAGCAGTTTCCAAAAGTAAGGGAGAGGTTAAACACTCCACAAACTTGCAGCTCTGCTGGCCTAAAGACTCTTTGAGAAAATGCCTCTCAGGTTGGGCACATGAAATATATGAAGTTATCAGGAGATTTAGCTTCCTTTGTTGTGACACCATCAAATGTGGGTCTGCATCTATGTGACCTGGAGGAAATGGTTCCTTATTTTCTAATGAACATGAGACAGCAGTTCTGAATTCTCTTTTTCTTGGTAAACTGTGGCCACTGGGAGTTAAGTTTCTCCCGATGTGGTCTGTGAAGCCGTTTGGTCATCCTCCATTTTCGTGGTGTTTCTTACTGCTGCACTGGGAGTTTGGAATTGGCTTAATGAAATACAAGGAGTTCAACTGGCACACAATTCTGGAGGGAGCTCTGTCACGTGTGATTGGTCAGGGTCTTCAGGAGAATTTTCGAAACATGGATGTATCCCACATAGCTTTCCCCCTTGACTAAAGCAACCGAATTCTGAACATTGCCCTGAATCCTCTCAATATAACAAGATGCCTTTACATATAAGGGTCTGCTGCCTGCACCATGTCAGTCACAAGTATTTTGGAAGCCAATGGCCGATCCACGTGGTCCCACAACAGATATTTATTCACAACCATATAGTCCACTGCTCTAGCCCCAATACTCAGCAGGCTCCAACTTATGACATCTCGGTTCTATACCATTTTCATGACAACCAGTCAATCAAGGAACTGTCTGGTACACTCATGATCAGCAACAGGACATCCAAAGTTTCTCCAGTGCCACCTGGTCATGGGAATATTAAAAATTTCATGGTATTTATGTAGCCATTTTTCAAGGATGATGTTGGAGGCACTGTGGGTTTCAATTCATTCAGGAACCATTAAATGGTGAGTAAGCTCATTTCAATGAAAGCTCTGGAGAACTCTCACAGACAAGGCTTCCCAAAGAGTGGCCAGAAGGTCACATGAAGCCAGGCTCATTGAGGTCTACAATGTGAGGTACATGTGTGTTTTGAGTGTCAACTATGACTTCCAAGTCTTTCAGTAAAAAAATCATGTGTTATCCTGGCTGAGATTCCCAGTGCTCAGTGGAAAGCCACCCTGGGCCTAGATCTCAGTTTCCAAGGGCTAATCTCATGTGTGGCCTCCTATAATCCCAACACAATTTTTGGCAATACTTCTCTCAGGTGAGTTCCAGAACTCAGGCTCTAAGGAGTATCAGAGCAGAGTTCAAGCCCTTGTGGACCAAGTCATCTCTTCCAACCGCCACACAAATGACCACAATTAAAACCAAAACACTTCTACATGGCCCTCATCTTCTTCCATATAGACACTCCTCATAATCTCTGGCTGGATGTTTCCATGAGGGGCGCAGCCCAACACAGTGTCCAAATAAGCTCGCTTGCCCATCATTTTCCTAAAGTCAGGGTGGATTGTACACCCTTCCTGTGAACCAGGAGGGATCAAATATGCCTTACAGTATTACTGCTCTGCTTCTCCAATTTGAGGCCTACTGACTGTCGGTATAGATTTTTTATGTGAAGTGGAGTCATGAGAAAACACAAGCATGTATGCAATTGCCTTTGCAGGGCTTTGAAGAACTCATTTGATTCAAAGGATTCCTATTCTCACTTGATGGTGGTAAGGAACCTAACAGAGGAAGGCGAGAGACTTCATCAACAATGACTGATCTTTTTCACAAACTGTGTCCTGAGGCCAAGACCTTCCTCACATTCAGGGGAAGAGAAGAATTGGTTAGCAAAAGGCCCAAAGCAGAGTTTCTCCACTGAGGCTTTCCTGGTCACACAGATATCTGAGTTTTTTGAGATGCTAGCCATTCCCTTTAGCTATCCACTACATGACCTTGTCACAGAGCTTGGAGGTGGTACATATCTTGGACACAAAACCATGAGCCTATTCTGGAGAGTGGCCAGATTTAGGAAGAAAACAGGAACTTAGGAAATTAGTAGGTGTTTTCCATCCATAAGGGAAGCCACAGTCCATTCATCAATTGGGCAGGATGAATGCTGGGAAGGATTCTACTAAACAGGACACATCCATTGATGAATTCTCTTTTCAAATGTCGACAACCACGAACAGAGTGGGATACACAGACATAGAAACACTCACTTTGTGAAACGACTTACTAGGGACAGTCCACTCCAAACCAAACAAACCACCTTTTTTACCTATTCTTAGAACATGAGACAAAACCACAAACTCACACTCACACCCACAAAGGCACCTCCTTCCCCCAAAGAGGTCTGTGACAATCCGGAGTGTCCTCTGACTTGTGGGCCTTATTATGTTCCCTGAAATGTCCTGTCCTGTCTCAGATCTGGTCTCCTTGGCCAAATCTGCGAAGTGGTCAGGAGCCAGCTGTGAGCAACTACCTGCTTTCTCAGGAAAGGACCCTCTTCTGAGCTCTCCTGAAATTTGGCCATTCTCACATCAGTAGGTACCAAGAAAGACTGACTCTGTTCTTTGTAAATCCAAATAAGTGAGCCCACTGGGAATGGTACTGGGACTGCCTCTGGTTGCCTGGCTTCCTGGATCCCAAGTTCAGAGAGTTCTATCACCAAGGAAGTGAGGAAGGTCACCTCCTTTGTGAACTGAATGAGGTCACTGCTTTGGAAACCACTTTGTCCTAAAATTTGCTTCCAAGGTTCCCATGAGATGGAGGCTGCCCCTATTTCCTGTGATACTTTCACAACTGAGAATTGTATATCAACCATAGGCAGCCGGGAACAGCTGTCCACACTGGCCTGGTTTGGTCCATCTTCTCTACATTAAGAAGAGTGAGGCTGATTCTGACACATCCCTTCATCCTGACCGGGTTGTTTGCCATGGAAGATGACTTTTGCTCTCTCAGGTCCTTCATAGCTGCCTAAACCTTCTCCAGGGATCATTTCTGCATGGAACTTTGAGGTTCTCAGAGGTGGAAGATCCCCTACATTCCTGTATTGGAAGACCAATTCTGTCCCTCCTCTTCTGTAAAGTTAGATTGAGGGAACATTGTATGGTTAAGGTTAATAACAGGTTCCATTTTGGTTAGGAATCATTCTGTGGGATGAATAATGGTATTGGGATTTTGCGATATTTTCAAGAATATATAGGTGAAATATAAGTATGAAAAAAGAAATCTAGGTAATTTTTGAAGGACAGAAGGGAATTGGCCCCATGATTGGGATTCTTAGCTTTCAATTATGTTCTGCACAGGTGTCTCAGATAAATTGATATACAGTGGCATAGGATCTTGTCTTTTGGATGATTGAATGTCGAAGAGAATATCTGGTCCAAAAGGGATAGTTGGTTGATTAGGAAGATATTCGGTAGGTTTAGAATGAAGAGTGTGTATAGAATTTGGACCAAAAGATCTTTAGCAATAGGGTTTGGGTAGAGACTGAAAGTAAATGTCAGCACATGTGAAGAGTCAGTCACAGTGACAAACTGGGGAAAAAATACAGGAAATCAGATATCAATAGAGACATTAGGAAATCAGGACAAGTATAAAGTGAGTGATAGGATTAGACATTTTCAACAGGGTTGAAGTTGAATATGTAATTTCAGGAAGAAACAAATATGTAGTCACCAATAGGATTCACTTTGAGAGCATTAGGCAACCAGGATATGGATTTTTTTTTTAATCCATGCTCACTTTCCACTTAGGATTTGGTACAATCATAAGTGTGACCTTGCTTTTTGTTTCCACAATATTACTGTGATTAATGTATATATAGATCAGATGACATGAGTATTTCTTCCACCATTTCTGGGAGCAATATTTTGAAGACATATAATTTAGTATTGTGGGTACAAATAGGTATAGGCTGTGTTATACGAATATAGAGATAATGCATGAATAGACCATACTGTGAATAAATAATATAACTGGTTCAAAATTTAAATAATGGATTGAATTGATATCTGGATATATACTGGAAAACTTATATTGATATTCATACAATCATTCGTACCAGTTATACATCTAATGGTAATATTAGTGTTATGGTTTATCATGAAGTGTCTGTGAGTTTTGCTTCTAAAATGATTATGGAAATCAAAAATAATGTGCTTGGAAAGAAGTCTCATTAAAACAACAGTCACAAAACCTGGGGAATACATATGTTCTGAAGCAGGAAGTAATTGAAAGTGAAAAAAAATCCTATAAATTTGTGAATTTGTGAATAGAAAATTTATTCTATTATGTGCAAAAACTGAAGAAATATTAATGTACCAGTTTTGAATAAAAATGAACGTCAAAGTACATATCATGTCCCATAAGAATCTACTTGCATTGATGTTAAACTGAGTCATTTACTGTAGCAATATTAGGATTTGTATGCACCATTCACTGAAGTTAGCTTTCAGTACTAGGAAACAAATATATATTTCAGGTGGATTAATATTCCAGAGAATATTCTTATGAAAAGTTTAATAAAAATCCACATTCATTAACATCAATGAATTTAGGGAGTATATAATAAGACACATACATTTCATATTTTGAAAAATCTGGAGAGTTTATACATATATATATGCACACACACACACACACACACACACACACACACACACACGTATACATTAAAAAGTAGCAATATAAATCCCAATCGAAATACATCATGAAATATATATCATCCACAAATCCAAAAATCTTCACTTTTCTGAACATCAATTTAAGTATAATGTTGTTCAACTAGGAAGCTCACCCATAGTTTGTTTTGTAAGTTCCAACAGCATTTAGGAGGAGTGATCTCTTCTCACAATTTGTATTTGCCAAGTCAGCAACCTCACAAGTATCTACGTGTGATACCAGGTAGGATTCTATATGTGCATATAAAAATACATGTGCTGAATAGGGTACAGAGAAATGGAGACAGGAATTCTCATATTTGTTAACTTTAAAAACACATGGAGAAGGGAGGGGCAGAGCCGCCAACCGCGCCTGTAAGGTAGGCGGACCTGCGAGCCACCGGTAGAACAGGCCTAGCGGCCCGCAATCGTACAAAACACATCGTCCTGGTTGGGGGTTGGGCAGAGCCGCTGCGCGCCTGCAAGGAACGCGGACATGCGACCCACAGGGAGAACAGGCCCAGCAACCCGCGGAGGGGCAGAGACACCCCTTGCAACTTCTAGATAGGTGAACCTGTGACCCACCAGCAGAAGAGGCCCAGCTGCCTTCAGAGGGGCAGAGCCGGCCCCCGCGCTTGCGAAGTAGGCAGACCTGCGAACACCGACAGACCAGGCGCTAGGCCCCGCCACGGTGCTAGACACATAACCAGGTTTGGGGAGGGGCCGAGCCACTGCCCGTGCCTGGAAAGCAGGTGGACCTCTCACCCTCTGGCAGAACAGACCCAGCAACCTACCAGCCTGGTAGATATATCGCCCCGGTTTAGGGAGGGGCAGAGCTGCCACTCGCGCCTGCAATGTAGATAGCCCTGCAACCCACAGACAGAAGAGGCCCAGCGGCACGCGGAGGGGCAGAGCCGACACCTGCCCCTGCAAGGTAGGTGGACCTGTGACCCACTGGCTGAACAGGAACAGCGCCCGAAGAGGGGTAGAGCAACTGCCCACTCCTGCAAGGTAGGCGGACAGGCTACCGACCGGCAGAACAGGTCCAGAGGGCTGCTGGTGTGGTAGGCACATTGCCCCAATTGGAGGAGGGGCAGAGCCACCGCCCACACCTGTGAGGGAGACTTTTCATGAATACAATAGCAATATAAACATTTAGGGGTAAAATTCAATAACACAAAAGTTCCACCAAACAGAAAAAAACGCGAACAGTAGGAAAAGACAAGGAAAGAAAAGACCACAAGCAATGCAGGTCAACTCAACATTAGAAGAGGTAATATCTGCAGCAGATGGAATGTCAGATAAAAAATTTAGGATATACTTGCTTCCGATGATCTGAGTCAACAGGGAGACATTAGACAGCAAAATCAGACAATGAAAGATCACTTCAACAATAAATTACATAAACAATCCAAGAAGCAAAAGATCAACTATACAGGGAGATAGAGGTTATAAAAAAAAAAAACAAACAGAAATCATAGAAATGCAGGAAGCAATAAACCAACTTAAAAACTCAATTGAGAATACTACCAGCAGAGTAGATCACGTAGAAGATAGAACATCAGACAATGAAGACAAAGTATTTCAACTTGAAAAGAACATAGACAGCTCAGCAAGACTGTTAAGAAACCATGAGCAGAAAATCCAAGAAATATGGGATAACATGAAGAGACCAAACTTAAGAGTAATTGGGATACAGGAAGGTATACAGGTGCAAAACAAAGGAATGAGCAAACTATTCAATGAAATAATATGAGAAACCTTCCCAGACATGAAGAATGAGACAGAATCCCAAATCATAGAAGCCTACAGGATGCCGAATGTGCAAAATCATAAGAGATAAAGACCTAGACATATTATAATGAAGATGCCAAACATACAGAATAAAGAGAGAATTTTAAAAGCTACAAGAGAAAGGAAGCAGATTACATTTAGGGGTAAACCAATCAGGATAACAGCTGATCTTTCAACACAGACTCTGAAAGCTAGAAGATCCTGGAATAACATTTTTCAAACACTGAAAGAAATTGGGTTCCAACCAAGAATTGTGTATCCAGCGAATTTAAGCTTCAGGATGGAAGATAAAATTAAAACCTTCCATGATAAACAAAAGTTAAAAGAATTTGCAGCTAGAAAACCCTTTCTTCAAAAGATCCTTGGCAAAACATTATAGGAAGACAAAATGGAAAATAACAATGAAAACCAACAGTGCGAGGTAGTACAGTAAAGGGGGGAAAAATAATCAAAGAGGAAAAAAAAACATGGTTAGTAACATTAATAAACAAATATGGCTGGAATAACAACCCATATCTCAATAGTAACCCTAAATGTTAATGGCTTAAACTCACCAATTAAGAGACACAGGCTAGTAGAATGGATCACGAAAGAAGACCCAACAATTTTCTGCCTGCAGGAGACGCATTTGATAGGAAAAGAGAAACATAGACTGAAGTTGAAAGGTTGGGAGAAATCATATCACTCATATGGACTTTGGAAACAAGCAGGAGTGTCCATACTCAGATCAAATAAAATAGATGACAAGCCAAAGTTAAGCAAAGGGGATAAAGAGGGACACTACATACTGCTCAAGGGAACCATACACCAACAAGACATAACAATCATAAATATATATGCCCCAAACAATGGTTCAGCTATGTTCATCAAAAAAACTCTTCTCAAGTTCAAGAGTCTGATAGACCACAATACAATAATCATGGGAGACTTCAACACACCTCTCTCACTACTGGACAGATCTTCCAAACAAAAGTTGAATAAGGAAACTATTGAACTGAATAACACAATTAATAACATAGACTTAATAGACATATATAGAATATACCACCCAACATCAAGCAGTTACACTTTTTTCTCTGCAGCACGTGGATACCTCTCAAAAATAGATCATATATTATGTCACATGGCAACTCTTAGACAATATAAAGGAGTATAGATAATACCAGGCATCTTATCTGATCATAATGGAATGAAACTGAAAAATCAACAAAAAAAGAAGGAAGGAAACTTCATGCATCACTTGGAGAATGAACAATACGTACTGAATGATCAATGGGTTATAGAAGACATCAAGGAGGAAAATAAAAAATTCTTAGAGATAAATGAAAAAGACAGACGGAACATATCAGAATCAATGGGACACATTGAAAGCAGTTCTAAGAGGAAAATTCATTGCTTGGAGTTCTTTCCTTAAAAAAAGAAAAAAAAAAACAACAAATAAATGATCTCATAGTTCATTTCAAAATCCTAGAAAAAAAAGAGCAAAACAACAGCAAAAGAAGTAGAAGGCAAGAAATAATTAAAATCAGAGCTGAAATTAATAAAATCAAAACAAAAGAATCAATTGAAAAATTTGACAATACTAAAAGTTGAAAAATAAATAAAATTGACAGACTCTTAGCCATGTTAACAAAGAGAAGAAGAGAGAGAACTCAAATTACTATCATACTGGATGAAAATGGCAATATCACAACAGACACTTCTGAAATACAGAAGATAATCAGAAATTATTTTGAATCCTTATACACCAATAAATTAGAAGATAGTGAAGGCATTGATAAATTTCTTAAGTCATATGATCTGCCCAGATTGAGTCAGGAGGATATAGACAACCTAAGCAGACCAATATTAATTGAGGAAATAGAAGAAACCATCCAATGACTACCAACTAAGAAAAGAACAGGACCGAATGGGTATACAGCAGAGTTTTTCAAAACCTTTAAAGAGGAACTAATACCAGTACTTTTCAAGATATTTCAGGAAATAGAAAAAGAGAGAGAACTTCCAAATTCATGTTAGGAGGCCAATATCACCCTGATTCATAAAACAGACAAAGACACTTCAAAGAAACAAATCTACAGACCAATATCTCTAATGAACCTAGATGCAAAAATCCTCAATAAAATTCTGGCGAATCAGATACAAAAACATATTTAAAAAATTGTGCAACATGATCAAGTAGGATTCATCCCTGGGATACAAGGCTGTTTCAATATACGGAAATCAATAAATGTTATTCACCACATCAATAGACTTAAAAATAAGAACCATATGATCACCCCAATAGATGCAGAAAAAGTATTCAACAAAGTACAGCATCCCTTTATGTTCAAAACTCTAGAAAAACTAGGGATAACAGGAACATACCTCAATATTGTAAAAGCAATCTATGCTAAGCCTCAGGCTAGTATCATTCTGAATTGTGAAGAAATTGAAAGCATTCCCTCTAAAATCTGGAACAAGACAGGGATGCCTTCTCTCACGACTTCTGTTCAACATAGTTCTCGAAACACTGGCCAGAGAAATTAGACAAATGAAAGAAATTAAAGGCATAAAATTAGGAAAAGAAGAACTTAAATTATCACTATTTGCAGATGACATGACTCTATACCAAGCAGACCCAAAAGGGTCTACAAAGAAACTATTAGAGTTAGTAAATGAATTCAGCAAAGTGGCATGATATAAAATCAACAATCATAAATCAAAGGCATTCCTGTATATCAGCAACAAATCCTCTGAAATGGAAATGAGGACTACCACTCCATTCAGAATATCCTCAAAATAAAAATAAAATACTTGGGAATCAACGTAACAAAAGATGTGAAAGACTTACACAATGAAAACTACAGAACCCTAAAGAGAGAAATAGAAGAAGATCTTACAAGATGGAAAAATATACCCTGTTCATGGATAGGCAGAATTAACATCATCAAAATGGCGATATTACCAAAAGTTCTCTATAGGTTTAATGCAATGCCCATCAAAATCCCAAGGGCATTTCTTGTAGAAATAGATAAAACAATTATGAAATTCATATGGAAAAATACAAAACCCAGTATATCAAAGACAACTCTAAGCAGAAAGTTTGAATCAGGCGGTATAGCGATACAAGTCCTCAAATTATACTACAGAGCAATAGTAACAAAAAGAGCATGGTACTGGTACCAAAACAGGTGGGTGGACCAATGGTACAGAATAGAGGACACAGAAATCAATCCACAAAATTACAGCTATCTTATATTTGATAAAGGAGCTAATAGCATGAAATGAAGGAAGGATAGCATCTTTAAAAAATGGTGCTGGAAAAACTGGAATTCCATATGTAACAAATGAAACTGAATCCCTTTCTCTCTCCATGCACAAAAGTTAACTCAAAATGGATCAAGGAGCTTGATATCAAATCAGAGACACGGCATCTGATGGAAGAAAACTTTGGCTATGATCTACATACTGTGGGGTCGGGCTCCAAATTCCTCAATAGGACACCCATAGCATAAGAGTTAATAACTAGAATCTACAAACTGGACTTACTCAAACTAAATAGATTTTTCTCAGAAAAAGAAACAATAAGAGAGGTAAAAAGGGAGCCTACACCCTGGGAACAAATCTTGACTCCTCACACTTCAGATAGAGCCCTAATATCCAGAGTTATACAAAGAAATCAAAAAAATTAACAATAAGAAAATGAATTACCCAATCAACAAATGGGCCAAGGACCTGAACAGACACTTCTCAGAGGAGGACATACAATCAATCAATAAGTACATCAAAAAATTCTCACCATCTCGAGCATTCACAGAAATGCAAAACAAACCCACCCTAAGATACCATTTCACTGCAGTAAGCTTAGCAGCCATTATGAAGTCAAACGACAACAAGTTCTGGCGAGGATGTGGGGAAAAGGGTACACCTGTACATTGCTGGTGGGACTGCAAATTGGTGCAGCCAATTTGGAAAGCAGTATGGAGATTTCTTGGAAAGCTGGGAATGGAACCACCATTTGACCCAGCAATTCCCCTTCTCGGTCTAATCCCTATAGACCCAAAAAGAGCATGCTACAGGGACACTGATAAATCTATGTTCATAGCACCACAATTCACAATAGGAAGACTGTGGAACCAACCTAGATGCCCTTCAATAGATGAATGGATTAAAAAAATGTGGCATTTATACACAATGGAGTATTACTCTGCATTAAAAAATGACAAAATCATACAATTTGCAGAGAAATGGATGGCATTAGAACGTATTATGCTACGTGAAGATAGCCAATCACTAAAAAACAAATGCCAAATGTTTTCTTTGATATAAGGAGAGTAACTGAGAACAGAGTTGGAAGGAAGAGCATGAGAAGATGGTTAACATTAAACAGGTGTGAGAGGTGGGAGGGAAAAGGAAAGAGAAGCAAAATTGCATGCAAATGGAAGGAAACCCTCATGGTTATACAAAATTAAATACAAGATGAAGTGAGCGGAAAGGGGACGAAAACAAGGGGAAGAAATGAATTACAGCAGATGGGGTACATTGAGAGGATTGGAGGGGAGGGGATGGGAGATAGTAGAGGACAGGAAAGGCAGCAGAATACAACAGACACTAGTATAGCAATATGCAAAACAATGGATGTGTAACTGATGGGATGCTGCAATCTGTATACGGGGAAAAATGGAAGTTCATAACCTACTTGAATCAAAGTGTGAAATATGACATGTCAAGAACTATGTAATGTTTTGAAGAACAAACAATAAATATCAAAGGAAAAAACACATGGAGAACTATTTCAATTAAAAATTGACTAGGTTTATAACACCTACACTTTATCATGCAAAAGGCAAGTCCGACTATACACCATGCCTCTTCAGAACTGCTTGTTTTTCTATTCGGTTTGGGTCATTTTTCTCCATCATATTAGGATTAGTAGTCAGAGTTTTGTAGGGTACGTGTTAGTGTCAGGGATTCAGTTTTTGGAATGGAAAATTGGAAAATGAATCCAATGTGTATACAAATATGTGCTACACAAAAATCTTCCCACTTTCATCCAGAACAATGCCTTGACGTTACCATCTCCCCAAATAAGAAACAATTAGAGGAGAAGAGTTAGAAAATCTGTAAATACATATCTGGAATGGAAAATATTTAGGAGGTCACAAACTTGGAGGTGGTAGAGGAGTATCCCAAAGTAAGGTACAGGGTAAACACTCCACAAATATGGAGGTGTGCTGGCCTAAAGACTTCTAGAGAAACTTCCTCTGAGGATGGGCACTTGAAATATATGTTGTTGTCAGTAGCTTTAGCTTCCTTTGTAGTGAGATCATCAAAGCTGGGTCTGCATCTATGTGACCTGGAGGACATTCTTTCTTGCTTTCCAATGCACATGAGGCAGCAGTGCTGAATTCTCTCTTTGTATGTAAACTGTGGCCACTGGGGTCTAAGTGTCTCCCCGTGTGGACTGTGAAGCCTTTTGTTCATCCTCCACTTTTCGTGGTGTTTCCTGCTGCAGCACTGGGAGTTTGGTATTTGCCTCACGAAATACAAGGGGTTCAACTGGAACACAGTGCTGGAGGGAGTTTTGTCACTTGTGGTTTTTCAGGGTCTACAAGAGAATGCACCAACCAGGCTTCATTCCCACATAGCTTGCCCCCTTGTCTATAGCAACCTGATTCTGCACATTGCCCTGAAAACTATCAATTTAACAAGACACCTTTACATATAAGTGTCTGGTCACTGCACCATGTCAGTGACAAGCCATTTGGAAATCAATGGCAAATCCACATGGCGCAACCACAGATGATTCATCACACACCTGCACACCACAGCTCAGGGCTCACTACTCAGGAGGGTCCAACTTAATAGCATCTCTGTTCTACACCATTGTCATAAATCCCAGTCAATCAAGGCACTGTCTGGTACACTAATGATCAGTAAAAGTTCATCCAAATGTTCTCCAATACCATCTGGTCATGGGAATTTCAAAAATTTCTTGCTATTTATCTAGCCTCTTGGTAAATCCAAACAAGTGAGCCCACTTGGACTGGGACTGGGACTGGCTCTGGGTGCCTGGCTTCTTGGATCACAAAATTCAGAGATTTCCATCACCAAGGAAGTGAGGTGAGGTCACTTCCTTCAGAAAATGAATGAGGCCACTGTCTTGGCCACCACTTTGTCATAACAGTTGCTTCCTAGTGTCTCAGGAAAAGGAGGCAGCCTCTATTTCCTGTGACACTTTCACAAGTTAGAATGGTATAGAAACATAGGCACCTGGGAACAGCTCTCCACACATGCCTGGTTTCATTCATCATCCCTACATTAAGAAGAGATAGGCTGATTGAGACACATCCTTTCATCCTGATCGGGTGGTTTGCAAAGGAAGATGACTTTTGCTGTTTCAGGTCCTTCATAGCTGCCTACGTCTTCTCCAGGGATCATTTCTGCATGGATTTTGAGGTACTCAGCAGGTGAAAGATCTCCTAACTTCCTGTATTGTAATACTAACTTTGTCCCTGCTCTTCTGTAAAGTGAGATTGAGTGAACAATCTCAGTTTACAGAATGGTTAGGGTTAATAGCATGTTCGATTTGGGTTATGAATCATTTTGCTGGATGAATAATGATATTGGGAACCTGCGATATTTATAAGAATATGGAGGTGAAATATAAGTATGAAAACAGAAATCTAGGTAATATTTGAAGCCCAGAAGGACTTTGGGCCCTTGATTGGGATACATAGCTTAAATTATGTTCTGTGTGACCTTTGCATTTTGTGTCCAGAATATTACTGTGATAATATGTATATGTAGCTAAGGTGACATGAGTATTTCTTCCACCATTTCTGTGAGCAATATTTTGAAAACTTATAAATTAGTACTGGGGATACTAATAGGTTTACCCTGTTTTGATGAATATAGAGATGATGCATTAATAGACCCTACTGTGAATAAATTATATAACTGGTTCCAAATTTAAATAATGGATTGTATTTATATCTGAAAATATATAGGAAATCTTATATTGATATACATACATTCATTCCAACCAGTTATATATCTAATGGTAATGTTAGGGTTATCATTTATCATGAATAGTGAGTGAGTTTTGCTTCAAAAATGATTATGGAATCGAAAATAATATGTTTAGAAAGAAGTTTAGTAAAAAGACCAGTCAAGAAACATGGAGGAATATATGTCTTCCAAAGGAGGAAGTGATTGAAAGTGAACCAAATGTTTATAAATTTGTGAACTTGTGAATGAATGGATATACCTAATGATGTCCATAAACTGAAGAAATAATTACGTACCAGGTTTGAATAAAAATGAACTTTAACAAACACAATAGAAACATTAGGAATTCTGGAAAAGTATAGTTCGCAGTGAAAGGTTAATAAAATAAGTACTTGTCACTTCCTGTTTTTCTGTATGCTTAACAAAACACTGTTGAAATCTTGAGAACTTTTTGATAGTCTTATTCCCAGAATGTGCTGTCCAAAACTGCCAAACTGCAGAATGTACTCCCTCAACCGGTTGCACACAAACCGCTCACTCGCCCGGACCCATCAATAAACTTCCCCCCCTGCCCTCTCCTAGGAAAATATATAAGCTCTGCTTAACCTGTTCTCAAGGCTCTCTGCTCTATTCAAGTGAGCTCTGAGCCCCAGCATGCTGGACCCCCAATAAACCCTTTGCTTTGCATGAGACAGTCTCTTGGTGGTCTCTTCACCCGATTGTCACCGGACCTTTACATATGGAGGTTCCACCGAGATCCGGCAGCGTGGACAAGCGACCCCAACGAACTCCTCTCGGGGTAAGTAAGGTGCCTCTTTCTGGTTTCAGGTTTCAGGTCAGGGCTTGGCAAAATGGATGTCGATGAAGAGCGTGAGCTCTCTCCGATGGTGGCTGACAGTCATGTCACAGAGCCACAGGCCAAGTCCCTGGGGGACGTCATAGAGGACTCAGAAAATCGAGGAACAATAGTCTCCATGACTCAGTGATATTTTGTTTCAGATTCGGTATTGCCAACCCATCGGGATTTGCCAACTACTCAGTCCTGGTCTCAGTGTTGGACTTCCATATCCTGTCTTTATTGTCTTGTCTTGTCTGTGTCATGTGTTGTTGCTTTTACTGTTTGTGTATCTTTCATTATGGGACAGAGCACTTCAATGCCTCTGTCTCTGACCCTTGTTCACTGCAACAAAGTTTGCTTAAGGGATCAGAATCTTTCTTTTTCAGTAAAATGCTGGACCTGGCAAACTCTCTGTGCCTCAGAATGGCTCACCTTTGGATTTGGATGGACCCTAGAAGGATCTTTCTACTTCCCACTAATTTAAAAAGTTAGAGATATTGTCTTTCAGCCAGAGCCACATAGATACCTGTGAAGACAGATGGACACTGCCTACCAACCCGGTGATGAGGGGAATCAACATCAATATCAAGAAAGAGACTTTGTCTACATTAGACGACATCAGGTGTCATCCCTGGAACCCTGCTGGAAGGGACCATAGCAGGTGCTACTTATAACACCTACAGCAGTAAAGGTAGACAGAATCACTTCCTGGATCCATACCTCTCATCTCAAGCCTGTGCCCTGTCCAGACTCTGGCTGGAAACTGTAAAAGACTGGTAACGCTTTCAAATTGTGTATTTGCCATGTGGATAAGGCAATAGACTCTCCCCTTGACCACCAGTAGTCCTAACCCTCATCAGCCCATTCAGCAGCGATGGCTGATCACAAATCTTACTGGACAAGAAGTATGGTCTATCTCGCATACAGCCCACTTAGGGACATGGTCGCCATCTCTCCACAGAAACATTTGTCAGCTGGCTATAGGTCTTTTCCATTGGGATATCCCTGATGAAGTGGATCCCACTAAAATTCCATTAAATCCCTTCTCTACCATAGATAATGGAAACAAATATTATGGATGTAGGGACACGCGAGCCAGATGCAGGTTGGCTAGCCTAGATTACTATGTTTGCCCGGCGGACTATCAAAGCCACAAACAGTCAAGACTGTGTTGGGGGAAAGCCGGCTTCTTCTGTAAGTCATGAGGATGTGAGCATACAGGGACTGCTTGATGGAACCCAAACTCCTCATCAAATTCTGTACACAACATTGGCCATATTACCAATTAGATAACCAAAATTGATGGCCCCCAGAGGGGTCTCTGGATCCTCAAATTCTGCGTGACCTTTTTAACTTCTGCAAGTGCTGAAAAGGGTAAAAGGAGATTCCCCTATGTGGAGGCCTTTTCCCTCCTTTGCTCACATCCTGAACTATGCTTCTCCAATAGATCCTCACCCTCAGCCTTCTGCTCCAGACTCTCTGCTCTTACTCTCACCTATGCAACCTGATTTCTCCCCTCCAATTACTAGATCAAAAACCCAAACCTCCGCCTGTTCTAAGACCGTTGCCCCCTTCTTGAGGTAGCAGGTACTGAGGTACACCTCAACCAACTCACTCCTCTCTTCTCCTGTCATTGCCCGCACTGGGTCCCACCAGGTCGTCTTACTACCTAACACAAAGCCCAAACCAGCTGAGAAGAGCCCTCACACCCTTATCCAAGATGCAATGTAAATGGCCTTTAAAGTTGCTTTTTCATCACTGAAAACATGTTACTAAGTATTTAAAGTCCCTCAAATGCTTTTTGGGATACTAACTCCCATCTTACCCTCTGCTGTACCTGTTGTACTGCTCAAGATTTGTTCCTAGAAAAATCCAAAACCCCTTTTCCATTATTCTTTTACATTTCTCCTACCTCATTCTCAGATCCACGAAACTGCTCACAGCCATGCCTTCCCCGTCTTCCCCCTCTGTACCAGGCCCACAGAAAAGTCTTAACTGACCTTCTCCAGAAATCTCCAACATAGCTGAATTTAGGAATTTCAGCAAAAGAGTCCCAATAAAAGATTTCTAAGTAGATAAAATTCCACTTTTCGTGTTGCCCTATTCTACTTGGCCACTGGCTAAAAAAATCTGCAATCCTAAGCTAGACACCCCCATACTAATTTTTCACAAAATATGTGAACAAGGCCTTGGCCTTTAGCTGAGGCTTCACATAGATGGCTACATTTGTAAGATAAAGAAGTTACCAACTGGGCTCCATGGTAACAGTTGGCAGGGGGAAAAATAAAGGGAATATAAAGCTCTCCCTCACCCAGGTGTCCTTGGAAGGTTAACTTTCCCAGAACAGAAGAAAAAAAAAGAAGACAAACGGCTTCTTGTGAACTTCTTAAGACTGTGAACTTCTGAGCCCCTTCTCTTATATGTTGGGTACAAAATTCTGAAACTACCTAAACTTGGGATTCCGGGGATTTAATTGATTACAACAGAAGTAATGCCCTCTGAATATGGTTGCAAACAAATAGGACTGTTTTCCTGTCTTTGGTACTATCTTAGGTGCCTTGCCTTGTCCATCCCTACAACAGTATAATTCTATATACATAAAACATTGTTTATGTTTTCATGAAGTGGTCAAAAGATGTGATTAATTGTGTAGTTGTGCAAATGTTTCCCAGAGTGCTCTATCATGACACAGGTTCATTTGAAGATCAAATAGGGGGGCATAAAACCTGGTTCCACTGGGAACATATATCCCTCACTTTCGCCATCCTATTAGGAATACATGTTGCTGCAGGGGTGGGCACAAGAACCACTGCCTTGGTCCATGGGACAAAACAAATGACCCAAATAGAAGCAGCAATAGGCCAAAACTTAAAGATATTAGAAACCTCCATCACAGCATTGCAGGAATCTTTAACCTATCTCTCTGAAGTTGTTTTACAGAACAGTCGAGGATTGGAATTTCTCTTCATGAGAGAAGAGGGCCTTTGTTTTGCATTGATGGAAGAATGTTGTTTTTATGCCAACCATACTGGAGTTGTAAAAAAATCTATGAGTAAATTAAAATGACGACTTGAAGAGCGTCAACGAGAGAGAGAGGCCCAAAAAGGGTGGTTTGAATCTTGGTTCACAAAATCCCCCTGGTTAACTACGCATTTATCAACCCTGGCGGGTCCAATAATAATCCTCACATTATTGCTAACTAAAAAACCCTGCTTGCTCAACCATGTAATTTATTTTCTCCAGGCTCAAATTGGACAAGTTAAACTAATGGTAATACCCCACTAGCAGACATGGAATGTGACACCACCCAATGATCATATTTATGATTAAAAGTAGCCAGAAAAAGAAGTGTCGAATGAAAGGTTAATAAAATATGTAGTTGTCACTTCCTGTTTTTCTGTACACTTAACAAAACACTGTTGAAATCTTGAGAAATTTTTGCCAATCTTGTTCCCAGAATGTGCTGTCCACAACTGCCAAACTGCAGAATGTACTCCCCCACCAGGTTGCATGCAAACTGAACACTCGCCCTGACACATCAATTAACTTCCCTCCCTGCACTCGCAAGGAAAAGTTTATAACATCTGCTTAAGCTGTTCTCAGGGCTCTCTACTCTTTTCAAGTGAACTCTGAGCCCCAGCATGCTGGACCCCCAATAAACCCTTTGCTGTTACATGAGATAGACACTTGGTGGTCTCTTCTTCCGACGCTCGCCCGACCGTTACTTGGATGATTGAATGTAGAATAGAACATCCAGTCAAAAAGGGATAGTCGGTAGGATTAGGAATATAGTCCGTAGGTTTAGGAAGAAGAGTGAGTATAGGATTTGGACCAAAAGTTCTTTAGCAATAGGGTTTCTGTTAGAGAGTGAATGTAAATGTCAGCACATGTGAAGAATGAGTCACAATGATGAAATGCGGAAAATATGTAGGAAAGCAGATATCAATAGAGACATTAGGAAATCAGGCAAAGTACAAAGTGAGTGATAGGATTAGACATTATCAACAGGGTTGAGTTTCAATATATAATCTTAGGAAGAAACAAATATGTAGTCACCAATAAGATTGACATTTGAGAGCATTAGGCAACATGGACATGGATGATTTTAGTAATCTATGTTCACTTTCCATTTAGGCTTTTGGGAGAATCCTAAGTGTGACCTTTGCATTTTGTGTCCAGAATACTACTGTGATAAAATATATGTATAAATCAGTTGACATGAGTATTTCTTCCACCATTTCTGGGAGCAATATTTTGAAGATATACAAATTATTATTGGGCGTACACAGAGGTGTACCCTGTGTCTATGAATATAGAAGTAATGCATGAATTGACAATACTGTGAATAAATAATATAACTGATTCCACTTTAAATAATGGATTGATAGAATTGATATTTAAAAATATATAAGAAATCTTATATTTATATAGAATCATTCATTCCAATGAGTTATACATCTAATGGTAATATTAGGGTTATATTTTATCATGAAAGGTGTGTGAGTTCTGCTTCAAAAGTGAGTATGGAAATGGAAAATAATGTGTTTGGAAAGAAGTCTCATGAAAAGACCAGTCAAGAAACATAGAGGAATGCATGTGTTCTGAAGTAGGAAGTAATTGAAAGTGACAAAAATGCAAATAATTTTGCTAACTTGTGGGTGAAATATAAGTATGGAAAAAGAAATCTAGGTATGATTTGAAGCCCAGAAGGGCATTTGCCCCTTGAGTGGTTTAATTAGCTTTGACTTATGTACTGCACATATGTCTCAGATAACGCGATATACAATGGAACAGGAATTTGCACCTTGGATGATTGAATAACGAAGAGAACATCCAGTCAAAAAGGATTTGTCGCTAGGATTAGGAAGATAGTCGGTAGGTTTAGGAAGAAGATTGAGTATAGGATTTGGACCAAAAGTTCTTTAGCAATAGGGTGTCGGGTAGAGATTGAATATATATGTCAGCACATGTGAAAAGTCAGTCACAATGATGAACTGGGGAAAATAGTAGGAAAGCAGACATCAATAGAGATTAAGAAATCAGGCAAATTATAAAATGAGTCATAGGTTTAGACATTCTCAACATTGTTGAGATTGAAAATGTAATCTTCAGAAGAAACACATATGTAGTCACCAATATGATTGACATTTGAGAGCATTAGGCAACCTGGACATGGATGAGTTTAGTAATCCATGTTCACTTTCCATTTAGGCTTTTGGGAGAATCCTAAGTGTGACCTTTGCATTTTGTGTCCAGAATACTACTGTGATAAAATGTATGTATAAATCAGTTGACATGAGTATTTCTTCCACCATTTCTGGGAGCAATATTTTGAAGATATACAAATTATTATTGGGCGTACACAGAGGTGTACCCTGTGTCTATCAATATAGAGATAATGCATGAATAGACCATACTGTGAATAAATAATATTACTGGTTCCACTTTACATAATGGATTAAATTGATATCTGAAAGTATACAAGAAATCTTATATTGAAATACAATCATTCATTCCAACCAGTTTTATATCTAATGATAATATTAGGGTTATGGTTTATCATGACGGTTGTGTGAGTTTTGCTTCAAAATTGATAATGGAAATCGAAAATAATGTGTTTATAAAGAAGTCTCTTAAAAAGAGCAGTCAAGAAACATGGAGTAATCCATGTGTTCTGAAGCAGGAAGTGATGGAAAGTAAAACAAATGCGTATAAATTTGCTAAATTGTGGATGAAATATACATCCTATCATGTGCATAAACTGGAGAAATAGTAATGTACCAGTTTTGAATGAAAATGAACGTCAAAATACACATTATATCCCATAGGAATCTTCATGCATTGATGTTAAACTGGGTCAGTTACTGTAGAAATATTTGATTTTTTTTGTTGTCATAATACACTTTATTTTAGCACTAGCATGCCACAGAATGTAGAGGAAAGAGCAATAGATTTTCAGTTATAGCACTAATAATCTAACATTTAATGACTATTTTGGGGAGTCTAGAAATTGCACAAGGCTATGTAACATAATTGATTTTTATTTAACATTCATAAAAACTTGGAATTTTGGTAATATTTATCCTTTTTCATTTTTTTATTTTTTCAGTTGTTCATAGACCTTCATTTTATTTATTTGTATGTGGTGATGAGAATATAACCCAGTGCCTCACACATGCTAGACAAGCATGTTAACACTGAGCCAGAAACCCAGCTACTCCACTTTATCTTATCATCAAACACTCCTCACCCTCTTCATTACTCACTTTCTTAATTGTTTTCCCCCTTCTCTCTATTCTTTTTAACTTTCCCTCCTTATGTATTTTTCTCTCATGTCATTACAAACACTAGTATGCTATGAAATTTACATTTAAAACTGATTTTATAGTCATTCTTTTTTCTTGAGAAAATTTAAAAATTATAATCACCTGATAGATATATTACAATACATTTACTATACATATGCATCTATATTCATTCACATGTATTACATATATATATATACATATATATTTAAAATTACTTTGATTAGCCTGTTAGAAATAATATATACCAAGTCTTTCTTAATTTTCAAGTCTTCCAGAATTAACATCTTACAGTGAAAATCAAATAAACATGTTTAAGTTAACAGGTATCATTCTTATTTATCAATACTGATAATTTAAGGTTTTATATCACATTAAGTTGTAATATGGCATATTAACTCTTATGAATTAGAGAAATTTTTTTTGAACAACCTATTATTTAAGGACCATATGCACTGACATTTCAAATGGCCTTCTTGTGATTTCAATTTCTATCAATTGTGTGTTAATTAAAAAATACTTATTTTAGTAATTTTCATATTCATAATTGATATAAAGTCAATTGTTTAATCCTTTTTTGTAAGTAGTTACTTATTACAGTAGGGGCAGTATTAATAATTCTAAATCTTTATAAGAAAAATGGTACAAAGATATTTTCAGGCACAATTAAGAATAATTGCGATCTCTAAATGTTTGATTACTGATACATATAATACAGAGGTTTTGATGAGTCTCTTTCCCAGTAAAACATAAAATGCAAAGATACAGTTGGGTATGTATGTCCAAATAAAGATAAGAAAAAATACACATTATCAGTTAGAAACTATTAAATAAAAGATGAAAAGAACAATCCAACACATTGTACCAACTTGTCAGTTGAGTTAGTATTCTGGAAGAATAGCCTAAGACTAGAACTGGTCCATGACAAAATATTCACTAAAAAATGAAATATGAAAAATATAGGAAATACTATGAATTTTTCAGGAGGGTAGGTGGATTAACCTTTAATCTCAATTATGTGCATTTTTAAAACCAGTTTTCTGGTACAATAAATTTGTGATAGATAAACTAAACAAAACAAAGTTTCTGCTTAGCAAAATGAATGCATCTCAACACTTTTTTAGCTGATATCTTCCCACTCAATTTTAAACCATTATTTATTTATTTTTTATTGGTTGTTCAAAACATTACAAAGCTCATGGTATATCATCTTTCATACATTTGACTCAATTGGGTTATGAACTCCCAATTTTCCCCAAATATGAGTTGCAGAATCACAATGGTTACACATTCATATTTTTACAAAATGTCATATAAGTGACTGTTGTATTGTGCTACATTTCCTATCCCCTACTATATTCCCTCCCCTCCCCTCCCATCTTCCCTCTCTACCTCATCTGCTGTTTTTCACTTCTCTCCCTATTCCACCCCGCTTTCCCCTCACTACCTCTTATATGTAATTTTGTGTAACATTGAGGGTCTCCTACCATTTCCATATGGTTTCCATTCTCTCTCCCTTTTGCTTTCCTCTCTCGTCTTTGATTAATGTTAATCTTTTCCTCAAGTTCTTTCTCCCTGTTCTATTCTTAGTTGCTCTCTTTATATCAAAGAAGACATTTGACTATTGTTTTTTAAAGAGTGGATACCTTCTCTTAGCATAATCTGCTCTAATGCCATCCATTTCCCTACAAATTCTATGATTTTGTCATTTTTTTAGTGCTGCATAATACTCCATTGTGTATAGATGCCACATTTTTTTTTTATCCATTCATATATTGAAGGGCATCTAGTTTGTTTCCACAGTCTACCTATTTTGAATTGTGCCACTATGATCATTAATGTGGCAGTATCCCTATAGTACGCTCTTTTAAGATCCTCAGGGAATAGTCTGAGAAGGGCAAAAGCTGGTTCAAAGGGTGGATCCATTTCCAGTTTTCCCAGGAATCTCCATTCTGCTTTCAAAGTTTGCTTCACCAATTTGCAGTCCCTCCAGCAGTGTACAAGTGTACCCTTTTCCCCACATCCTCGTCAACACTTGTTGTTCTGTGACTTCATAATAGCTGCAAATCTTACTGGAGTGAGATGGTATCTTAGGGTGGTTTTGATTTGCATTTCTCTGACTGCTAGAGATGGTGAGCATTTTTTCATGTACTTGTTGATGGATTGTATGTCTTCCTCTGTGAAGTGTCTGTTCAGTTCCTTGTCCCATTTGTTGATTACATTATTTGTTATCTTATTGTTTAATTTTTTGAGTTCTTTGTATATTCTGGATATTAGGGCTCTATCTGAAGTGTGAGGGGTAAAAATTTCTTCCCAGGATGTAGGCTCTCTATTTACCTCTCTTATTGTTTCTCTTGCTGAGAAAAAACTTTATAGTTTAAGTAAGTCCAATTTGTTTATTCTTGTTATTAACTCTTGGGCTATGGGAGTCTTATTATGGAATTTGGAGCCCAACCCCACAGTATGAAGATCGTAACCAACTTTTTTTCTATCAGACGCAGTGTCTCTGATTTTATATCTAGCTTCTTGATCCATTTTGAATTAACCTTTGTGCATGGCAAGAGAAAGAAATTCAGTTTCATTTATTTGCATATGGATTTCCAATTTTCCCAGCACCATTTGTTGAAGATGCTATTCTTTCTCCATTGCATGCTTTTAGCCCCTTTATCAAATATAAGAAAGTTGTAATTTTGTGGATTGGTTTCTGTGTCCTCTATTTTGTACCATTGGTCCACCTGCCTGTTTTGGTACCAGTACCACACTGTGTTTGGTACTATTGCTTTGTAGTACAGTTTGAACTCTGATATCGCTATAACTCCAGATTCACACTTACTGCTTAGAGTTGCTTTCGCTATTCTGGGTCTTTTGTTTTTCCACAAGAATTTCATGATTGCTTTATCTTTTTCTACAAGAAATGCTGTTGGGATTTTGATTGGCATCACTTTAAACCTGTAGAGAACTTTGGGTAAAATTGCCATTTTGATAATGTTATTTCTGCCTATCCATGTACAGGGTCCATTTTTCCATCTTCTAAGATCTTCTTTTATCTCTCTCTTTAGAATTCTGTAGTTTTCATTATATAAATCTTTCACCTCTTTTGTTAGGTTGATTCCCAAGTATTTTATTTTATTTGAGGATATTGTGAATGGAGTGGTTTTCCTCATTTCTATTTCAGAAGTTTTGTTGCTGATATACAAAAATGCCTTTGATTTATGTGTGTTGATTTTATATCCTGCCACTTTGATGAATTCATTTATTTACTCAAGCCGTTTCTTTGTAGACCCTTTTGGGTCTGTTAAATATATTATCATGTCATCTACAAATAGCGATAATTTAAATTCTTCCTTTCCTATTTTTATGCCTTTATTTTCTTTTGTCTGTCTAATTGCTCTGGCTAGTATTTCTAGAACTTAATTGAATAGAAGTGGTGATAGAGGGCATCCCTGTCTTGTTCCAGATTTTAGAGGGAATTTCTTCAGCTTTTCTCTATTTAGGATGATGCTAGCCTGATTTTTAGCATATATAGCTTTTACCATGTTGAGGTAAGTTCCTTTTATCCCTAGTTTTTATAGTGTTTTGAACATAAAGGGATGCTGTAGTTTGTCGAATGCTTTTTCTGCATCAATGGAGATGATCATATGGTTCTTGTCTTTAAGTCTATTGATGTGGTGGATTACATTTATTGATTTCCATATATTGAACCAGCCTTGCATCGCAGGGATGAATCCTACTTGATCATGAAGCACAATTTTTTTGATATGCTTCTGTATTCGATTTGCCAGGATTTTATTGAGAATTTTTGCATCCAAGTTCATTAGAGATATTGTTCTGTAGTTTTCTTTCTTTAAAGTGTCTTTGTCTGGTTTCGGGATCAGGGTGATGTTGGCCTCATAGAATGAATTTGGAAGAGCTCTTTCTTTTTGTTTTTCTTGAAATAGCTTGAATAATATTGGTATTAGTTCTTCTTTGAAGGTTTTGTAGAACTCCGCTGTATACCCATCGAGTCCAGGGTTTTTTTTGGTTGGCAGTCCTTTGATGGTTCTTCTATTTCTTCCTTTGTTATTGGTCTGTTTAAATTGTGTGTGTCTTCCTGACTCAATCTGGTCAGATCGTATGACTTAAGAAATTTATCAATACCTTCACTATCTTCAATTTTATTGGAATATAGTGTTTCACAATACTTTCTAACTATCTTCTTTATTTCTGTAGTGTCTGTTGTGATATTGCCTTTTTCATCCCGTATTTTAGTAATTTGAGTTCTCTCTCTTCTTCTGTTCATTAGTATGGCTAAGGGCCTGTCGATCTTATTTATTTTTTCAAAAAACCAACTTTTAGTTTTATCAATTTTTTCAATGTTTTTCTTTGTTTCAATTTTGTTGATTTCTTCTCTAAATTTGATTATTTCTTGTCTTCTACTACATTTGCTGTTGTTTTGCTCTTCCTTTTCTAGGTTTTTGAGGTGTAGCATGAGTTCATTTATTTGCTGGTTTTTCTTTTTTTGAGGAAAGAACTCCAATAAATGAATTTCCCTCTTAAAACTGCTTTCACTGTGTCCCATAGATTCCGGTACATTGTGTCTGTATTGTCATTTGTCTCTAAGAATTTTTTTATCTCCTCCTTTATGTCTTCTGTTACCCATAGATCATTCAGTAGCATGTTGTTCATTTTCCATGTGATGCAGGATTTTTCCTTCCTTCTTTTATCATTGATTTCCCGTTTCATTCCATTATGATCAGATATGGTGCATGGTATTATTTCCATGCCTTTATATTTACTAAGAATTGCCCTATGGCATAATATATGGTCTATCTTTGAGTAGGATCAATGTGCTGCTACTGAGAAGAACGTGTATCCACTTGATGATGGTTGATATATTCTATATATGTCTGTTAAGTCTAGGTTATCGATTGTGCTGTTGAGTTCTATAGTTTCTTTTTTCAGTTTCTCTCTAGAGGATCTGTCCAATGCCAAGAGTGGTGTGTTGAATTCACCCATAATTATTGTGTTGTAGTCTATGTGACACTTGAACTTGAGGGGAGTTTGTTTTATGAAAGTTGCAATTCCATTGCTTGGTGCATACAAATTGATAATTGTTAGTCTTGTTGGTGGATGGTTCCTTCTAAAAGAATATAGTGTTCTTCTTTATCCCTTTGATTTACTTAGGTTTGAAGTTGATTTTATTCCATATGAGTATGGCCACTCCTTCTTGCTTCCGAGGGCCATGTGAGTGGTATGATTTTTCCCAAACTTTTACCTTCAGCCTGTGTATGTCTTTTCCTATCATATGGGTCTCCTGAAGACAACATATTGTTGGATTTTTTTTTTCCACGTTACTAGCCCATGTCTCTTGATTGGTGAGTTTTGGCCATTAACATTTAAGGTTACAATTGAAATATGATTTGTACTTCCAGTCATGTTTATTTATTTATTATATTTTAGTTTGGCTAGTTTTTACTTTTTTGGTTATTTTCCTCCCCCTTTACTGAAATACCTCCTGCTGTTAGTTTTGGGCACTATTTTTCAATTCTTCTTCTTGTAGTATTTTGCTCAAAATGCTTTGCAGTGCTGGTTTTCTGGCTGCATATTCTTTTAGCTTTTGTTTATCATGAAAGACTTTAATTTCATTTTCAAATCTGAAGCTTAATTTTGCTGGGTACAGTGTTCTTGGTTGGAATCCATTATTTTTCAGCATTTGAAATACATTGTTCTAGGATCTTCTCTCTTTCAAAGTCTGTGATGAAAAATCAGTCGTTAACCTAATTGGTTTACCCCTGAATGTAATCTGCCTCCTTTCTCTTATAAGCGTTTAATATTGTCTCCTTGTTCTGTATGTTGGCTATCTTCATAATTATATGTCTTGGATTTGGTCTATTATGTTTTTGAATGTTTGGGGTCCTGTAGGCTTCCAGGATTTGGCAATCCAATCCATCTTTCATCTCTGGGATGTTTTCTAGAATTATTTCATTTAATATGTTGTCCATTCCTTTGGTTTGAATCTCTATGCCTTCTTCTATCCTGATGACTCTCAAGTTTTTTTTTTTTGACATCCCTTATCTCTTGAATAGATTTAAGCATCTTTTCTGTGTTGACTATATTCTTTTCAAGTTGATAAACTTTGTCTTCATTTTCTGATTTTCTGACTTCTACTTGATCTACTCTATTTGTAATATTCTTGTTTGAGTTTTTAATTTGGTTTATAGTTTCCTGCATTTCTAGAATTACTGTTTGAATTTTTTTAAGATCTCTATTTTTTGGTAAAGCTCATTTTTTGCCATTTGAATTTGTTTGTTTAATTCATTTTCAAAATATACTTTTATTCCTTGTACTTGCTGCCTCATGTCTTCTCTAATATTTCTTTCCATCTGAGTTAAGTATGCCTTGATTTCTTTCCCTATCCCTGTTTCTGGTGCTTCTAGGTCCTCCTGTAGAATTAAGTTGTCCTGCATTGTTTGTACTCCTTTTATTCCATTGTTTTTTCATGATGTTCACGTTACTTTCCAGCTCTATTTGATTGCTGTGTTTCTGCTTTATTCTAGAGATTTGTTTTGGTGTTGTATGTCTCTGTTGTCTCTCCTTTGTGTTGGTAGACTATGCATGCTAAAGTGGATTCCGCTTGGAAGAAATTCCGAAGGCCGAGCTCCAGTGACGTCACCTCTCTGTTTTGGCAGGCCCAAGGCTCCTTGCTGAGGTGTCCGTATAGGGGGGTGGGACTGAACTGTCACTTGTTGGTTTCAGCTCCGGGTCACTGGCGGGCAGGCGGTCTCCAGCTGCCCAGTCACTTGTGCAGCAGGTGGGCTGTCACTGGCGGGCGGGCGATCTCTAGCCACCCAGTGGTGCGGTCGGTCACCGGCGGCAGGGCGTTCCCAAGCCGCCTAGTCACGCGGGCAGCGGGTGGACTGTCGCCTGTGGGCCTGCAGTCTCCCGCTGCCCAGTCACAAGGGCCTGGCCTCTAGTCCTCTGGTTTCTCCTGCTAGTCCTGGTTTTTCCTGCAAGACCAGATTTCCCCTGAGTGATGGCTCTCGGCAGTCAAACTGTACTCTGGGCCTGCCGTTTGTTGGTTGTGGAGGGTGTCTATTGGGAAGCCAGACACTCTATTGTTTTGATTTTTTCCACTTGCCCCTCCCCCAGCACTGGTTAGACAGGTTTTATTTTCACAGTTGATGAGAGGGGGAGTTGAAGGTCAGTTGCCTCTTGTTTTCCCCCATCTTTATGCAGGCTCGCTCTGATAATCTCTCCCCCGGAAATACTAGGAGAGATTTTATGCGAATTCCCCGATATATGGGAGATGAGCTGAATAACACACTCCTGTTTTATTGTTGTAATCTGTAGGAGAGTGGCTGTGGTTACTTCAGCTCTCCAAGATGATGGCCATTGGTTTCCTTGGAAGAGTTTCCATTGTGGGAGATAGAACTGTACCGCTTCCTTCCCTGTCTGAAATCCTGAACTCAGCTCAGGGCTCAGTGGGGGCTCTACCGGCAGGATTCCACAGAATCCTCATCAACGTTTCTCCCTGCTTATTGGACCCATCTCGGTGGTGCCGCACTGTCTTTAGCCACTGGGTGGGCCGCGCGGATCAGTCAAATGGGATCTCGGTTCGCACATTTGGCTCGTGTTTGAGACTCAATTACCGGACCATGGTGCTAGAAATCCTTCTTCTAGGTTTTGGTGCACCCCCGTTTTGCTGTAATTTCCTAACAAGATAGTTTTTTTGTCACTCTAACTCGTTATTCACCTGTGCAGTGGTGCAGTACACTTGATGTGATGCACTCTATTCGTGGCCATCTTGCAATGACGAAATATTATGATTTGTATGCACCATTTACTGAAGTCAGTTTTCAGTTTTAGAAAACAAATATGAATTTCAGGTGTATGAATATTTCGGAGAATAATCTTGTGAAAAGTTGATTATAAATCCACATACATGAATATGAATGATTTTAGGGAGTGTATAATAAGACACATATATTTTATATTTTGAAAAATCTGGATATATATATATATATATATATATATATATATATATATATACACACACACACAAACACACACACACACACAGACATTAAAAAGAAGCAGTATATATGCCAATCGAAATTCATCATGAAATATATATCTTCCACATATCCAAAAATATACATTTTACTAAAAATGGATTTATGTATAATGTTGTTCAACTTGGAAGCTCACACTTAGGTTGAATTTTCAGTTCCAACAGCGTTTAGGAGGAGTGATCTCTTCTCACAATTTGTATGTGCCAAGTCACCCACCTCAGAAGAAGGTACGTGTGATACCAGGTAGGATTCTATATGTGCATATAATAATACATGAGCTGAAAAAGGGTAAAGAGAGACAGGAATTGACATATTTCTTAACTTTAAAAACACATGGTGAACTATTTCAATAAACATTGACTTATTTATAACTCCTACCTATATAAAAGGGAAGTCCAAATATACACCATGCCTCCTCTGAACTGCTTGTATTTCTATTCTGTTTGAGTTACTATTCTCCATCATATTAGGATTAGTAGTCAGAGTCTAGTAGGGTATGGGTTAGTGTCAGAGATTCATTATTCCAAATGGAAAATAGGAAAATAAACCCAATGTGTTTTCAAATATGTGCTACACAAAAATCTTCCCACTCTCATCCAGAACAATTCCTTGATATTACCCTCGCCTGAAGTAATGCACAATTAGAGGAGAAGAGTTAGAAAATCTGGGAATACATATCTGGAACGGAATATGCTCAGGAGTTCACAACCTTGGAGGTGGTAGAGGAGTTTCCAAAAGTAAGGGACAGGGTAAACACTCCACAAACATGGAGCTCTGAAGGCCTAAAGACATCTTGAGAAACTGCCTCTGAGTTTGGGCACTTGAAATATATGTTGTTGTCAGGAGCTTTAGCTTCCTATGTAGTGAGAGCACCAAAATTGGGTCTGCATCTATGTGACCTGGAGGACATGGTATCTTATTTTTCAATGAACATGAGGCAGCAGTGCTGAATTCTCACTTTGTAGGTAAACTGTGGCAACTGCGGTCTAAGTGTCTCTCCGTGTAGACTGTGAAGCCATTTGGTCATCCTCTAGTTTTCCTGGTGTGTCTTGCTGCTTCACTGGGAGTTGGGTATTTGCTTCACGAAATACAAGGAGTTCAACTGGGACATAATGCTGGAGGGAGTTCTGTCACATGCGGTGGGTCAGGGTCTGCAGGAGAATGCACCAATCAGGCTTCTATCTCACATAGCTTGCCCCCAGGCCCATAGCAACCTGATTCTGAACATTGCCCTGACCCTCTCCATATAACAAGATGCCTTAACATATAAGGGTCTGCTAGCTGCACCATGTCAGTCACAATCCATTTGGAAGCCAATGGCAGATCCACATGGCCCCAACACAGATGTTTTATCACACACCTGCCCACCACTGCTCTAGACACGCTACTAAGGAGGCTCCAACTTACTGGCATCTCTGTTCTACACCATTTTTCATGAATCCCAGTCAATCATCGAATTGTCTGGTATACTCATGATCAGCAAATGGACATCAAAAGGTTCTCCAGTGACACCTGGACATGAAAATTTCAAAAATTCCATGGTATTTATCTAGCCATTGTTCGTGGATGAATTTGGAGGCACTATGATTTTCAATTTATTCAGGAACCATTAAATGTTGAGGAAGCTCATTTTAATGAAAGCACAGGAGAACACACACAGGCAAGTCTTCTCAAAGAGTGGCCAAATGGTCACATGAAGCCAGGCCCATTGAGGTCTACAATGTGAGGTCCATGTGTGTTTTGACTCTCAACTATGGCTGTCAAGTTTGTCAGAATAAAATCATGTGATATCCTTGCTGAGATTCCCCGTGCCTTGTGGAAAGCCTTCCTGGGCACACATCTCAATTCCAAGGGTGACTCTCATGCATGGCCTCCTAAAATCCCAACACAACTCATGGCAATACTTCTCTGAGGTCAGTTCCAGAACTCAGTCTGTAAGGAGAATTACAGCAGAGTTCAAGCCCAGGTGGAGCCAGTCATCATTTCCAACCGTCAAACTAATAACCACAATTAAAACCAAAACACTTCCGCATGGCCCTCATCTTCTTCCATATAGACACTCATTATAACCTCTGACTAGAGGTTTCCATGAGGGGCACAGCCCAAGACAGTGTCCAAAATAAGCTCCCTTTCCCCTCATTTGCCTAAAGTCGGTGTGGCCTGAACACCTTCCTGTGAACCAGGAGTAATCGAGTAGGCCTTCCGTTAATACTGCTCTGTTTCTCCAATTTGAGGAATACTGACTGTGGGGTTTAGATTCTTTATGTGAATTAGAAACATGAGAAAACCCAAGCACCTATGGGCTTCCCTCTTCAGGGCTTTGAAGAACTCATTTGACCCAAAGGATCCCTATTCTCACTTGATGAATTTCAGGAACCTTACAGAGGAAGGCGAGAGACTTCATCCACAATGACTGCTCTTTTGGCCATTTTGGGTTTGGATGAAAACATGGGATCCATCAGGTGCTGAGAATCTAACCACAGCCTCACACAGGGCCAAGAGTCTGATTCAGACACATCCATTTCCGAAGCAAATAAGCAAAGAGCCACAGGTGAATCCCATTCATTTCCATTTGAAACTGTTTTCTTCAGGCTTCACAAAGGAGTGGCCTGAGGGAAAGACCTTCCTGAAATTCAGGGCAACAAACAAGAGGTAAACAAAAGGCACAAAGCAGGGTTTCTCCACTGAGACTTTCCTGGTCACACTGATATCTGAGTTTTCTGAGATGCTCGCCATTGCCGTCAGTTATCCAGAACATGGCCATATCACAGAACTTGTAGGTGGTACATATCTTGGACACAAAACCATGAGGCTATTCTGGAGAGTGGCCAGAATTCAGGAAGAAAACAGAAACTTTGGAAGATAGCAGTTGTTACCCTTCGATAAGGCAAGCCACAGTCCATTCATTAATTTGGCAGGATGAATGCCTGGAAGCTTTCTACTAGACAGGACACATCCATTGATGCATTCTCTTTACTAATGTCTACAATCACGGACAGAGTGGGATGCACAGATATAGAAGCACTTGACTTGTCAAACGACTTACTAGAAACAGTCAACGCCAATCCAAACAAACAGCCTTTCCTACCTATTCTCAGGACATAAGACAAAACCAGAAACACACATCCACACCCACAAAGGCACCTCTTTTGCCCAAGTAGGTCTGTGACTATCCGGAGTGTCCTCAGACTGATGGGCCATATTATATTCCCCCAAAATGGCCTCTCCGGTCTCAAATCTGGTCTCCTTGGCCAACTCTGTGAAGTAGTCAGGAGCCATGGGTGAGCCACTACCTGCTTTCTCAGGAAAGTCCCCTCTTCAGAGCTTTCCTGGCATTTGGCCATCCTCACATCAGTAGGAACTAAGAAAGACTGACTCTGTCCTTGGTAAATTGAAACAATTGAGACCACTGGAACTGGGACTTCGAGTGCCTCTTAGTGTGTCTCTTCCTGGATCACAATTTCAGAGAGTTCCATCGACAAGGAGGTGAGGTGAGGTCACTTCCTTCCGAAACTGAATGAGGTCACTGCCTTGGCAACCTCTTTGTCCTAACAGTTACTTCTAAGGGTCCCATGAGATGCAGGCTGCCCCTACTTTCTGTGACACTTTCACAAGTTAGAATGGTATATCAACCATAGGCACCTGTGAACAGCTCTTCACACAGGCCTTGTTTGGTCCATCTTCTCTATATTTAGAGGTTGATTCAGACACATCCCTTCATCATGACCAGGTTGTTTGCCATAGAATTTAACTTTTGCTTTCTCATGTCCTTCATAGCTGCCTATATCTTATCCAGGGGTCATTTCTGCATGGACCTTTGATGTTCTCAGCAGGTGGAAGATCCCCTACATTCCAGTATTGTAAGACCAACTCTGTCCCTCCTCTTTTGTAAAGTTAGATTGAGGGAAGAGTGTATGTTTAGGGTTAATAACACGTTTTATTTGGGTTAAGAATCTCTCTGCCGGATGAATAATGGTATTGGGAACCTGTGATATTTACAAGAATATATAGCTGAAATATAAGTATAAAAACAGAAACCTAGGTAAGATTTGAAACGAGAAGGGCATTGGGCCCTTGAGTGGGATACTTAGGTTTTAATAATTTTCTGTATATATGTCTCAGATAAATTGAAATACAATAGCTTAGGACCTTATACCTTGGACGATTGATTGTCGAATTGAACATCGAGTCAAAATGCAATAGTCAGTAGGATTAGGAAGATAGTCAGTAGGTTTAGAAATAAGAGTGAGTATAGGATTTGGACCAAAATTTCTTTAGCAATAGGGTATAGGGTAGACAGTGAATGTATATGTCACCAAATGTGAAGTGTCAGACACAATGATGAACTGGGGAAAATATGTAGGAAAACAGATATCAATTGAGATATTAGGAAATCAGGCAAAGTATAAAGTGAGTGATAGGATTAGACATTTTCAACAGGCTCGAACTATAATATATAATCTTAGGAAGAAACAAATATGTAGTCACCAATAGGATTTACATCTGAGAGCATTTGGCAAGCTGGACATTGTTGTTTTAGTAATCCATGCTCACTTTCCATTTAGGGTTTGATACAATCATGATTGTGACCTTTGCTTTTTGTGTCCAGAATATTACTGTGATAAAAAATATATATAAATATATATATAGATAAGGTGATATGAGTAATTCTTCCACCATTTCTGGAAGCAATATTTTGAAGAGGTATAAATTAGTATTGGGGGGACAAAGAGGTGTACACTGTGTCTTTGAATATAGAGATAATGCATTAATAGACCATACTGTGAATAAATAACATAACTGGTTCCAACATTAAATAATGCATTGAACGGAAATGTGAAAATATAAAGAAAATCTTTTATTGATATACATACATTTATTCCAACCAGCTATACATCTAATGGTAATATTAATGTTATGGTTTATCTTGAAGAGTGTGTGAGTTTAGCTTCGAAATTGATTATGGAAATCGAAAATGATGTGTTTGGAAAGAAGTCTCATGAAAAGACCAGTCAAGTAACATGGAGGAATACATGTGTTATGAAGCAGGAAGTGACTGAAAGTGAAACAAATTCCTATAAATTTGTGAACTTGTGGATGAAATATATATCTTATGATGTGCAAAAACTGAAGAAATAGTAATGTACCAGTGTTGAATTATAATGAACGTCAAAATAGAAATCATGTCCTATAGGAATCTACTTGCATTGATGTTAAACTGGGTCATTTACTCTAGAAATATTAGGATTTGTAAGCACCATTTATTGAAGTTACTTTTCAGAACTGGGAAACAAATATGTATTTCAGGTGGATGAGTATTTCTGAGAATAATCTTGTGAAAAGTTGATTATAAATCCACATACATGAACATAAATGAATTTACGGAGTTATATAAGACACATATATTTCATATTTTATAAAATGTGAAGAGTGTGAATATATATATATATATATATATTTGTATATATATATATATATATATATATATATTTATATATGTATTTATATATATATATATATTTATATATATTAAAAAACCACAAAAAATACATTAAAAAGTATCAATATCTATATGCCAATCGTAATTCATCATGTAATATAAATCATCCACAGATGCAAAATTATTTATTTTACTAAACATGGATTTATGTATAACATTGTTCTACTAGGAAGCTCACCCATTGTTTGAATTTTCAGTTCCAACAGCATTTAGGAGGAGAGATCTCTTCTCACAATTTGTTTCTGCCAAGTCAGCCAACTCATAAAAATGTACGTGTGATACCAGGTAGAATTCTATATGTGCATATAAAAATACATGTGCTGAGTAGGCTACAGAGAATGGGAGACAGGAATTCACATATTTGTTAACTTTAAAAACACATGGAGGACTATTTCAATTAAAAATTGACTAGATTTATAAAACCTACCCTTTATCGTACAAGAGGGAAGTCCTACTATACACCATGCCTTCTCTGAAATGCTTGCATATTCATTCTGCTTGGGTATTTTTCTCCATCATATTAGGATTAGTAGTCATATTATAGTAGGGTATGAGTTAGTGTCAGGGATTCAGTATTTCGAATGGAAAATAAGAAGAAGAATCCAATGTTTATCAAATATGTGCTTCACAAAAAATTTTTCTACTCTCATCCAGAACAATGCCTTGACATTACCTTCGCCCCAAGTAAGACACAATTAGAGGAGAAGAGTTAGAAAATCTTTAAATACATATCTGAAATAGAAAATGCTCAGGAGTTCACAACCTTGGAGATGATAGAACAGTTTCCAAAAATAAGGGACAGTGTAAAAACTCCACAAACATGGAGATTTGCCTGCCTAAAGACGTCTGGAGAAACTGCCTTTAGGTTGGGGACTTGAAATACATGTAGTTGTCAGGAGCTTTAGGTTCCTTTCTAGTGAGACCATCAAAGATGGGTCGTCATCTCTGTGATTTGGAGGACATGGTTATAATTTCCCAATGAACATGAAGCAGCAGTGCTGAATTCTCTTTGTAGTGAGAGCATCAAAGGTGGGTCTGCATCTATGTGACCTGGAGGACATGGATTCTTATTTTACAATGAAAATGAGGCAGCAGTGCTGAATTCCCTCTTTGTATGTAATCTGTGGCCACTGGGGGCTAAGTGTCTCCCCACGTGGACTGTGAAGCCATTTCATCATCCTCCACTTTTCACAGTGTTTCTTGCTGCTGCACTCGGAGTTTGGTACTTGCTTCAGGAAATACAATGCGTTCAACTGGGACACCATGCTGGAGGAAGTTCTGTCAAATGTGGTGGGTCAGGGTCTGAAGGATAATGCACCAACAGGGCTTGTATACCACATAGGTTGCCCCCTTGACCAAAGCAACCTGATTCTGCACATTGCCCTGAAACCTCTCCATATAACAAGATGTCTGTACATATAAGGGTCTGCTAGCTGCACCATGTCAGTCACAGCGATTTGGAAGCCAATAGCAGATCCACATGACCCCACAACAGATGTTTTATTACACACTTGCTCACCACTGCTCTAGTCCCACTACTAAGAAGGCACCAACTTAATGGCATCTCTGTTCTCCACAATTTTCATGAAATCCAGTCAATCAATGCACTGTCTGGTACAGTCATGATCAGCAACAGGACATCCAAAGGTTCTCCAGTGCCATCTGGTCATTGGAATTTCAAAAATTTTATGGTATTTATCTAGTCAATTTTCAAGGATGAAGTTGGAGGCACTGTGGGTTTCAATTCATTCAGGAATCATTCAATGGTGAGGAAGCTGATTTCAATGAAAGTTTTGGAGAACTCTCACAGGCAAGTCCTCCCAAAGAGTGGCCAAAAGGTCACAAGAATCCAGGCCCACTGAGGTCTACAATTGAGGTCCATGTGTGTTTTGACTAGTAAATATGGCTTCAAAGTCTTTTAGAATAAAATTATGTGATATCTTGGCTGAGATTCCCAGTGCTCTGTGGAAAGCCACCCTGGGCCTAGTTCCCAGATTCCAAGGGCGAATCTCATGTGTGGCCTCCGAAAATCCCAACACAATTCATGGCAATACTTCTTTGATGTCTGATCCAGAACTCAGTCTTTCAGGGGAATGACACCAGAGTTCAAGCGCAGGTGGATCCAGTCATCTCTTCCAACTGCCACACGAATGACCACAATTTAAACCAAAATACTCCCACATGGCCCTCATCTTATTAAATATAGACACTCATCATAACCTGTGGCTGGAGGTTTCAAAGCGGGACACATCCCAAAAGAGTGTCCAAAAAAATCTCCCTTACCCCTCATTTGCCTAAAGTCAAGGTGGCATGGACACCCTTCCTGTGAACCTGGAGTGATCCAATAGACCTGCCGTTAATACTGCTCTGCTTCTCCAATTTGAGGCCTACTGATTCTCAGCGATAGATTTTTTATGTGATTTGGAGTCATAAGAAAACACAGGCATCTCTTCAGGGCTTCAAAGAACTCATTTGACCCAAATGATCCCTATTCTCACTTGAGAGAGGTCAGGGACCTAACAGAGGAAGGCAAGAGACTAATCAACAATGACAGATTTTTGGCCATTTTGCTTTTGATTGCACACATGGAATCTATCTTTAGATTCATCATGTGCTGAGAATCTAAGCCACAACCTCATACAGGGCCAAGAGGCTGATTCAGACACATCCCTTTCCAAAGCAATTAAGCAAAGAGCCACAGGTTATGCCCATTTATTTTTATTTGAAAACTGTTTTATTCAGGCTTCAAAAAGGGGTGGCCTGAGGCAAAGACCTTCCTGAAATTCAGGGCAACAGAACCATAGGTAAGCAAATGAACCAAAGCAGGGTTTCTCCACTGAGAGTTTACTGGTCACACTGATATCTGAGTTTTCTAAGATGTTCCCATTCTCTACAGCTCTCAAGTATATGGACATGTCACATATCTCGGAGATGGTACATATCTTGGACACAAAACCATGAGCCTATACTAGAGAGTGTCCAGAATTCAGGAAGAAAACATTAACTTAGGAAGTTAGTAGGTGTTGCCCATCCATAAGGCACACCACAGTCCATTCATCAATTAGGCAGAATAAATACTGGAGAGTTTTCTACTAGACAGGAAACATGCATTGATGCATTCTCTTGTCTAATGTCTACAACCACAGACACAGTGGGATACACAGACATAGAAACACTAGCCCTGTCAAACGACTTATTAGAAACAGTCCACTCCAATCCAAACAAAGAGCCTTTCCTACCTATTCTCAGAAATTGAGAGAAAACCACAAACTCACACCCACACGCAAAAAGGCACCTCTTTAACACAAGTAGGTCTGTGACTATCCAGAGTGTCCTCTAAATGGTGGGCCATACTATGTTCCGCTGAAATGGCCTGTCCTGTCTCAGATCTGGTCTCCTTGGGCAACTTTGTGAAGTTTTCAGGAGCCAGTGGTGAACCAATACCTGCTTTCTCAGGAAAGGTCCCTCTTCAGAGCTCTTCTGGCATTTGACAATCCTCATATCAGTAGGTACCAAGGAAGACTGACTCTGTCCTTGGTAAATCCAAACAAGTGAGACCACTGGAACTGGGACTGTGACTGGCTCTGGGTGCCTGGCTTCCTGGATCACAAGTCCAGAGATTTCCATCACCAAAGAAGTGAGGTGAGGTCACTTCCTTCAGGAACTGAATGAAGTCACTGCCTTGGCCACCACTTTGTACTTACAGTTGCTTCCAAGGGTCCCATGAGATGGAGGCTGCTCCTACTTCCTGTGACACTTTCACAAGTTAGAATGGTATATCAAGCATAGGCACCTGGGAACAGCTTTCCACGCAGGTATGGTTTGATCAGTCTTCTCTACAATAGGAAAGGAGAGGCTGATTCAGACACATCCCTTCATACTGACCAGGTTGCTTGCCATGGAATATGACTTTTGATCTCTTAGGTCCTTCATAGCTGCCTTCAACTTCTCCAGGGTATCATTTCTGCCTGGAACTTTGATGTTCTCAGCAGGTGGAAGACCCCCTACATTACTATTGTAAGACAAACTCTGTCCCGGCTCATCTGTAAACTTAGTTTAAGGGAACAGTGTATGTTTAGGGTAATAACAGGTTCGATTTGGGTTAGGAATCATACTGAGGAACAAACAATGGTATTGGGAACTTGCGATATTTACAAGAATATATTGGTGAAATATATGTATGAACACAGAAATCTAGATAAGATTTGAATCCAAGAAGGGCATTGGGCTGTTGATTGGAATACTTAGCTTTGAATTATATTCTGCATAGATGTCTCAGATAAATCAATATACAATGGCTTAAGATCTTGTACCTTGGATGATTGATTGTAGAAGAGATCATCCAGTCGAAAAGGTATAGTTGGTAGGATTAGGAAGATACTCAGTAGATTTAGCAAAAAAGAGTGAGTATAGGATTTCGACCAAAAGTTCTTTAGCAATAGGATTTCGGATAGAGAGTGAATGTAAATGTCAGCACATGTGAAGAGTCAGTCACAATGATGAACTCGTGAAAATATGTAGGAAAGCAGATATCAATAGAGACATTAGGAAATTAGGCAAAATACAAAGTGAGTGATAGGATTAGTCATTTTCAACAGGGTTGAGGTTCAATATATAATCTTAGGAAGAAACAAATATGTAGTCACAAATAAGATTGATTTGAGAGCATTAGGCAACGTGGACATGGATGTTTTTAGTAAACCATGCTCACATTCCATTTAGGCATTGGTGAAAGGTTAATAAAATAGGTACTTGTCACTTCCTGTTTTTCTGTATGCTTAACAAAACACTGTTGGAAACTTGAGGACTGTTTGCTAATCTTGTTTCCAGAATGTGCTGTCCCCAACTGCCAAACTGCAGAATACACACCCTCACCCGTTTGCACACAAACCTCCCCCTTGCCCTGACCCATCAATAAACTTCCCTCCCTGCCCTCTCCAAGGAAAGTATATAAGCTCTGCTTAAGCTGTTTTCATTGCTCTCTGCTCTATTCAAGTGACCTCTGAGCCCCAGAAAGATGGTCTCCCAATAAACCCTTTACTGTTGCATGAGACATTCTCTTGGTGGTCTCTTCCTCTGTCGCTCACCCGATCTTTACATCTGGAGGCACCAGCGAGATCCAGCAGTGGCGGACGAAAGACCCCCAAGGTGCTCCTTTCAGGGTAAGTAAGGTGACTCTTTCTGGTTTCAGGTTTCAGGTTAGGGTTTTGCAAAATCGCTATCGGTGTTGAGCATGAGCTCTCTCTGACGGTGGCTGACAGACGTGTCACAGAGCCACAGGCCACATCCCTGGGGGACGCCCCAGAGGACTCAGGAAATCAAGGAACAATAGTCTCCTCGACTCTGTGATATTTTGTTTCGGATTCGGTATTGCCAGCCCATCAGGTTTTGAGGGCTACTCAGTCCTTGTCTCAGTATTGGACGTCCATTGTCTGTCTTTATTGTCTTGTCTTGTCTGTGTAGTATGTCGTTGCTTTCACTGTTTGTGTATCTCTCATTTTGGGACAGAGCACTTCAACACTTCTCTCCCTGACCCTTGATCACTGGACCAAAGTCTGCTTAAGGGCCCAGAATCTTTCTTTTTCATTAAAACGCTGGACCTGGCAGACTCTCTGTGCCTCAGAATGACACAACTTTGGAGTTGGATGGCCCCCAGAAGGATGTTTCTACTTCCCACTAATTTGAAAAATCAGAGATATTGTCTTTCAGCTGAGGCCACATAGCCATCCAGATCAACAGCCATATATCTTAACTTGGCAGGACCTCTGCAAATCTCCTCCTCCATGGGTGAAGCCTTTCCTTGTCCCTGCCTACGCTCCTACTCCTTCCACCACGATTCTATCTCTCAAACCCTCTGCTCCTCCTCCTCCACCCTCTGTTCTCCCTGAGTCTCAAGATTCTACTGGACTCTCCTCCTCCTTCTTATCCCCTGCCCTTGTCCCCAACCCCCAACAACCTCTAAGTGATTCCCCTGCTGACTCTTCTTCTCTGCCATTGGAGGAAGTTAGGCCGGCCCAGTGCCCTCCAGATGACTCCCCCGCGTCACACGAAGCCCCTCCTTCCCTGGAGGAAGCTGGCCCGGCTAAAAGAACTCAAAGAACTCCCTGGGGTTTTCACACTTGCCTACTTGGGATGACTGCCAACAAATCCTAGGGACTCTCTTTACGGCAGAGGAATGAGAGAAAAACCTCCTGGAAGCTAAAAAATATATTCTCGGACCAGATGTGTGACCAACACAACTTCCCAACATAATCAAAGCCAGCTTCCCCTTTAATTGACCCAACTGAAACCCCAACACCTTTGAAGGTAGGGAGCATCTGTCCACTTATTGCCAGGCCCTAATATTGGGTTTCCAATCGGCCGCTAGGGAACCACCTAATTTGGCCAAGGTAAGAGAGATAATTTAAGGGCCTGATAAATATCCCTCTATGTTTCTAGAGAGAATTATGGAGGCATATATGAGATTTACTCCTATTGATCCTCAGGCAGAGGATCAAAAGGCATCTGTCATGATGGCCTTCATTGGGCAAGCTGCCCTGGATATTAAAAGAAAGTTACAACTCTTAGAGGGATCACAAGATATGACTTTGGGAGATTTAGTCAGAGAAGCCGAGAAAGTATACTATATGAGAGAAACAAAGAGAAAGAAAGGGAGCAAAGGGAAGATGAGAGATGCAAAAGACAGACTAAGGCATTGACTAAGGTCCTGGTCACAACAATAAATAGGCCAGAAATTAACAAACAGGAAGACAGGAATGGAAACCTGGGCGCACGCCAGAGGCCACCCCTGGCCTCAGATCATTGTGCCTACTCTAAAGAAAAAGGTCACTGGGCCAAAGAGTGCCCTAGAAAAGAGACAGCCACGACAGCCAGCCATTCTGACTTAAAAGGATGACTAAGAACGTCGGGGCTCAGATCCCTTCCCCAAGCTCAGGGTAACTTTTGAAGTGGAGAGGACCCAGGTAAACTTTGAAGTGGATACAGCAGCAGTATACTCAGCCCTTAAGGCCCCACTGGGCACACTATCAAATAAAATGTCTCTAGTTCAAAGGGCTAATGGCAGTAAATATCAGACATAGACAACTAAGAGGACCATGGACATGGGGAAAGGAAAAATCCATCACTCCTTCCTAGTAATCCCAGAATGCCTGGCCCCATTGATGGGCAGAGATCTGCTCAGTAAGCTCCAGGCCAAAACAACTTTTAACGCCGAAGGCCCCAAAATGAAATTTCTAAATCCTTCAGTAAAAACTCCTATAGTCTTGGCTTTATAAATGTCAGTAGAAGATGAACATCCACTCTTCACACCCCCCAAGACTGCTCAAACAAGCAAGCTACCCCAGAAATGGATAACAGATTACCCAGATACCTGGGCAAAAACGGCTAGGTTAGGCCTAGCCGTGAAACAACCTCCAAGAACAGTGGAGTTAAAAACCTCAGCCTCCCCAATCAATGTCAAACAATATCCTCTGAGCAGAAAAGCTAAAGATGGGATAAGGCCCCATATTCAGAAATATCTGGCCTTAGGGTCCTAAGGCCGTGTCAATCGGCCTGGAAGACTCCCCTGCTCCCAGTAAAAAAAGCCAGGAACCGGGGACTATCTCCCGTTCAAGACCTAAGAGTGATTAATAACAGAGTGCAGGACATTCACTCCACGGTAACTAATTCGTACAATCTGCTTATCACTCTGAACCCTTAGCAGAAATGGTATACTGTTCTGGACTTAAAAGATGCTATCTTTTGTTTGCCTCTGCATAAAGATAGTCAGTTGCTGTTTGCTTGCTAGTGGGTAGACCCAGAAACTGGAACGTCTGATCAAGTAACTTGGACTAGACTCCCACAGGGGTTCAAAAACTCTCCCACTCTCTTTGATGAAGCCCTCCACAGAGATCTCAACAACGTCAGAACTACACACCCCAAAGTCACCCAGCTTCAATACGTGGATGACCTGCTACTGGCAGCCAACACCAAAGAAAACTGTGAGTCTGGGACCCAAGCACTATTATATGAGCTTGCTCAACTCGGGTATAGAGCTTCTGCCAAATAGGCCCAAATTTGCCAGCAAGAAGTAATCTTCCTGGGCTATTCCCTTAGGGGCAGTAAACGATGGCTCACTGAGCCCAGAAAACAAACGGTTGTGCAGATACCACCCCCCATCTAGCAGCAGACAACACAGAGAGTTTCTTGGGACTACTGGGTTTTGCAGGTTATGGATTTCTGTGTTTGCGTCCTTAACTTCTTCTTTATACCCGCTGTTAAATGGAGATACCCAATTCCAATGGACCCCTGAGCACCAGAACGCTTTTGATAACATCTAACGACACTGGCACTGAATTCCTCAACTTGACTGAGCCAAGCCTGCAATTTCAGAAAGCCCTACAGTACGTTAAAAATGTACATTAATTCACACACCTTGGTTCAAAGAAACTTCAGGCATTCCTGAAGGATCAAGAACAGAGTTTTCCACTAACCCACTCACAGCAAAAGGAAATAACTGAACAGGTAACAAAAGTCTGTCCGGTCTGTCAATAGGTTAATGCTTATCTTTCCAAGCTTTCCGCAGGAAAGCACCTATTAGGAACCAGACCAGTACAATTCTGGGAAGTGGACTTTACTGAAATTAAGCCAGCAAGGTATGGACTTAAATATCTCCTAGTCTTTGTAGATATATTTTCAGGATGGATTGAAGCCTTCCCCACAAAAAAAGGCACAATTGGTGGTCAAGAAGATCCTGAAAGATATTTTTCCAAGACACGGCCTGCCTAAGGTAATAGGATCTGATAATGGCCCGGCGTTCATGGCCCAGGTAAGTCAGGGGTTAGCCAGGACACTGGGGATAAATTGGAAGTTACATTGTGCTTATAAACCCCATAGCTCAGGACAGGTAAAAAAAATAAATAGAACCATTAAAGAGACCTTAACGAAATTAAGCTTAGAGAGCGGCATAAAAGATTGGACTATGCTCCTGCATTATGCACTGTTTCATGCAAGAAATACTCCCTCTATTTCTTTGTGTAACCTCACCCCCTATGAAATTCTTTATGGAGCCCCTCTTCCAGTAAGGGACCTAACCCCAACTCTAAGACCTAGTGATCCCCTCCACAACCCCTTGTTTGACAGACTTAAAGCTCTTGAAAGAACTCAGTGATACCTGTTGAAACAGCTGGCCAGTGCCTACCAACCTGGTGAAGAGGGGACTCCACATCGATATCAAATAAGAGACATCCTCTACATAAGACAACATCAGGTGTCATCCCTGTAACCCCGCTGGACAGGACCATACCAGGTGCTACTTATAAAACCTACAGTGGTAAATGTAGAAGGAATCAATTCCTGGATCCTAATTCTTATCTCAAGCCTGCGCCCTGTCCAGACTCTGGCTGAAAAACTGGAAAAGACTGGAAACCCTTTCAAATTGCATATTCGCCACGTGGGTAAGGCTATAGACTCTCCCCTTGTCCACCAGTAGTCCTTACCCTCATCAGCCCGTTCATCAGCGATGGCTGATCACAAATCTTACTAGACAAGAAGTATGGTCTATCTCGCATACAGCCCCCTTAGGCACCTGGTGGCCATCTCTCCACCCAGAATTTGTCAGCTGGCTATACGTCTTTCATATTGGGATATCTCTGATGAAGAGGATCCAACTAAAATTCCATTAAATCCCTACTGTACCACAGATAATGGAAACAAACATTATGGATCTAGGGACACACGAGCCAGATGCAGGTTGGCTAGCCTAGAATACTATGTTTGCCCGGCAGACTATCAAAGCCACAAACAGCCATGGCTGTGTGGGGGAAAAGCGGACTTCTTCTGAAAATAATGGGGATGTGAGCATACAGGGGATGCCTGGTGGAACCCAAACTCCTCATCAAATTCAGTACACAGCATTGGCCATATTACCAATTAGACAACCAAAACTGATGGCCCCCAGAGGGGTCTCCAGATTCTCAAATTCTGTGTGACTTTTTCAACTTCGGCAAGTGTTCAAAAAGATCCCTCAATTGGGAATTTCCTTCCAAGGAAATTCCCCTATGTTTTTGCCTTTTCCCTCCTTTGCTCACATCCTGAACTATGCTTCTCCAATACATCCTCACCCCCCGCCTTCTGCTCCAGACTCTCTGCAGTCACTCTCACATGAGCAACCTGATTTCTCCCCTCCAATTACTAGATCAAAAACAAAAACCTCCACTGGATCTCATACCATTGCCTCCTTGCTGAGGTAGCAGGTACTGAGGTACCCTTCCACCCACTCACTCCTCTCTTCTCCTGTCAGTGCACGCACCGGGTCCCACCAGGTCCTCTTACCAGCTAACACAAAGCTCAAACCAGCTGAGGAGTGCCCTAAGACGCCTATCCAAGATGTAATGAAAATGGCCTTTAAAGTGGCTTTGTCATCACTGAAAACAGGTTACAAAGAATTTAAAGTCCCTCAAAGGCTTTTTGGGATACTCACTCCCATCCTCCCCTCTGCTCTACCTGTTCTACTGGTCAAGTTTTATTGGCAGGAAAATCCCAAACCCCTTTCCCATTATTCTTTTATATCTCTTTTTCCTCATTCTCAGAACCACGGAGCTGCTCTCACCCCCCACCTTCCTTGTCTTTCCCTCTGTTCCAATCCCACAGAAAAATCTTAAATGGCCTTCTCCAGAAGCCTTGATCAAAGCTGACTTTAGGACTTTCAGCAACAGAGGCCCTATACAAGAGTTCAGTGTAGATAAACTTCCTCTTTTTGTGTTGCTTTGTTCTACTTGGCCACTGGCTGGAAAAATCAGCACTCCTAAGCTAGACACCCCCTTACTATTTTTTCACAAAATATGTGAACAAGGCCTCTGGCGTTGAGCTGGGGCTTCCAGAGATGGCTACATTTCTAAGATAAAGAAGTTACCAACTGGGCTCCATGGTAACAGCTGGCAGGAAGAAAAAAAAAGAAGAAAAAAGCTCTCCCCCTACCAGGTGTCCTTTAAAAGTTAACTTTCCCAGAGCAGAGGAAAAAAAACAGAAACAAAAACTGCTTTTTGTGAACTTCTGCAGACTTTGAATTTCTGAGCCCCTTACGTTACATGTTGGGTACAAAATTCTGAAACTACCTAAACTTGGGGTTCAGGGGATTAAAAGATTACAACAGAAGCAATGCCCTCTAAATCTGGTTACAACCAAATAGGACTGTTTCCCTGTCTTCTGTGCTATCTTAGGTGCCTTGCCTTGTCCGTCCTTACAACAGTATAATTCTATATACTTAAACATTGTTTATGTTTTCATAAAATGATCAACATATGGCTGTTGCATGAGACAGTCTCTTGTGGTCTCTTCCTCTGATTAAGTATGTAATGGTGCAGATGTTTCCCAGAGTCCTCTATCATGAAGCAGGATCATTTAAAGTTCCAATAGGGGCGCATACAACCTGGTTCCACCAGGAACCCGTATCGGTCACTTTCTCCATCCTATTAGGAATAGGAGTTGCTGCAGCGGTGGGCACAGGAACCACTGCCCTAGTCCATGGGACACAACAAATGACCCAATTAGAAGTAGCAATAGACCAAAACTTAAAGATATTAAAAACCTCCATCACAGCTTTACAGGAATCTTTAACCTCTCTCTCTGAAGTTGTTTTACAGAACAGGCGAGGGTTCGACCTCCTCTTATTGAGAGAAGGGGCCTTTGTCCTGCATTGAGTGAAGAATGTTGTTATTATGCCGACCATACTGGAGTTGTAAAAGAATCTATGATTAAATTAAGAAGACGCCTTGTAGAGCATCAACAAGAGAGAGAGGCCCCAAAAGGGTGGTTTGAGTCTTGGTTCACAGAGTCCCTCTGGTTAACTACGCATTTATCAGCCCTGGCTGGTCCATTAATAAACCTCATATTATTGCTAACTGTGAGACCCTGTTTGCTCAACCGTGTAGTTTCCTTTATCCAAGCTCAAATTGGACAAGTTAAACTTATGGTAATAAGAAAACAATATACCACACTAGCTGACATAAAATGTGACACCCCCAATGATCACTTTAATGATTAAAAGTAACCAAAAGAAGAAGTGGGGAATGAAAGGTTAATAAAATAGGTACTTGTCACTTCCAATTTTTTGGTATGCTTAACAAAACATTGTGGATATCTTGAGAACTGTTTGCTAATCTTGTTCCCTGAATGTGCTGTACCAACTGCAAAACTGCAGAATGTACTCACTCACCTGTTTGCATGCAAACTGCCCACTCGCCCTGAGCCATCAATAATCTTCCCTCCCTGCCCTCTCCAAGGAAAGTATATAAGCTCTGCTTAAGCTGTTCTCAGGGCTCTCTGCTCTATTCAAGGGAGCTCTGAGCCCCAGCATGCTGGACCCCCATAAACCATTGGCTGTTGCATGAGACAGTCTCTTGTGGTCTCTTCCTCTGACACTCGCCTGACCATTACATTGGTAAAATAATAAGTGTGACCTTTGCTTTTCGTGTCCAGAATATTACTGTGATAAAATGTACATGTAGATAAGGTGACTTGAGTATATCTTCCACCATTTCTGGGAGCAATATTTTGAAGATGTACAAATTAGTATTGGGTGTACAAATAGGTGTACCCTGTGACTATGAATATAGAGATAATGCAAGAATAGACCATACTGTGAATAAATAATATAATGGGTTCCAAATTTAAATAATGCATTCAATTTATATCTGAAAATATAAAGGAAATCTTATATTGATACACATACATTCATTGCAACCACTGATACATCTAAAGGTAATATTAGGTTTATGGTTTATCATGAAGAGTCTGTGAGTTTTGCTTCAAAACTGATTATGGAAATTTAAAATAATGTGTTTGGAAAGAAGTCTCATGAAAAGACCATTCAAGAAACACGGAGGAATCCATGTGCTCTGAAGCAGGAAGTGATTGAAAGTGAAACAAATGCCTATAAGTTTGCTAACTGGTGGATGAAATATATATCCTATGATGTGCATAAATTGAAGAAATAGTAATGTACCAGTGTTGAATAAAAATGAACATTAAAATACACAACATGTCCCATAGGAATCTACTTGCATTGAGGTTAAACTGGGTCAGTTACTGTATAAATATTAGTATTTGTATGCAACATTAACTGAAGTTAGTTTTCAGTACTGGAAACAAATATGTATTTCAGGTGGATAAATATTTCTGAGAATAATCTTGTGAAAAGTTCATTATAAATCCATATACATGAATATGAATGAATTTACGGAGTGGGTATAAGACACATATATTTCATATTTTGAAAAATCTGGAGAATATATACATATATATATATATATATATATATATATATATGTTTCTTGTGTGTGTGTATATATATATATATATATATATATATATATATATATATATATATATACACACACACACAAACACACACACAGAGATATTAAAAAGAGCAATATATATGCCAATCGAAATTCACCACGAAATATATATTATCCACAGATCCAAAAATATTCTTTTTACTGATCATGGATTTACGTATAGTGTTATTCACCTAGGAAGCTAACCCATAGGTTGAATTTTCAGTTCCAACACTGTTTAGGAGCAGTGATCTCTTCTCACAATTTGTATCTGCCAAGTCAGCCACCTCACAAGTATGCATGTTTCATACCAGGAAGGATTCTATATGTGCATATAAATATACATGTGCTGAATAAGCTACAGAGAAACGGAGACAAGAATTCACATATTTCTTAACTTAAAAACACATAGAGACCTATTCCAACAAAAAATTGACTAGATATATAACTCCTACCCTATTAAATGCAAAAGGAAAGTCCAAATATACACCATGCCTCCTCTGATCTGCTTGTATTCCTATTCTGTTTGGGTTATTTTTCTCCCTTAGAGTCTAGTAGGGTATGTGTTAGTGTCAGGGTTTCAGTATTTCGAATGGAAAATTAGATAAGGAATCCAATGTGTATGCAATATGTGCTACACAAAATTATTCCCACTCTCATCCAGAACAATGACTTGACATTACCTGTGTGGGTAAACACTCCACAAACATGGAGCTCTGTTGGCCTATAGACTTTTTGAGAAACTGCCTCCAAGGTTGGGCACTTGAAATATATGCTATTCTCAGGAGCATTAGCTTCCTTTCTAGTTAGACCATCAAAGCTGGGTCTGCATCTATGTGACCTGGAGGACATGGTTTCTTATTTTCCATTGAACTTGAGGCAGCATTGCTGAATTCTCTCTTTGTAGGTAAACTGGTGCCACTGGAGGCTAAGTTTCTTCCCATGTGGACTGTGAAGCTATTTGGAATTCCTCCACTTTTCGTGGTTTTTATTGGTGCTGCACTGGGACTTTGGTATTCGCTTCATGAAATACAACAAGTTCAACTGGGAGACAGTGCTGGAGGGAGTTCTGTCATGTGTGGTGGGTCAGGATCTGCAGGAGAAAGCACCAACCAGGCTTCTATCCAACATAGCTTGCCCCCTTGTCCATAGCAACCTGATTCTGAAAATTGCCCTGAAATCTCTCCAAATAACAAGATGCCTTTACATATAAGGGTGTGCTGGCTGCACCATGTCAGTCCCAAGCCATTTAAAAGCCAATAGCACATTCACATGGCCCCACCACAAATGCTTTATCACACACTTGCACACCACTGCAATAGGCCCACTACTCAGCAGGCTCCAACTTACTGCCATCTCTGTTCTACACCATTTAAATGAAACACAGTCAATCAACGCTTTTGCTGGTACACTCAAGATCAGCAGCAGGACATCCAAAGGTTCTCAAGTGCCACCTGGTCATGGGAATTTAAAACATTTGATGGTATATATCTTCCCCGTTTTTCAAGGATGAAGTTGGAGGCACTGTGGGTTCAAATCATTCAGGGACCATTAAGTGTTGAGGAAGCTAATTTCAATGAAAGCTCTGGAGGACTCTCACAGGCAAGGCTTCCCAAAGAGTGGCCAAAGGTCACATGAAGCCAGGTACATTGAGTTCTACAATGTAAGGTCCATGTGTGTTTTGACTTTCAACTATGGCTGCCAATTATTTCAGAATAAATCATGTGATATCCTGGATGAGATACCCAGTGCTCTGTGGAAAGCCACCCTGGGCCTAGATCTCAGTTTCCAAGGATGACTCTCATGCGTGGCCTGCTAAAATCCCAAAAAAATTCATGACAATACTTCTCTGAGTTCAGTACCAGAACTCATTTTCTAAGGAGAATCACTCCAGAGTTCAAGCCCAGATGGACACAGTCATCTCATTCAACTGCCACGCAAATGACCACAATTAAAATCAAAACACTCCTTCATCGCCCTCATATTCTTCCACATAGACACTCATCATTACCTATGGCTGGAGTTTTCCATGAGGGGTGCAGCCCAAGACAGTGTCCAAAATAAGGTCCCTTTCCCCTCATTTGGCTAAAGTCATGGTGGGCTGGACACCCTTTCTGTGAACCAGGAGTGGTCAAATAGGCTTGCCTTTAATACTGCTCTGCTTCTCCAATTTGAGGCCTAATGACTGTCAGGTATAGATTCTTAATGTGATATGGAGTCATGAGAAAACCCAAGCACCTATGGGCTAGCCTCTGCAGGGCTTTGAAGAGCTCATTTGAAAGAAAGGATCCCTATTCTCACTTGATGGAGATCAGTAACCTAACAGAGGAAGGCAAGAGACTTCATCCACAATGACTGAACTTTTTGCTATTTTGGTTTTGGATGTACACATGGGATCATTCTTTGGATCCATCAGGTGCTGAGAATCTAATCCACGGCCTAACACAGGGCCAAAAACCTGATTTAGACAAGTCCCTTTCCAATGCAATTAAGCAAAGAGCCACAGGTGATGCCTACTCAATTCCATTTAAAAACTGTTTTCTTCACGCTTCACAAAGTGGTGGCTTGAGGCAAAAACCTTCCTGAGATTCAGGGCAACAGAACAATAGGTAAGCAAAAGGCCCAAAGCAGTGTTTCTCCACTGATATTTTCCTGGTCACACTGATATCTGAGATTTCTGAGATGCTCCCCATTCCCTTCAGCTATCCAGTGCACGGCCATGTCCCAGAGCTTTGAGGTGGTACATATCTTGCACACAAAACCATGAGCCTATTTTGGAGAGTGGCCAGAATTCCTGATGAAAACAAGGACTTAGGAAGGAAGTAGGTGTTGCCCATCCCTAAGGCAAGTGACAGTCCATTCATAAATAGGGTAGGATGAATGCTGGGAAGCTTTCTACTAGACAGGACACATCCGTGATGCATTCTCTTTTCTAATGTCTACAACGAAGGACACAGTGGGATACACAGATATAGAAACACTCACCTTGTCATAAGTCATACTAGAATTTGTCCACTCCAAACCAAACAAACCGCCTTTCTTACCTATTCTCAGAACATGAGACAAAAGCACAAACTCACACCCACACCCACAAAGGCACCACCTTCCCCCTAGTATGTCTGTGACTATCCAGAGTGTCCTATGACTGGTGGGCCCTACTATGTTTTCCTGAAATGGCCTGTCCTGTCTCGGGTCTGGTCTCCTTGGCCAACACTGTGAAGTTGTCTGGAGCCAGCGGTTAGCCACTACCTGCTTTCTCAGTAAAGGCCCCTCTTCAGAGCTCTTCTGGCTTTTTCCATCCTCACATCAGCAGGTACCAAGAAAGACTGACTCTTTCCTTGGTAAATCCAAACAAGTGAGTCCACTGGGACTAGTACTGCAACTGGCTCTGAGTGCCTGGCTTCCTGGATCCCAAGTTCAGAGAGTTCCATCACCAAGGAAGAGATGTAGGTCACTTCCTTTAGGAACTGAATGAGCTAACTGCCTTGGCAACCACTTGGTCCTAAGAGTTGCTTCCAAGTGTCCCATGAGATGGAGGCTGCCCCTACTTACTGTGACACTTTCACAAGTTAGAATGGTATATCAACCATAGGCACCAGGGAACAGCTCTCCAAACAGGCATGGTTTGGTCCATCTTCTCTATATTAAGAACAGAGAGACTGATACAGACAAAACCCTTCATCCTGACAAGGTTGTTTGCCATTGAAGATGACTTTTGCTCTCTCAGGTCCTTCATAGCTGCCTACAACTTCTCCAGAGTTCATTTCTACATGGATCTTTGAGTTTTTCAGCATGTGGAAGATCTCCTACATTCCTGTATTGAAAGCCCAACTCTGGGCCTGCTCTTCTGTAAAGTTAGATTGAGGGAACAGTGTATGGTTAGGGTTAATAACAGGTTCGATTTGGGTTAGGAATCATTCTGCGTGATGACTAATAGTATTGGGAATCTGCAATATTTACAAGAATATATAGGTGAAATATAAGTATGAAAATATAAATCTAGGTAAGATTTGAAGCCTAGAAGTGCATTGGGCCCATTATTGGTATACTTAGCTTTGAATTACATTCTGCACAGATGTCTCAGATAAATCGATATAAAATGGGATAGGACCTTCTACCTTGGATGATTGAATGTCGAAGAGAACATCCAGTCAAAAAGGCATAGTCGGTAGGATTAGGAAGATAGCCTGTAGGTTTAGAAAAAAGAGTGATTATGGCATTTGGACAAAAGTTCTTTAGCAATAGATTTTTGGGTAGTGAGTGAATGTCAGTGTCAGCACACGCGAAGGGTCAGTCACAATGATGAACTGGGGAAAATAAGTAGGAAAGCAGATATCAACAGAGACATTAGGAAATCAGGCAAAGTATAATGTAAGAGGGTTAGACATTTTCAACATCGTTGAGGTTGAATATATAATCTTAGGAAGAAAGACATATGTTGCCTCCAATATGATTAACATTTGAGAGCATTAGGCAACCTGGACATGGTTGTTTTTAGTAATCCATGCTCACTTTCCATTTTGCTTAGGTGAAAGGTTAATTAAATAGGCACTTGTCACTTCCTGTTTTTCTGTATGCTTAACAAACCACTGTTGAAATCTTGAGAACTGTTTGCTATTTTGTTCCCAGAATGTGCTGTCCCCAACTGCCAAACTGCAGAATATACTCCCTCACCCGGGTGCACGCAAACCGCACACTCGCCCAGACTAATCAATAAATTTCCCTTTCTGCCCTCTCCAAGAAAAGTATGTAAGCTCTGTTAAAGCTGTTCTCAGGGCACTCTGCTCTATTTAAGTGAGCTCTGAGCCCCAGCATGCTGGACCCCCAATAACCTCTTTGCTGTGGCCGAGTGAAAATTGTATACTGTTCTGTACTTAAAAGATGCTTTCTTTTGCTTGCCTCTGCATAAAGATAGTCAGTTGCTGTTTGCTTTCGAGTAGGTAGACCCAGAAACCGGAACGTCTTTTCAACTAACTTGGACTAGACTCCCACAGGGGTTCAAAAACTCCCCCACTCTCTTTGATGAAGCCCTTCACAGACATCTCTACAACTTCAGAACTACGCACCCCGAAGTCATTCTGCTTCAATATGTGGATGTCCAGCTACTGGCAGCCAACACCAAAGAAAACTGTGAGTCTGAGACCCAAGCACTATTATCTGAGCTTGCTCAACTCGGGTAGAGAGCTTCGGACAAAAAGGCCCAAATTTGCCAGCAAGAAGTAATCTTCCTGGGGTATTCTCTTAGGCACGGTAAATGATGGCTCACTGAGCCCAGGAAACAAACCGTTGTGCAGATACCACCCCCATTTAACAGGAGACAACATAGAGAGTTTCTTGGGACTGCTGGCTTTAGCAGGTTATGGACCTGGGTTTGTGTTCTTAGCTGCTCCTTTATACCCGCTGTTAAATGAGAATGCCCAATTCCAATGGACCCTTGAGCACCAGCAAGCTTTTGATAACATCTAAGAACACTAACACTGAACTCCTCAACTTCAGTGAGCCCAGCCTGCAATTTCAGAAAGCCCTACACTACGTTAAAAATGTACATCAACTTGGTTCAAAAAAACTGCAGGCATTACTGTAGGATCAAGAACAGAGTTTTAGACTAACTCACTCACAGTGAAAGGAAATAATTGAATGGGTAACAAAAGCCTGTCAGTTCTGTCAATTGGTTAATGCTTACACTTCCAAGCTTCCTACAGGAAAGCACCTATGAGGAACCAGACCAGGACAATTCTGGGAAGTGAACGTTACTGAAATTAAGCCAGCAAGGTATGGGCTTAAATATCTCCTAGTCTTTGTAGATACATTTTCAGGATGGATTGAAGCCATTCCCACCAAAAAAAAAAAATAAAAGAAAACCGGCACAAATTGTGGTCAAGAAGATCCTGAAAGATATTTATCAAAGACACGGCCTGCCTAATGTAACATGGTCTGATAATTGAAGACCCTTCATGGGCCAGGTAAATCAGGGGTTTGCCAGGACCCTGGGGATTAATTGGAAGTTACATTGTGTTTATAGACCCCAGAGATCAGGACACGTAAAAAAAAATAAATAAAACCATTAAAGAGACCTTAACGAAATTAAGCTTAGAGACCGGCATAAAAGATTAGACTATGCTCCTGCCTTATGCACTATTTCATCAAGAAATACTCCCTTTGTTTCTTTGTGTTACCTCACCCCCTATGAAATTCTCTATGGGGCCCCTCCTCCACTAAGAGACCTAACCCCGACTCTAAGACCTAAGGATCCCTTCCACACACCCTTGCTTGACAGACTTAAATCTCTTGTAAGAACTCAGATATACCTGTGGAAACAGCTGGCTACTGCCTTCCAACCTGGGGACGAGGGGAATCCACATTGATATCAAGAAAGAGACTTCCTCTACATAAGATGACATCAGGTGTCATCCCTGGAACCCCGCTGGAAAGGACCATTCCAGGTGCTACTTATAGCACCTACAGCAGTAAAAGTAGAGGGAATCACTTCCTGCATCCATGCGTCTCATCTCAAGCCTGTGCCATGTCCAGACTCTGGCTGGAAACTGGAAAAGACTGTTAACCATTTCAAATTGCATATTCGCCACGTGGGTAAGGCTATAGACTCTCTCCTTGGCCACCCGTAGTCCTAACGCTCATCAGCCCCTACTGCAGCAATGGCTGATCACAAATCCTACTAGATAAGAAGTATGGTCTCTCTTGCATACAGCCCACTTAGGGACCTGGAGGCCATCTCTCCACCCAGACATTTGCCAGCTGGCTATAGGTCTTTCCTATTAGAATATCCCTGATGAAGAGGATCCCATTAAAATTCCATTAAATCCTTTCCGTACCATAGATAATGGAAACAAACATTATGGTTGTAGGGAAAGGCAAGCCAGATGCAGGTTGGCTAGCCTATATTAGTATGTTTGCCCGGCAGACTATCAAAGCCACAAACCGCCACGGCTGTGTGGGGGAAAAGCCGACTTCTTCTGTAAGTCATGGAGATTTGAGCATACAGGGGCTGCCTGGTGGAACCCAAAATCCTCATCAAATTCAGTACACAGCATTGGCCATATTACCACTTAGACAACCCAAACTGATGGCCAACAGAGGAGTCTCTAGATCTTCAAATTCTGTGTAACCTTTTTAACTTCTGCAAGTGCTCAAAAGGGTGAAAGGAAATTCCCCTATGTGAAGGCCTTTTTCCTCTTTCACTCACATCCTGAACTATGCTTCTCCAATGGTTCCTCAAACTCAGCCTTCTGCTCCAGACTCTCTGCTGTAAGTCCCACATCAGCAAACCTGATTTCTCTTCTCCAATTACTAGATCAAAAACCGAAACCTCCGCCGGTTCTCAGAGCATTGCCCCCTTGCTGAGGTCGCAGGTACTGAGGTACCCATCCACCCACTCACTTCTCTCTTTTCCTGTCAGTGCCCACACCGGGTCCCACCAGGTCCTCTTACCACCTAACCCAAAGCTCAAACCAGCTTAGGAGAGCCCTCAGACCCCTATCGAAGATGTAATGAAAATGGCCTTTAAAGTTGCTTTGTCATCACTGAAAACAGGTTACTAAATTTTAAAGTCCCTCACAGGCTTTTTGGGATACTCACTCCCGTCTTCCTTTCTGCTCTACCGTTTCTACTGCTCAATTTATGTTGCTATAAAAATCCCAAAATCCTTTCCCATTATTCTTTTACATCTCTCCTTCCTTATTCTGAGATCCACGGAGCTGCTCTCACCTCCCGCCTTCCCCATCTTCCCCCTCTGTACCAGGTCCTCAGAAAAATCTTCACTGAACTTCTCCAGAAGTCTTCACCATGGCTGACTTTAGGACTTTCAGCAAAAGAGTCTCTATAAATGACTTCAGTGTAGATTAACTTCCTCTTATTCTGTTGCCCTGTTCTACTTGCCTACTGGCTGGAAAAATCAGCACTCCTAAGCTAGACACCCCCTTAATAGTTTTTCACAGAATATGTGAACAAGGCCTCTGGCCTTGAGCTGGGGCTTCACAGAGATGGCTACATTTCTAAGATAAAAAGTTACAAACTGGGCTCCATGGTAACAGTTGGCAGGGGGATAAAAGAAAAGGAAAAAAAAGCTCTCTGCCTCCCAGGTGTCCTTGAAAAGTTAACTTGCCCACAATAGAGGAAAAAACAGAAAAAAAAGCTTCGTTTTGTGAATTTCTGCAGACTGTAAACTTCTGAGTCCCTTCTCTTTCATGTTGGGTACAAAATTCTAAAACTACCTAAAATTGGGGTTCAGGGAGTTAATTGATTACAATAGAAGCAATGCCCTCTGAATCCGGTTGCAACCAAATAGGACTGTTTCCCTGTCTTTGGTGCTATCTTAGGTGCCGTGCCTTGTCCGTCCCTACAACAGTATAATTCTATATACATAAACATTGTTTATATTTTCATGAAATGGTCAACAGATGTGATTAATTGTGTAATGGTGAAGATGTGTCCCAGATTGCTCTATAATGACCAAGGTTCATTTGAAGTTCAAACAGGGGGGCATACAACCCGGTTCCACTGCGAACCTATATCCCTCACTTTAGCCATCATATTAGGAATTGGAGTTGTGGCAGGGGTAGTCACAGGAACCACTGCCCTGCTCCATGGTACACAACAAATGACCCAAATAGAAGCAGCAAGAGACCAAAACTTAAAGATAATAGAAACCTCCATCACAGCTTTGAAGGAATCTTTAACATCTCTCTCTGAAGTTGTTTAACACTCAAGTTGAGGGTTGGACCTCCCCTCCATGAGAGAAGGGGGCCTTTGTGCTGCATTGATGTAATAATGTTGTTTTGATGCCGACCATACTGAGGTTGTAAAAAAAAAACCTATGAGTAAAATAAAAGGATGCCTTGAAAAGCGTCAACGAGAGAGAGAGGTCCAAAAATGGTGGTTTGAGTCTTGGTTCACACAGTCCCCCTGGTTATCTACGCTTTTATCAACCCTGGCCTGTCCAATAATAATCCTCATATTATTGCTAACTATAAAACCCTGTTAGCTCAACCATGTAAGTTCTTTTCTCCAAGCTCAAATTGGACAAGTTAAACTTATGGTAATACCCCACTAGCAGACATAGAATGTGACATGCCCCAATAATCACCTTTATGATTAAAAGTAGCAAGAAGAAGAAGTGGGGAATAAAAGGTTAATAAAAAAGGTACTTGTAACTTCCTGTTTTTCTGTATGCTTAACAAAACACTGTTGAAATCTTGAGAACTGTTTGTAATCTTGTTCCCAGATTGTGCTGTCCCCAACTGCCAAATTGCAGAATGTATTCCCTCACCCAGTTTCACACTAACCGCCCACTCGCTCTGACCCATCAATAAATTTCTGTCCCTGCCCTCTCCAAGGAAAGTATAGAAGCTCTGCTTAAGCTGTTCTCAGGGCTCTCTGCTCTATTCATGTGAGTATATTCAGAAGGAGTATAAAGTGAGTGACAGGATTAGACATTTTCAACAGGCTTGAGGTTGAATACATAATCTTAGGAAGAAACAAATATGTAGTCACCAATAGGATTTGTATTTGAGAGCATTAGACAAAGGTGAAATGGATGTTTTAGGAATCCATGCTCACTTTCCACTTAGGATATGGTACAATCATAAGCGTGAACTTTGCATTTGTGTCCAGAATATTACTGTGACAAAATGTATGTGTAGATCAGGTGCATGAGTATTTCTTCCACCATTTCTGGGAGCAATATTTGAAGACTATAAATTATTATTAGGGGTGCAAATAGATGTACCCTGTGTTTATGAAAATAGAGATAATGCATGAATAGACCATACTGTGAATAAGTAATGTAACTGGTTCCAACTTTAAATAATGGATTGAATTCACATCTGAAATTATACAGGGAATCTTATATTGATATACAATCATTCATTCCAACCAGTAATACACCTAATGGTAATATTAGGGTTATGGTTTATCATGATGTGTGTGAGTTTTGCTTCAAAAGTGATTATGGAAATTGAAAATAATGTGTTTGGAAAGAAGTCTCATGAAAAGACCAGTCAAGAAACCTGGAGGAATGCATGTGTTCTGAAGCAGGAAGTGATTGAAAGTGAAACAAATGCATATAAATTTGTGAACTTGTGGATGAAATATATATATTATGAAGTGCAAAAACTGAAGAAATATTAATGTACCAGTGTTGAATGAAATTGAACGTCAAAAGACTCATCATGTCCCATAGGAATTCACTTGCATTGATGTTAAACTGGGTCAGTTACTGTAGAAATATTGATATTTGTAACCACCATTCGCTGTAGTGAGTTTTCTGTTATAGAAAACAAATATGTATTTCAAGTGGATGAATATTTCTGAGATAAATCTTGTGAGAAGTTGATTATTAATCCACATACATGAAAAAGAATGAATTTTGAGAGTGTATATAAGACACATGTAATTCATATTTTGAAATAGTTTTAGAGTGTATATATATATATATATATATATATATATATATATATATATAACACACACACACACACACATACATCACATACATACACACAAAATACACGCAGACATTAAATAGTAGCAATATATATGAAAAACGTAATTCATCATAAAATATATACCAACCACAGATGGAAAAATAATATTTATTTTACTGAAAATGGATTTATGTATAATGTTCTACTAGGAAGCTCACCCATAGGTTGAATTTTTAGTTCCAACAGCGTTTACGAGAAGTGATCTCTTCTCACAATTTGTATCTTCCAAGTCAGGCACCTCACACAAATGTACGTGTGATACCAGGTAGGATTCTATATGTGCATATAAAAATACACGTGCGGAATAGGCTAGAGAGAAAGGGAGTCAGGAATTGACATATTTGTTCATTTTTAAAACACATGGAGAAATATTTTAATAAAAAATTCACTAGATTTATAACACCTACCCTTTATCTTGCAAAAGGCAATTCTAGTATACACCATGCCTCCTCTGAAATGCTTGTATTTCAATTCTATTTGGGTTATTTTTCTCCATCATATTAGTATTAGTAGTTAGAATCTAGTAAGCTATGGGTTAGTGTCAGGGATTCAGTATTTCGAATGGAAAATTGGAAAATGAATCCAATGTATATGCAAATATGTGCTGCACAATAATCTTCCCACTCTCATCCAGAATAATGTCTTGACATTACCTTGGCCTCAAGTAAGACACAATTAGAGGAGAAGAGTTAGAAAATCTGTGAATACATATCTGGATTGGAAAATGCTCAGTAGTTCACAACCTTGGAGGTTGTAGAGGAGTTTCCAAAAGTAAGGGACACGGTTGATACATTCAACCTAAGCTTTTATTAAAATTAGGAGCCATCTTTCCACAAAACCATGAAAAGATAATTTTGGCTTTAGTATAAATTACTGCAAATTCTGAACCTGCTTGAAATGCCTGCCCGTGCCTTGAACTCCCCCATGCCTAGCTCTCTGACCAGATCGCAGCCCTCTCTGAAACTTCAGTGACACCTCATAAATAATGGCCTTCCCTGACCATACAACGACCCTCTCTGAGGCTCTAATGGTCCTCATAATTTCTGATTCTAGGGCCAGCAAAAACAAATGTAAACAAAAATTAGTGTGATGCTTATCAAAATTCTGTTTTCTGTAACGCCCCTTTTGTGTAACTTTCTGGGCTATAAAGCTGGGCTGTAGGAGAGGTGGGTTTGCTGTCTTGTTTCCACTATTTTGAGAGGAAGATGCAGCCCGGCCACTGAAAATAATAAGCTTGTCTTAATTTGACTTTAATTGGAGTCAGTGGTCTTTTCTTGAATCGTGGTCTAACATTTTGTAGTTCCGCAGCGAGATGAACCTGCCCCAACAGATCACAAGACCAGACTGCTGGAAATTCTGAAGCTGGCCTTCCCTCCAGGGCTCCGTCCTGGAGAGGCAAGTTCCAAGGCCTTGGAGTGAGCTTTTGGTCCGGGGAGAACTGCAGTGAACCACCGCACTAAAACAATTAGCAAGCTCATGGTGGAGGAGGCCTCCATTGGTAAGTAGCACCTATATAACATTTGATATCCGGTAAAGGGAGATCTCTTCTGATGACAGAGAGGTGGCCTGGGGAGGCACACATATACTCCTGTCTGGGACAGTAACGAGAATCATTCTGTCCTCTGTTCTATTCTGTAGTGAATTCCTCTGAAAGGGTAGAGAGGTGCCAACAGACACACAGAAGTTCCTATCCTGGAGCATTAGCAAGATGTTCCATTGCTCCTCTGTTTTTCTGTTTCTGTGCCGAGTTTCTGTTTTTTTTTTGTTTTTGTTTTTTTTTCTGTCTTCTACATGTTTTTTGTTTGTTTGTTTTTGTGTGTTTTGTTGTGTGATTTCTGTGGAAAAAACTTAAGGATATTGGACATGAAAATGGGTAATAAAGCATGTAAGACTGACATCCCTTTGAACTGTGTTTTAAAGAACTGTGATGAACTTTACCCCCCTTTGTTAAGCAGGATAAGAGAAGCCACTAGCTGGCTGCCTGGAGCACACACACTGCACAGGGCAATGCCTGCTGGGGACGTAAGAACTGAGTATCTCCCAGGTTAACAATTGAAACTCCTTTAAAACCCCTTGTCCCTTCAGACAAAGAGAGTTACAACCTTTGGCCAGAGACCCCTGTGTTTTTCCTTTGTTAGCAAAGCATTAAAACTCCCTTTTTCTTTTTCTCAAACCCTGTCCTCATTATTAAATTGGCATGAATTGACTTCAAATTCAGGAAGTGAACTTTAAGTTACAAATTTTGGTACCCCCCACCGCCCCGGAAATTTTTGAGAGCTGACTACTGAAATGTTAGGAGATGGAGCGTGCTTGGGGTGGAACGAAACCAGAAGAGCTAATCCTGTAAGTATAAGGAGGGACTGAGCGACTCCCAGCAGCTGCCAAAGCCCTGTTTTTTCAGAGAATTACCTCCTTCCTTCCCTGCACTGTAAGGATTATGCCACCTCTGTTTTTTTAAAAAAAGAGAAAAAGAAAAAGGGGACACTAAATGCAGTAAAGTAACCATGGAGACCCTTGATATTACATTTCAGGTTGTCCCTCTGTGAAAACATGTGGTTCCCTTGTGGGGACATCTATGGTTCCACTGGTGTAGTTGATTTTTCTCTTATCTGCTCTGTTTTAAAGGCTTCTGTCTGTCAGCCATATTCTGGAGCTCCTTTCTGTCTGTCTTGTGTCTTTTTTTCTGGCCCTTTAAGACATGTGCAATGATATGTTGATATTATAAATTGTTTCTTGGGAATGATCTTAGCTGAATGTGTGTCTAAATGATGATGTTTTATTGTAACAATCTGGTATCTGAATGGGTTTTTAAAGCATTGCACAATCTTGCAGTTAAAAGTCGGGTTTAGGTAATTGTTTAGTTTATGATTTCAGATAATTCATGTCAGAGAACTTAAATACTTAGGATAGAAAACTAAACAACACAACTTCCAAGTTGGCAAGTAACTTCCCAATCATTCAGGCTATTTTTCACCAATTTTGAACTGGGTAGCCTGGGAAAATGTCACTGTGTGTAGCAGTGCATTAAATTGGACAAGGATAGTAAATCATAGTATGGTATCTGTTGACAAAAAAAGATGTAAAGATATAAAATTTTGTGAATTGTATCTTAAACTTGTATGATAATTTTCAACATCCAAACCTGAATATTATGTTTGAAGTGCCTTAGGCCTGAGGTGTCTGCTCAGATTAGCAGCTTTTCCCTGTTCCTTCTGGACCCCAGCCAGGACTTATGTTGAAATGCAAATGAAAGAAGCCTGCTAAATTAGTAGGAGACTGATCTGAGGCCTAAGAGAAAAAAAAAAGTTAAATTGTATGGTATTTACTAATTAATTACCAGTCATTTTTTCTAGAACTCTTATTTTTTCCCTTAGATTCTTTATTTTTTTTTTGAGCTCATGATTTTGATCCTACAGACCTAGGTTAATGTTTTTCTGATCAGTTCTATCTTTGACCAACTGTGGAGTTTTTGAAACATTGCAATGGATATTTCACCTGTGAAAAGCTACAAGACCTTTACTATTATTATGTGTACACACTGTTGTTATGTGTTGTATATCTATATATACATATGTCCGTATATCATATATATGATACACAAATTAACATATATAAAGTGCACTCATAAAAACAACACTCATAAAAACAAATTTTACAAAGTGGATCTAAAGATCTTTAATTCACGTGATTTAAATTGTTGAATTTAAATTGGATAAACAGATAAAAATAAATGTCTTTAAAACTCAGCTTACAAGTTTTTCTAGGTGTTCAAAAATCTAATAAAATATTAATGTCTACAAAAATTCTAATATGACTTGGTTCTAGGACTTTTCCTTCAACCAAAAAAAAATGGTTTACAATCTTCAATACATTTGTCTAATATTTTGATAAATAAGTAAAGTAAATTTGATATGGGATTACTCATTCATGAGTACTTTTGTTAGATATCTGATTGATTTACTAAGGTCTGTAGAAGTGTGTAATAAAGTCTGTATAAGATTGTAAAAATCAGTCATGTGTTAAAGAGACAAAAATTTCTGAAAACATAAGTTTACCCATAACATTGTGTTTTATTAAGTTTTATTTTTTCTAGAGCAAGCAATCATAAAAATTAAACAACTGATTAAATAAGAACTGTTATTTTAGAGCCCTGAACTGCCATTTCTTTAAAAGCTAAACTTGCTTAATGTAGAAACATCAATGTAATTGTGATGCTATTAATGTGCTCCTATCTTTCAGGTATACAAGTCTGTAAGGTAGAAACTTTAAAAGAGCATTATACCAAGCTGGTGTTCTGAAGTTGTATAGTAAAAAAAATATATTGGGCATTCATTTACCTGTTTTCAATAAGATATGTAAAGTTTTATGTTACTTTTTACATTGGGGAACAATTTAAATGTATTTTTATGTTAATGAGAGCCTTATCTATGCAAAGGTTAAAAACTTTCAGTGTTTATTAAATTCATCTTTTAAATGTGATATCCTATGGTGTTAGCTAATGTTCATGTGACCTCAAACAATTTATATAAAATTTGTAAAATGATACTTAAAAAAACAAAGTTCATCTTTAGAACTAAAACACTTAATATTTATAAAGAGCCCTGCCTTACCTGAGATAAGGCTCTGTGTCCCATATTACTACATGTGAGAATGACTACGAAAGCTGTAGGTAAGATTATGTTTCATTTAAAGTTATGTTCAAAAGTTGTTTTGTTTTCTGTTAAGATTACTAGGATCTCAAACAGGGGATATAATGTATAACCCAGCTAAAAAATTCAGGGGAGCTATTACACGAACTAAGTATTTTTACACTTGTTAAAAAATTTTATTTTGTAATTTCCTTATAAGTGATCTAAAGATTCCCTGTTAGTGTTTTACAGAAGTGTTGCTTTAAGAACACAGCATGGGTTAATTTAAGATAATAAGTCATCACCTACAAGACACCTACAATACAGATCCCAATTAATAAAAAGATAAATAATTATAAACTTATAGACATTAAACCCCAGTACTCTTAATATAAGGCTGTTAAAATTTATTTGCTGGATAATTAAGATTAGGATTTAAAATTAAATTTACATGAAAAGAGCCAAGAAAACCAATATTTGGATCTTGCCCTCTGAGTCAGTCTGAATCCATTGAACAGGGGACTTCTCTAAAAGCTTTGCAACTCTGGGCCTCATAACCTCCCAATCAGGGAGATTAATGAGACCACTGGAAAACAGAAAGCCAATCAGTGCATTTGCTATGAAGAAGAGAGTCATCAGAGAAGGGACACATCTTTGATGCTTCCGAGGGAAGCCCCATGGTCAAGCAAGACCTGGACCCACCTAGCGCAAATGGCACCAGCAGAACTGAGAAGCTGCTCTCAAGTTTCCCCAGGAATGACTTTCATAAAACTCAGCTAATGTTAACAATAGATAGAAACAAAAGTCAGTTTGACAGCTTCATCTTTAACACTTAGCAAAGAGAGTTAAAATCAAAATACAGCCATTCCTGACATTTTAAATAATAATAATAATAATAATAATAATAATAATAATAATAATAATAACATTTTAAGGTATTCACTTTATGTTATCCTCCCAAAATAAGTAAGACTGGAGGCCACAAAGAAGGATTCTCAGTCAGCAATGCCTGATAACTATAAAAAGTGACTATCAAGAGGAGCTGCCAGAGGCACAAATTTTAAGTTTAAGGCCTACAGATATTCCTAACCTACACAGGTAGGCTTGGTGTTTGCTAGTATGATTATCCAGCCCTGAGTAACAGAATTAAAGGTTTCTCTATTACACACAGAGGTCATACTAGTAAAAGAATTTTGCAAAATCAGATGACATTAAATTATTAAACTGTATCTTATGGGGAGGGACAAATGTAACACTAAATGTTAAATATTAAGTTGACATTCTGATAACTGGGGATATTAAAGCCTGCTGAGGGAACTTCTATACAGTGACATGTTCCAGCTGCTGCAACATTTTTTCAGTACTCATGGTTTTTGTTTCTCACATAGAAGAACCCATCCCCAGATGACTTTACAACCTGTTCTTCCCCAACCAGACTTCAAACCGAACTGATTTCTAAAAGGCAACCCATGTCCCTCAACTGACTTCTAAAAGACAAGTCATGTCCCATATGCTGTGCCCACTCACGTCACCCTCTCTCAGCTCTGAAGACGTCAAAATGAGTGACGCCTCTCGTCTAACAACTATGGAGCCAAAAATAAATAGACTATCAATATAAGTAATTAATTATGTCAGGTAAAATCAGGAATCCAGTTTTGGGTGAGTTCTAAAAATTTGGTGACTGTTACCTGAGGAATTAAAATTCCCTCATTGCTCTTTTCCTACCCTATCAAAGATTTGGAAGGGGCACATTAGAAAGGGGGAATGATAGACCCAACATGATCATTTATTAAAATTGGGAGCCATCTTGCCACAAAACCATGAAAAGATAATTTTGGCTTTACTATACATTACTGCAAATTCTGAATCTGCTTTGAATGCCTGCCCATGCCTTGAACTCACCCATGCCTGGCTCTCTGACCAGATAGCAGCCCTCTCTGAAACTTTAGTGACACCTCATAAATATTGGCCTTCCCTGGCCAGACAATGACAGTCGTTGAGGCTCTAATGGTCCTGATAAATTCTGATGAGGGGCCAGCAAAAAACAAAAAATGTAAACTAGCATTAATGTGATGCTTCTCCGAGTTCTCTTATCTGTAACCCGCCTTTGTGTAACTTTCTGGGCTATAAAGGTGGGCTGTAGGAAAGGTGGGGTTGCTGTCTAGTTTCCACCATTTTTAGAGGGAGAGGAAGCCAGTGGAAATAATAAGCTTGGTATATTTGATTTTAATTGGAGTCAGTGGTCTTTTGTCATGTCCTGGTCTAACAGGTAAACACTCCACAAATATGGAGTTCTGCCGGCCTAAAACTTCTTGAGAAACTGCCCCTGACCTTGGGCACTTGAAATATATGTTTTTGTCAGGAGCTTTAGCTTCCTTTGTAGTGAGACCATCAAAGCTGGGTCTGCATATATGTGACCTGGAAGATATAGTTTCTTATTTTCAAATGAACATGAGGCAGCAGTGCTGAATTCTCTCTTTGTTGGGAAACTGTGGCCACTGAAGGCTAAGTGCCTCCCCGTGTGGACTGTGAAGCCATTTGCTCATCTTCCACTTTTCATGGTGTTTCTTGCTGTTGCACTGGGAGTTTGGTATTTGCTTCACAAAATACAAGGAGATCAACAGGGACTCAGTGCTGGAGGAATTTCTCATACGTGTGGTGGGTCAGGGTCTGCAGGAGAATACACCAACTAGGCTTCTATCCCACATAGCTTGCCCCCTTAACCATTGCAACCTGATTGTGAACATTGCCCTGAAACCTCTCCATATAACAAGATGCCTTTATATGAAGAGGTCAAACGTATAAGGGATTACGCGCTGCACCATTTCAGCCACAAGCCATTTGGAAGTCATTGGCAGATCCACATGGCCCCACCAGAGATGTTTTATCACACACCTGTGCACCACAGCTCTGTGTCACTATTCAGCAGTCTCCATCTGAGTTTGCCTAGATCTCAGTTTCCAAGGGCGACTCTCATGAGTGGCCTCCTAAAATCCCAACACAATTCATGGCAATTCTTCTCTGAGGTCAGTTCCAGAACTCAGTTTCTAAGGGGAATCACACCAGAGTTCCAGTCATGGTGGCCACAGTCATGTCTTCCAACCGCCACAAAAATGACCACAATTAAAACCAAAACACTCCCACATGGCCCTCATCTTCTTCCATATAGACACTCATCAAATTCTCTGGCTGGAAGTTTTCATAAGGGGCGCAGTCCAAGACAGTGTCCAAAATATGCTCCCTTGCCCCTATTTTCCCTAATGTCAGTGTGGCCTGAACACCCTTCCTGTGAACCACGAGTGATCAAATAGGCCTGCCCTTATTACGGCTTCACTTCTCAAATTTGAGGCCTAATGACTGCCAGTTATAGATTCTTTATGTGAATTTGAGTCATGAGAAAACCCAAGCATCTATGGTCTAGCCTCTGCAGGCATTTGAAGAACTCATTTGTCCCAAAGGATCCCTATTTTCACTTGATGGATGTCAGAAATATTACAGAAGATGGCGAGAATCTTCATACACAATGACTGCTATTTTGACCATTTTGGTTTTGTAGCACACAGGGAATCTTTCTTTAGATCCATCAGGTGCTGAGAATCTAAGCCACAACCTCACACAGGACCAAGAGGCTGATTAAGAAACATCCCTTTCCAAAGCAATTGAGCAAAGAGCCACAGGTGATGCCAATTCATTTCCATTTGAAAACTGTTTTGTTCAGGCTTCACAAAGGGGTGGCCTGAGGCAAAGACCTTCCTGACATTCAGGGCAATGGAACAATAGGTAAGCAAATGGCCCAAAGCAAGGATTCTCCACTGAGACTTTACTGGTCACATTCATATCTGAGTTTTCTGAGATCCTCCAATTCCCTTCAGTTATCATGTACATGGCCATGTCCCAGAGCTTGGAGGTGATACATATCTTGGACACAAAACCATGAGCCTAGTCTCGAGAGTGGCCAGAATTCAGGAAGAAAACAGCAAGGTAGTAAGATAGTAGGCATTGGCCATCCATAAGGCGAGTCAAAGTCCATTCACAAATTGGGCAGAATGAATGCTGGGAAGCTTTCTACTAGACAGGACACATCCATTGATGCATTCTCTTTTCTAATGTCTACAACCACGGACAAAGTGGGATACACAGACATAGAAACACTCGCCTTATCAAACAACTTACTAGAAAAAGTCCACTCCAAACCAAACAAACCGCCTTTTCTACCTATTCTCAGAACATGAGAAAAAACCACAAACTCACACCCACACGCAAAAAGGCACCTCCTTCCCCCAAATAGGTCTGTGACTATCCGGAGTGTCCTCTGACTGGTGGGTCATACTATGTTCGCCTGAAATGGACTATCCATTCTCAGATCTGGTCTCCTCGGCCAACTGTGTGAGGTTGTCAGGAGCCTGTGGTGAGACACTACCTGCTTTCTCAGGAATGACCCTGGCATTTGGCCATCCTCACATCAGTAGGTACCAAGGAAGAGTGACTCTGTCCTTAGTAATACAAAACAAGTGAGCCCACTGGGACTGGGACTGGGATTGGCTCTGGGTACCTGGCTTCCTGGATCCCAAGTTTAGAGAGTTCCATTACCAAGGAAGTGAGGTAGGTCACTTCCTTTAGGAACTGAATGAGGTCACTGCCTTGCCAAACACTTTGTTCTAACAGTTGCTTCCAAGTGTTCCATGAGCTGGAGCTGCCCCTACTTCCTGTGACACTTTCACAAGTTAGAATGATATATCATTCATAGGCACCAAAGAACAGCTCTGCACAAAGGCCTGGTTTGGTCCATCTTCTCTACATTAAGTAGAGAGAGGCTGATTTATACACTTCCCTTCATCCTGACCAGGTTTTTTGCCATGGAAGATAACTTTTGCTCTCTCACGTCCATCATAGCTGCCTACATCTTCTTCAGGGATCCTTTCTGCATGGACCTCTGAGGTTCTCAGCAGGTGGAAGATCCCCTACATTTCTGTATTTTAAGATCAGCTCTGTCCCTGCTCTTCTCTAAAGTTAGATTGAGGGAACACTGTGTAGTTAGGGTTAATATCAGGTTTGATTTGGGTTAGGAATCATTCTGTGGGATGAATAATGGTACTGGGAATCTGTGATATTTATAAGAATATAGACGTATGATTCAAGTATGAAAAACAGAAATCTAGGTAAGATTTGAAGCCCAGAAGAGAATTGGGCCCTTGATTGGGATACTTAGCATTGAAATACTTTCTGCACAGATGTCTCAGATAAATCGATATACAATGGCATAGGACGTTGTACCTTGGATGATTGAATGTCAAAGAGAACCTCCAGTCAAAAAGGGATAGTTGTTAGGATTAGGAAGATAGTCGGTAGGTTTAGAAAGAAGAGTGAGTATAGGATTTGGTCCAAAGTTCTTTATCAATAGAGTTTCAGTTACAGAGTGAATGTTAATGTCATTCCATGTGAAGAGTCAGTCACAATGATGAACTGGGGAAAATATGTAGGAAAGCAGATATCAATAGAGACATTATGAAATCAGGCAAAGTATTAAGTGAGTCATAGGATTAGGCATTTTCAACAGGGTTGAGGTTGAATATATAATCTTAGGAAGAAACAAATATGTAGTCACGAAGAGAATTGACATTTGTGAGCATTAGGCAACCTGGACAAGAATGTTTTTAGTAATCCATGCTCACTTTACATTTAGGCTTTGGTGAAATTACATAAAATAGGTAGTTGTCACTTTCTGTTTTTCTGTATGCTTAACAAAACACTGTTGAAATCTTGAAAACTTTTTGCTAATCTTGTTTCCAGAATGTCCTGTCCCGAACTGCCAAACTGTAGAATGTATTCCTTCTCCCGTTTACACGCAAACCACCCACTCGCCCTGACCCATCCATAAACTTCCCTCCCTGCCCTCTCCAAGGAAAGTATATAAGCTCTGCTTAAGCTGTTCTCAGGGCTCTCTGCTCTATTCAAGTGAGCTCTGAGTCCCAGAATTCTGGACCCTTGGCTGTTGCATGAGACAGTCTCTTGGTGGTCTCTTCCTCCAACGCTCGCCCGAACTTTACATCTGAGGGCCACAGGGAGATCCAGCAGTGGTGGATGAAAGACAGACAATGGGCTCCTGTCAAGGTGGGTAAGGTGCCTCTTTCTGGTTTCAGGTTTCAGGTTAGGGATGGGCATAATGGCTATAGGTGATGAGCATGAGCTCTCTCTGAGGGTGGCTGACAGACGTGTCACAGAGCCACAGGTCATGTCTCTGGGGGACGCCCTGGAGGTCTCGGGAAATCGAGTAACAATAGTCTCCTCGACTCAGTGATATTTTGTTTTGGATTCGGTATTGCCCGCCCATCAGGTATTGCCGGCTACTCTGTCCTGGTCTCAGTACTGGACGTCCATTGCCTGTCTTTACTGTCTTATCTTGTCTGTGTCGTGTGTCATTGGTTTCACTGTTTGTGTATCTTTCATATGGGACAGAGCACTTCAACGCCTCTGTCCCTGACCCTTGATCAGTGGACCAAAGTCTGCTTAAGGGCTCAGAATCTTTCTTTTTCAGTAAAACGCCAGACCTGGTAGACACTCTGTGCCTCAGAATGACCCACCTTCGGAGTCGGATGGCCCCCAGAAGGATGTTTCTACCTCTCACTAATTTAAAAACTCAGAGATATTGTCTTTCAGCCAGGGCCACTTAGCCATCCAGATCAACAGCAATATATCTTAACTTAGCAGGACCTCTGCAAATCTCCTTCTCCATGGGTGAAACCTTTCCTTGAACCTGCCCCCGCTCCTACTGCTTCCCCCATGATTGTATCTCTCAAACCCTCTGCTCCTCCTCCTCCACCCTCTGTTCTCCCTGAGTCTCAAGACTCTACTGGACTCTCCTCCCCCTCCTTATGCCCTGTCCTCGTCCCCCAACCCCCAACTCCCTCTAAGTGATTCCCCTGCTGGTGACTCAGACTCTCCACCATTGGAGGAATCTAGGCCAGCCCAGCTCTCTCCAGATGACTACCCCGTGGCACACACAGCCCCTCCTTCCCTGGAGGAAGCTGGCCCTGCCAAAAGAACTCAAAGAACTTGCCGGCAGTGAGTAAATTTTGAAGTGGACACAGGGGCAGTATACTCAGCCCTTAAGACACCATTGGGCCATCTATCAAATAAAATGACTCTAGTTCAAGGGCCTAATGGCAGTAAATATGGGGCTTAGACAACTAAGAGGACCATGGTCCTGGGGAAAAAAATAAATCCATCACTCCTTTCTAGTAATCCCAGAATGCCCCCCCATTGATGGACAGAGATCTGCTCAACAAGCTCCAGGCCAGAATAACTTTTATCCCTGAAGGCCCCCAAGTGAAATTTCTAAAACCTTCAGTAGAAACTCCTATAGTCACGGCTTTAACTATGTCAGTAGAAGATGAACATCAACTCGTCACCCCCCCCAAGACTGATCAAACAGGCAAGCTACCCCAGAAATGGATAACAGATTTTGCAGATGCCTAGGAAAAAACTGCTGAGTTAGGCGTAGCCATGAAACAACCTCCAATAACAGTGGGGTTAATAACTACAGCCCACCCAATCAATGTCAAAAAATATCCTCTGAGCAAGAAAGCTAAAGATGGGATAAGGCCCTGTATTCAGAAATATCTGGCCTTAGGGGTCCTAAGTCCCAGTCATTCAAACTGGAACACACCCCTGGTACCAGTAAAAAAATCCAGGAACTGGGGTCTATCGCTTCCTTCAAGACCTAAGAGAGATCAACAACAGAGTGCAGAACATTCACCCCACGGTACCTTATCTGTACAATCTGCCTAGCACTCTGAACCCTGAGCGGAATTGCTATACTGTTCTGTACTTTAAAAAAATGCTTTCTTTTGCTTGCATCTGCATAAAGATAGTCATTTTCTATTTGCTTTCGAGTGGGTAGACCCAGAAAACAGAACGTCTGTCAACTAACTTGGACTAGATTCCCACAGGGGTTCAAAATTTCCCCCACTCTCTTTGATGAAGCCCTCCCCAGAGATCTCAACAACTTCAGAACTACGCACCCTGAAGACACCCTGCTTCAATATGTGGATGACCTGCTACTGGCAGCCAACACCAAGGAAAACTGTGAGTCTGGGACCCAAGCACTATTTTCCGAGCTTGCTCAACTCGGGTATAGTGCTTCTGCCAAATAGGCCCAAATTTGCCAGAAAGAAGTAATCTTCCTGGGATATTCCCTTAGGGGCAGTAAACGATGGCTCACTGAGCCCAGAAAAGAAACCATTGAGCATATACCACCCCCATCTAATAGGAGACAATTCAGAGAGTTTCTTGGGACTGCTGGCTTTTGCAGGTTATGGATACGCGGGTTTGCGTCCTTAGCTGCTCCTTTATACCCGCTGTTAAAAGGAGATGCCCAATTCTAATGGACCCCTGAGCACCAGCAAGCTTTTGACAACATCTAATGACACTGAAACTGAAATCCTCAACTTCACTGAGCCCAGCCTGCATTTTCAGAAAGCCCTATGGTACGTTAAAAATGTACATCAACTCACTCACATTGGTTCAAAGAAACTTCAGGCATTCCTGAAGAATAAAGAACAGAGTTTTCCACTAACCAACTCAGAGCGAAAGGAAATAACTGAACATGTAACAAAAGCCTGTCAGGCCTGTCAATTGGTTAATGCTTACCCTTCCAAGTTTCTTGCAGTTAACCACCTACAAAGATCCAGACCAGGACAATTCTTGGAAGTGGACTTTACTGAAATTAAGCCAGCATGGTATGGACTTAAATATCTCCAAGTTTTTGTAGGTACATTTTCAGGATGGATTGAAGCCTTCCCACAAAAAAAAGGCACAAATTGTGGTCAAGAAGATCCTGAAAGATAATTTTCCAAGATACGGACTGCCTAAGGTAATAGGGTCTGAAAATGGATTGGCGTTCATGGCCTTGTAAGTCAGGGGTTAGCCAGGACCCTGGGGATTAATTGGAAGTTACAATGTGCTTATAGACCCCAGAGCTCAGGACAGGTAAAATAAATAAATAGAAGCATTAAAGAGACCTTAACAAAATTAAGCTTAGATATCAGCATAAAAACTTGGACTATGCTCCTGCCTTATGCACTGTTTCATGCAAGAAATACTCATACTCCCTCTGTTTCTTTGTGTAATCTCACGCAATATGAAATTCTCTATGGTCCCTCCTCCAGAAAGGGACATAACCCCAACTCTAAGACCTAATGATCCCTTCCGCACCTCCTGAGTTGACAGAGTTAAAGTTCTTGAAAGAAGACAGTGATATCTGTGGAAACAGCTGGCCACTACCTACCAACCTGGGAACGAGGGGACTCCATATCAATATCAAGTAAGAGACTTCATCTACATAAGACGACATCAGGTGTCATCCCTGGAACCCCGCTGGAAAGGACCATACCAGGTGCTACTTATAACACCTACAGTGGTAAAGGTAGAGGGAATCAATTCCGGGATCCATGCCTCTCATCTCAAGCCTGCGCCCTGTCCAGACTCTGGCTGGAAAATAGAAATGACTGGTAATCCTTTCAAATTGTGTATTCGCCATGTGCATAAGGCTATAGACTCTCCCCTTGGCCAATAGTAGTCCTAAACCTCATCAGCCTGTTCAGCAGCGATGGCTGATCACAAATCATACTGTACTAGAAGTATGCTCTATCTTGCATACAGCCCCCTTAGGGACCTGGTGGCCATCTCTCTACCCAGACATTTGTCAGCTGGCTATAGGTCTTTCCTATTGGGATATCCCTGATGAAGGGGATCCCACTAAAATTCCATTAAATCTTTTCCGTGCCATACGTAATGGAAACAAACATTATGGATGTAGGGACACGTGAGCCAGATACAGGTTGGCTAGCCCAGATTACTATGTTTGCTCAGCGGACTATCAAACCCACTAACAGCCAGGGCTGTGTGGGGGAAAAGCCGACTTCTTCTGTAAGTCATGGGATGTAAGCATACAGGGGCTGCCTGGTGGAACCCAAACTTCTCATCAAATTCAGTACTCAGCATTGGGCATATTACCAATTAGACAACCAAAACCGATGGCCCCCAGAGGGGTCTCTAGATGCTCAAATTCTGCATGACCTTTTTGACTTCGGCAAGTGCTCAAATGGTGGAAGGAAATTCCCCTATGTGGAGGCCTTTTCCCTCCTTCACTCACATCCTGAACTATGCTTCTCTAATAGATCCTCACCCTCTGATTTCTGCTCCAGACTCTCTGCTGTCACTCCCACATAAGCAACCTGATTTCTCCCCTCCAATTACTAGATCAAAAACCGAAGCCTCTGCCGGCTCTTAGACCATTGCCCCCTTGCTGAGGTAACAAGTACTAAGGTACCCATCCACCCACTCACTCCTCTCTTCTCCTGTCAGTGCCCTCACCAGGTCCCACCAAGTCCTCTTACCAACTAAACCAAAGCTCAAAAAGCTAAGGAGAGCCCTCAGCACCCTATCCAAGATGTAATGAAAATGGCCTTTAAAGTTTTTTTTTGTCATCAGTGAAAACAGGTTACTAAAAATTTAACATCGCTCACAGGCTTTTTGGGATACTCACTCCTGTCTTCTCCTCTGCTCTACGTGTTCTACTGCTCAACATTTTGTTGCCTGGAAAATCCCAAACCCCTTTCCCATTATTCTTTTACATCTCTCCTTTCTCATTCTCAGACCATTCTCTTAAACCTCTCTCTCTGAATTTGTTTTACAGAACAGGCGAGGGTTGGACCTCCTCTTCATGAGAGAAGAGGGCCTTTGTGCTGCATTGAGGGAAGAATGTTGTTTTTATGCCGACCATACTGGAGTTGTAAAAAAATTTATGAGTAAGTTAAAAAGATGCCTTGAAGAGCATCAACAAAGGAGAGGGGCACATAAAGGTTGGTTTGTGTCTTTGTTCACATAGTCCCCCTGGTTACCTACGCTTTTATCAACCCTGGCCAGTCCATTAACAATCCTCATATTAATGCTAATTGTAGGAACCTGTTTGCTCAACCGTGTAGTTTCTTTTCTACAAGCTCAAATTGGATAAGTTAAACTTATGGTAATCAGACAACAATATACCTCACTAGGAGACATAAAATCAGAGACCCCCCAATGATCACTTTTATGATTAAAAGTAACCAGAATGAGAAGTGGGGAATGAAAGGTTAATAAAATAGGTACTTGTAATACGTGTTTTTCTGTATGCTTAACAAAACACTGTTGAAATCTTGAGAACTGTTTGCTAATCTTGTTCCCAGAATGTGCTGTCCCCAACTGCCAAACTGCAGAATGTACTCCCTCTTCCATTGGCACGCAAACCACTCACTCGACCTGACCAATCAATAAATTTCCCTCCCTGCCCTCACCAAGTAAAGTACATAAGCTCTGCTTAAGATGTTCTCAGGGCTCTCTTCTCTATTCAAGTGAGCTCTGAGCCCCAGCATGCTGGACCCCCCAAAAGCCCTTTGCTGTTTCATGAGACAGTCTCTTCCTGGTTTCTTCCTCCAATGCTCGGCCGACCTTTACATTGGTACAATCATAAGTGTGAACTTTCCTTTGTGTGTCCAGAATATTACTGTAATAAAATGTATATGTAGATCAGGTGACAGGAGTATTTATTCCACCATTTCTGGGAGCAATATAATGAAGATGTATGAATTAGTATTGGGGATAGAAATAGGTGAACCATGTGTCTATGAATATAGAGATAATGCATGAATAGACAATACTGTGAATAAATAATATAACTGGTTCCAACTTTAAATAATGGATTGAATTGATATCTGAAAATATACAGAAAATCTTATATTGATATAATACATTTAATCCTACCCGTTATATATCTAATTGTAATATTAGGGTTATGGATTCTCATGAAGAGTGTGTGAGTATTGCTTCAAAAGTGATTATGGAAATTGAAAATAATGTGTTTGGAAAGAAGTCTCATGAAAAGACCAGTCAAGAAACCCGGAAGTGTACATGTGTTCTGAAGCAGGAAGTGATTGAAAGTGAAACAAATGCCTAAATATTTGCTAACTTGTAGATAAAATATATATCCTATGATGTGCATTAATTGAAGAAATAGTAATGTACCAGTGTTGACAAAAATTAACGTTAAATACACATCATGTCCCATAGGAATCTACTTGAATTGATGTTAAACTGGGTCAGTTACTGTAGAAATATTAGGATTTGTATGCACCATTCACTCAAGTTAGTTTTCAGTACTAGGAAAGAAATATGTATTTCAGGTGGATGAATATCTCTGAGAATAATCGTGTGAAAAGTTGATTATAAATCCACATATATGAATATTAATTAATTTAGGGAGTGTATAATAAGACTCATACATTTCATATTTTGAAAAATCTGGAGAGTGTGTGTGTATACACACACACACACACACACACACACACACTGAGACATTAAAAATAGCAATATATATATATCAATTGAAATTCACCATGAAATATATATCATCCACAGATCCAAAAATATTCATTTTATTGAAGATAGATTTATGCATAATGTTGTTGAACTAGCAAGTTTACCCATACATTGAATTTTCAGTTCCAACAGCATTTAGGAGGAGTGATCTCTTCTCACAATTTGTATCTGCCACGTCAGCCACCTCACAAAAATGTACGTGTGATACCAGGTAGTATTCTATATGTGTATATAAAAATGCATGTGCTGAATAGGCTACAGAGAGAGGGAGACAGGAATTCACATATTTGTTAACATTAAAAACACATGGAGAACTATTTCAACAGAAAATTGACTATATTTATAACACCTACCCTTTTTTATGCAAAAGGCAAGTCCAACTCTACACCATGCCTCCACTGAACTGCTTGCATTTCTATTCTGTTTGGGTTATTTTACTGCATCATATTAGGATTAGTAGTCAGAGTCTAGTTTGTTATGGGTTACTGTCTGGGATTCAATATTTCAAATGGAAATTACGATAATGAATCCAATGTGTATGCAAATATGTGCTACACAAAAATCATCCCACTCTCATCCAGAACAAAGCTTTGACATTCCCTTCGTCTGAAGTAAGTCACAGTTAGAACAGTGGTGTTAGAAAATCTGTGAATACATATCTGGAATGGAAAATTCTCGGGAGTTCACAACCTTGGAGGTGGTAGAGGAGTTTCCAAAAGTAACGGACATGGTAAACACTCCTCAAACATGGAGGTCTGCTAGCCTAAAGACATCTTGAGAAACTTCCTCTGAGTTTGGGCACTTGAAATATATGTTATTTTCAGGAGCTTTAGCTTTCTTTGTAGTGGGACCATCAAAGCTGGGTCTACATCTATGTGACCTGAAGGATATGGTTTCTTATTTTCCAGTAAACTTGAGGCAACCGTTCTGAATTCACTCTTTGTAGGTAAACAGTGGCCACATGGGTCTAAGTGTCTCTCCGTGGGGACTGTGGAACCATTTGGTCATCCTCCACTTTTCGTGGTGTTTTTTGCTGCTGCACTGGGAGTTTGGTATTTCCTTCACAAAATACAAGAAGTTCAACAGGGACACAGTGCTAGACGAAGTTCTGTCACTTGCGGTGGGTCAGGGTCTGCAGGAGAATGCACCAACCAGGCTTCTTTCCCACATAGCTTGCCAACTTGTGCATAGAAACTTGATTCTTAACATTGCCCTGAAACCTCTCCATATAAAAACATGCTTTTACATATACGTGTCTCCTGCCTGCACCATGTCAGTCACAAGCAATTTGGAAGCCAATGGCAGATCTACATGGCCACAACACAAATGTATTATCACACAACTGCACACCACTTTGTAGGCCCACTACTCTGCAGGCTCTAACTTAATGGCATCTCTGTTCTACACCATTTTCATGAAACCCAGTCAATCAAGGAACTGTCTGGTACACTCTTGATCAGCAACAGGACATCCAAAGGTTCTCCAGTGCCACCTGGTCATGGGAATTTCAAAAATTTCATTTTATTTATCTAGCCATTTTTCAAGGATGAAGTTGGAGGCACTGTGGGTTTCAATTCATTCAGGAACCATTAAATGGTGAGGAAGCTCATTTCAATGAAAGCTCTGGAGAATGATAACAGGCAAGGTTTCCCAAAGAGTGTCCAAAAGGTCACATGAAGCCAGCGCTGTTGAGGTCTACAATGTGAGGTCCATGTGTGTTTTGACTCTCAACTATGGCTGCCAAGTTTTTCAGAATAAAATCATGTGATATTCCGCCTGAGATTTCCAGTGCTCTCTGGAAAGCCACCTGGGCCTAGATCTCAGGTTCCAAGGGTGACTCTCATGCATGGCCTCCTTAAATGCCAACACAATTCATGGCAATACTTCTCTGAGGTTAGTTCCAGAACTCAGTCTCTAAGGGAAATCACACCAGAGTTCAAGAGCAGGTGGACCCAGTCATCTCTTCCAACTGCCACACAAATGACCACAATTTAAACCAAAACACTCCCACATGCCCCTCATCTTTATCCATATAGACATTCATCATAACCTCTGGGTGTATGTTTCCATGAGGGGTGCAGCACAAGACAGTGTCCAAAATAGACTTCCTTGCCCCTCATTTGCCTAAAGTCTGGGTGGCCTGGAAACACTTCCTGTGAAACAGGAGTGATCAAATAGGCCTGCCCTAAATACTGCTGTGCTTCTCCAATTTGAGGCCTACTCACTGTCATGTATTGATTATGTATGTGATTTGGAGTCATGAGACAACACAAGCAACTATGGGCTAGACTCTGCAGGGATTTGAAGAGCTCATTTGACCCAAAGGATCCCTATTCTCACTTGATGGAGGTCAGGAACCTTACAGAGGAAGGCGAGAGAGTTCATCCACAATTACTGCACTTTTTGGCATTTTGGTTATGGATGTAAACATGGGATCTTTCTTTAGATCCATCAAGTGCTGAGAATCTAAGCCAAAGCCTCACACAGGGCCAAGTGGCTGATTCAGACACATCCCTTTCCTAAGCAATTAAGCAAAGAGCCACAGGTGATGTCCATTCATTTCCATTTGAAAACTGTTTTGTTCAGGCTTCACAAAGGTGTGGCCAGAGGCAAAGGCCTTCCTGACATTAAGGGCAACAGAAGAATAGGTAAGCAATAGGCCCAAATCAGGGTTTCCCCACTGAGACTTTCCTGGTCACATTGATATCAGGGTTTTCTGAGATGCTCCAATTCCCTTCAGCTATCCAGTACATGGCTATGTCACAGAGATTGGAGGTGGTAAATAATTTGGACACAAAACCATGATCCTATTCTGGAGAGTGGCAAAATTCAGGAAGAAAAGAGAAACTTTGGAAGATAGTAGGCATTGCCCATCCATAAGGCAAGCTGAATTCCTTTCATAAATTTGGTAGGATGAATTCTGGGAAGATTTCTACTACACAGGACACATTCATTGATGCATTCTCTTTTCTAATATCTACAACCAAGGTCACAGAGAGATAGACAGACATAGAAACACTCGGCTCCTCAAAGGACTTACCAGACACAGTCCACTCCAAACCAAACAAACCACCTTTCCTACCTATTCTCAGAACATGAGACAAAATCACAAACTCACACCCACACCCACAAAGGCACCTCGTTTTCACAAATAGGTCTGTGACCATCAGGAGTGTCCAATGACTCGTGGGCCCTACTATGTTTTCCCGAAATGGCTTGTCCTGTCTCAGATCTGGTCTCCTTGGTCAACTCTGAGGAGTTGTGAGGAGCAAGCGATGAACAACTACATGCTTTCTGAAAAAGTACACTCTTCAGAGCGCTGCTGGCATTTGGCAATCCTCACATAAGTAGGTACCAAGGAAGACTGACACTGTCCTTGGTTATTTCAAAAAACTGAGCCCACTGGAACTGGGACTGGGACTCGCTCTGGGTGCCTGGATTCCTGGATCCCAAGTTCGGATAGTTCATCACCAAGAAAGTGAGGTAGGTCACTTCATTCAGGAACAGAATGAGGTCACTACCTTGGCGACCACTTTGTCCTAACAGTTCCATTCAACGGTCCCAATAGATGGAGGCTACCCCTACTTCCTGTGACACTTTCACAAGTTAGGATGGTATATCAACCATAGGCACCCAGGAACATCTCTCCACACAGGCCTGGTTTGGTCCATCTTCTCTACATTAAGAAGAGAAAGGCTGATTCAGACACAAACCTTCATCCTGACCAGGATGTTTGCCATGGAAGATGACTTGTGCTCTCTCAGGTTCTTCATGGCTGCCTACAACTTCTCCAGGGATTATTTCTGCATGGACCTTTGAGGTTCTCAGCAGGTGGAAGATCCCCTACATTCCTCTTTTGTAAGACCAACTCTGATCCTGCTCTTCTGTAAAGTTAGATTGAGGGAACAGTGTATGTTTAGGGTTAATAGCATGTTCAATTTGAGTTAGGAATCATTCTGTGGGATGAATAATGGTACTTGAAACCTGTGATATTTACAAGAAAGGGGAAATATAATTATGAAAACAGAAATCTAAGTAAGATTTGAAGCCCTGAAGGGCAAATTGGGGCCTTGAGTTGGATACTTATCTTTGAATTATGTTCCGCACAGTTATCTCAGATAAATCCATATACAATGGCATAGGACCTTGTACCTTGGATAATTGAATGTAGAAGAGAACATCCAGTCATAAAAAGATAGTCAGTAGGATTAGGATGATCGTCCGTAGGTTTAGGAAGAAGAGTGAGTAAATGATTTGGACCATAAGTTCTTTCGCAAGAGGGTTTCGAGTAGAGAGTGAATGTAAATGTCAGAACATGTGAAGAGTCAGTCACAAAGATGAACTGGGGAAAATATGTAGGAAAGTAGATATCAATAGAGATATTAGGAAATCAGGAAAAGAATAAAGTGAGTGATTGGATTAGACATTTTCAACAGGCTTGAGGTTGAGTATATAATCTTAGGAGGAAGCAAATATATAGTCACAAATAGGATTTACAATTGAGAGCATTAGGCAACCTGGAGATGGATGATTTTTGTAATCCATGCTCACTTTCCATTTAGGATTTGGTACAATCATAAATGTGACTTTGCATTTTGTGTCCAGAATATTACTGTGATAAAATGTATATGTACATCAGGGAACATGAGTATTTCTTCCACCAATTTTGCAAACAAGTTTTTGAAGACATATAAATTAATTTTGGGAGTAAAAATAGGTGTGCCCTGTGTCTCTGAATATAGAGAAAATGCATGAATAGACCATACTGTGAATAAATAATATAACTGGCTCCAACTTTAAATAATGGATTGAATTGATATCTGAAAATATACAGGAAATTTTATATTGATATACATCCATTCATTACAACCAGTTATACATCTAATGGTAATTTTAGGGTTATGCTTTATCATGAAGAGTGTGTGAGGTTTGCTTTAAAATTGATTATGAAAATCGAAAATAATGTGTTTGGAAAGAAGTTTCATGAAAAGGCCAGTCAAGAAACCTGGAGGAAATCATGTGTTCTGAAGCAGGAAATGATGGAAACTGAAACAAATGCCTATAAATTTGTGAACTTGTGGATGAAATATATATATTTTGATGTTCAAAAACTTAAGAAATAGTAATATACCAGTGTTGAATGAAAATGAACCTCAAAATATACACCATGTCCCATAGGAATCTACTTGCATTGATGTTAAACTGAGTCAGTTAGTGTAGCAATATTAGGATCTGTAACCACCATTCACTGTAGTGAGTTTGTTGTACTAGGAAACAAACATGTATTTCACGTGGATGAATATTTCTGAGAAAAATCTTGTGAAAAGTTGATTATAAATCCACATACATGAACATGAATCAATTCAGGGAGTGTATATAAGAAACATATATTTCATATTTTGAAAAATCTGGACAGTATATATATATATATATATATATATATATATATATATATATATATATATATATATATATACAAAACACACACAGAGACATTAAAATGTAGCAAGATATATGCCAATCGAAATTCATCATGAAATATATATCCTCCAGAGATGGAAAAATTTATATTTTAATGAAAATGGATTAATGTATAATATTCCACTAGGAAGGTCACCCATAGGTTGAATTTTAAATTCCAAAAGTGTTTAGGAGTGGTGATCTCTTCTCACAATTTGTATCTGCCAATGCATGCACTCACAATAATGTACTAGTGACACCAGGTAGGATTCTATATGTGCATATAAAAATACATGTGCTGAATAGGCTACAGAGAAAGGGAGACAGAAATTCACATAGTTGTTAACTTTAAAAACTCATGGAGAACTATATCAATTAAAATTGACAAGATTTGAAACACCTACAATTTGTTATGCAAAAGGCAAGTCCAACTATATGTGATACATCCACTGAACTGCTTGTATTTCTGTTCTGTTTGGGTTATTTTTCTCCATCATATTAGGATTATCAGTAAGAGTCTAGTTGGGTATGGTTTATTGTCAGGGATTCAGTATGTCGAATGGAAAATAGGAAAATGTATCCAATGTGTATGCAAATATGTGCTACACAAAAATCTTCCTACTCTCATCCAGAAAAATGCCTTTACATTACCTTCACCCCAAGTAAGACACAATTAGAGGAAAATAGTTAGAAAATATGTGAATACATATCTGCAATGGAAAATAATCAGGAGTTCACAACCTTGGAGGTGGTAGAGGAATTTCCAAAACTAAGGGACAGGTTAAACACTCCACGTACATGGAGCTCTGCTGGAATAATACTTCTTGAGAAACTGCCTCTGTGGTTGGACACTTGAAATATTTGTTGTTCTCAGGAGCTTGTCAGAAACTATGTTCCTTTGTAGTGAGAACATCAAAGCTGACCCTGCATCTATGTCCAATGAACATGAGACAGCAGTGCCGAATTCTCCATTTGTATGTAAACTGTGGCCACTGTGGGTAAGTGTCTCCCCGTGTGGACTGTGAAGCCATTTGGTCATCCTCCACTTTCCATGGTGTTTCTTGCTCCTGCACTGGGTGTTTGGTATTTGCTTCATGAAATACAAGGAGTTCATCTGGGACACAGTGTTGGAGGGAGTTATGTCACATGTGGTTTGTCAGGGTCTGCAGGAGAATGCACCAAACAGGCTTCTATCCCACATAGCTTTCTCCTTGACCAGAGCAACCCTATTCTGAAGATTGCCCTGAAACCTCTCCATATAAAAAGATGCCTTTACAAGAAAGAGCCTGATGGCTGCACCATGTCAGCCACAAGCTATTTGGAAGTCAATGGGAGATCCACATGTCTCAACCACAGATATTTTTTCACACACCTGCACACCACAGCTCTTGGCCCACTACTCTGCAGGCTTCAATATACTGGCATCTCTGTTCTACACCATTTTCATGAAACCCAGTCAAACAAGGCACGGTCTGGTACACTCATGATCAGCAACAGAACATCCAAAGGTTCTCCAGTGCAACCAGGTCATGGGAATTTCAAAAATTTCATGGTATTTATGTAGCCATTTTTCAAGGATGAAGTTGGAGGCACTGTGGGTTTCAATTCATTCAGGAACCATTAAAAGTTGAGGAAGTTCATTTCAAAGAAAGCTCTGGAGAACTCTCACATGCAAGGCTTCCAAAAGAGTGGACAAAAGGTCACATGATGCCAGGCCCATTGAGTTCTCCAATATGAGTTCCATGTGTGTTTTGACTCTCAACTATTGCTGCCAAGTATTAAAGAATAAAATCCTGTGATATCCTGGCTGAGATTCTCAGTACTCTGAGGAAAGCCACCCTGGGCCAAGCTCTCTGTTTCCAAGGGCGACTCTCATGAGTGGCCTCATAAAATCCCAACACAATTTATGACAATACTTCTCTGAGTCAGTTCCAGAACGCAGTCTCTAAGGGGAATCACACCAGAGTTCAAGCCCAGGTTGACCCAGTCATCTCTCCACACCGCCAAACAAATGACCACAATTAAAACCAAAACACTCCCACATGGCTTCCATCTTCTTCCATGTAGACACTCATCATAACCTCTGGTTGGAGCTTTCCATGAGGGGCACATTCCAAAGAGTGTCCAAAATAAGCTCCATGTCCCTCATTTGGCTAAAGTCAGGGTGGGCTGGAAACCCTTCCTGTGAAACCGGAGTGATCAAATATTCCTGCCCTTAATACTGCTCCGCTTCTCCAAATTGAGGCCTTCTGACTGTGGGGTTTAGATTCTTTATGTGAATTGGAATCAGGAGAAAAGACAAGCCCTTCTGCAGAGATTTGAGGAACTCATTTGACCCAAAGGATCCCTATTCTCACTTGATGGATTTCAGGAACCTAACAGAGGAAGGCAATATAATTCATTCACAATGACTGAACATTTTGCCATTTTGGTTTTGGATGCACACATGGAATCTTTCTTTAGATCCATCAGGTGCTGAGAATATAAGCCACAGCCTCACACAGGGCCAAGAGGCTGATTCAGACACATCCTATTCCAAAGAAATTAAGCAAAGAATCCAAGGTGATGCCCATTCATTTACATTTGAAAACTGTTTTCTTCAGGGTTCATAAAGGGGTGGCCTGAGGCAAAGACGTTCCTGAAATTCAGGGCAACAGAACAATAGGTTAGCAAATGACCCAAAGCAGGGTTTCTCCACTGAGAGTTTCCTGGTCACACTGATATCTGAGTTTTCTGAGATACTGGCCATTCCATTCAGCTATCCAGTACAAGGCCATGTCACAGACGTTGGAGTTTGCACCTATCTTGGACACAAATCCATGATCCTATTCTGGAGAGTGGCCAGAATTCAGGAAGAAAAAATGGGACTTAGGAAGGTAGTAGGTTTTGCCCATCCATAAGGAAAGCCACACTCCATTCATAAGTTAGACAGGATGAATTCTGGGAAGTTTTCTAGTAGACAGGACACATCCATTGTTGCATTGTCTTTTCTCGTGTCTACAACCACGGACACAGTGGGATACACAGATATAGAAACACTCACCTTGTCAAACGACTTACTAGAAACAGTTCACTCCAAACAAACAAACAAAAAAACAAACAAACAAAAAAAAAACGCCTTTCCTACCTATTCTCAGAACATGAGAGAAAACAACAAACCCACACTCACAAAGGCACCTCCTTCCCCCAAGTAAGTCTTTGACTATCCGGTGTGTCCTCTGACTGGTGGGCCATACTATGTTCCCCCGAAATGGCCTGTACCCTCTCTTGTTTCCTTGGCCAACACTGTGAAGTTGTCAGGAAAAAGTGGTGAGCCACTACCTGCTTTATCAGGAAAGGTCCCTCTTAAGAGCTCTCCTGGCATTTTGTCATCCTCACATCAGTAGGTACCAAGAAAGACTAACTGTCCTTGGTAAATCCACACAAGTGAGCCCACTGGGACTGGGACTGGGAATGCATCTGGGTGCCTGGCTTCTTGGATACCAAGTTCAGAGAGTTCCATCACCAAGGAAATGAGGTACATCACTTTCTTTGGAACTGAATGAGGTCACTGCCTTGGCAACCCCTTTGTCCTAACAATTGCTTCCAAAGGTCCAGTGAGATGGTGGCTGTCCCTACTTTCTCTGACACTTTCACAAGTTAGAATGGTATATCAATCATAGGCACCCGGGAACAGCTCTCCACACAGGCCTGGTTTGGTCCATCTTCTCCACAATAAGAAGAGAGAGCCTGATTCAGAAACATCCTTTCATCCTGACCAGGTTGTTTGCCATGCAAATTGGCCTTTGCTATCTTAGGTCCTTCATACCTGCCTACAACTTCTCCAGGTATCATTTCTGCATGGACCTTTGAGGTTCTCAGCAGGTTGAATGTCCCCTACTTTCCTGTATTGTAAGAACAACTCTGTCCCTGCTCTTCTGTAAAATGAGATTGAGGGAACAGTGTATATTTAGGGTTAATAACAGGTTTGATTTGGGTTAGAAATCATTCTGCTCCATGAATAATTGTATTGGGAACCTGCGATATTTACAAGAATGTAGAGGTGAAATATAATTATGAAAACAGAAATCTAGGTATGATTTAAAACCCACAAGGGCATTGGGCCCTTGATTGGGATACTTAGCTTTGAATTATGTTCTGGACAGATGTCTCAGAAAATTTGATATACAATGGCACAGGACCTTGTACCTTGGAAGATTGAATGTAGAAGAGAACATCCACTCAAAAAAAGGATAGTCATTAGGATTTGAAAGATAGTCGGTAGGTTTAGGAAGAAGAGTGAGTCTATGATTTGGACCAAAAGTTCTTTAGCAATAGGGATTCAGTTAGAGAGCGAATGTATATGTCAGATCATATGAAGAGTCAGTCACTATCATGAACAGGGGAAAATATGTAGAAAAGCAGATATCAATAGAGGCATTACTAAATCAGGCAATGTATAAAGTGAGTGAGAGGATTAGACATTTTCAACAGGGTTGAGTTTGAATATATAATCTTAGAAAGAAAGAAATACGTAGTTACCAATAGGATTGACATTTGAGAGCATTAGGCAACCTTGAAATAGATGTTTTTAGTAATCTATGTTCACTTTCCATTTAGGCTTTGGTAGAATCATAAGTGTGACCTTTACAATTTTTGTCCAGAATATTACTGTGATAAAATGTATACATAAATCAGGTGACATAAGTATTTCTTCCACCATTTCTGGGAGCAATATAATGAAGACGTATAAATTAGTATTGGGGGTAAAAATAGGTGTACCCTGTGTTTATGAATATAGAGATAAAGCATGAATAGACCATACTGTGAATAAATAATATAACTTGTTCCAACTTTAAATAATGGTTTGAATTGATATCTGAAAAATTACAGGAAATCTTATGTGGATATACAATCATTCATTCCAACCAGTTATTCATCTAATGGTAATATTAGTGTTTTGGTTTATCATGAAGACTGTGTGAGTTTTGCTTCTAAAGTGATTATGGAAATCGAAAATAATGTGTTTGGAAAGAAGTCTCATGAAAAATCCAGTCAAGAAACCCTGACAATACATGTGTTCTGAAGCAGGAAGTGATTAAAGTTGAAACAAATGCCTATAAATGTGCTCACTTGTGGATGAAATATATATCCTATGATGTGCAAAAACTGAAGAAATAATAATGTACCAATGTTGAATAAAAATAAACATCAAATTACATATCATGTTCCATAGGAATATACTTGCATTGATGTTTGACTGGGTCAATTACTGTAGAATTATTAGGATTTGTATACACCATTCACTGAAGTTAGTTTTCACTACTAGTAAACAAATATGTATTTAAGGTGGATGAATATTTCTAAGAATAATATTGTGAAAAGTTGATTATAAATCTAAGTCCATGAACATGAATGAATTTAGGGAATTTAAATAAGACACATATATTTCATAGTTTGAAAAATCTGGAGAGTGCATATATATATATATATATATATATATATATATATATATATATACATATACATATATACACAAAACACACACACAGACATTAAAAAGTACTAATATATATGCCAATCGAAATTCATCTTTAAATATATATCATCCACATATGTAAAAATATTTATTTTACTGAACATGAGTTTACGTATAATGTCGTTCTACTAGGAAGCTCCCCTATAGGTGGAATTTTCAGTTCCAACAGCGTTTAGGAGGAGTGATCTCTTCTCACAATTTGTACCTGCCAAGTCAGCAACCTCACAAAAATGTACCTATAATACCAGGTAGGATTTTATAAGTGCATATAAAAATACATGTGATGATGAATAGGCTACAGAGAAAGGGAGACAGGAATTCACATAGTAGTGAATTTTAAAAACACATAGAGAACTATTTTAATAAAAAATTGACTAGATTTATATAACCTACTGTTTATCATGCAAAAGGAAAGTTCAACTATATACCATGCCTCCTCTAAACTGCTTGTATTTGTATTCTTTTTAGGTTATTTTTCTCCATCATATTAGGATGAATAGTCAAAGACTAGTAGGGTATGGGATAGTGTCATGTATTCAGTATTTCAAATGGAAAATTGAAAAATGGATCCAATGTGTATGCAAATATTTGCTACACAAAAATCTTTTCAATCTCATCCAGAACAATGCTGCGACATTACCTTCGCCCCAAGTATGACACAGTTAGAGGAGAAGAGTTAGAAAAATCTGTGAATATATATCTGCAATGAAAACTGCTCAATTTTCACAACTTTGGGGGTGGTAGAGGAGTTTCCAAAAGTAAGGGACAATGTAAACACTCCACAAATGTCGAGACCCCTTGCCCACAAGGAAGACGCAACTCAGGAATCTTCTTTCAGCAGTTTATTCAGGCCCTTGATATTTCTTCTTCTTCCTTGTTGGATGCCCCTCCCAGCCTTAATAAAGCATCCCAAGCCCCAATGCAAAGCTGCCACGTGGAACTTTCTAACAGGGTGCTGAAAAACCATGCACCAACTCTCCCAAACAAGGAGTTGTTTGTTACAGACCACAGTGGATCCAGCGCCATCCTGCAATGGCGACCATAATCTGCAGAAGCGGCTCACCACAGTTCCCCCTTTCTGTTTTCTGAAAACAATACAGGCGAGAGTAGAGGTCCTATCCCACTGTGCAGAAGTGGCTGCATAGTATGGCTCAGTCCTAAGGAGGGCCCTTCCCCAGATCTGAAGCCATATCAGCCGACGCCTTTTTCGTGGGGCGGGGCGTGGACATCAAACCCGCATGCAATAGGACATGCTCTCCTTGAGGTCCACTTCAAGGATCACTCAAGTGCAGTGCCTTGCCTCGCATCCTGTATCATGACGAAGGTGGACGAAGGGGGACAGCTGAGGCTGAACTGTGGCTGTACACAACGACAAACGAGTTGACAGCACCCTGAAAGAAAGGCACGGACTTTAAGGCGATAGAGAAGCATTAGTGTGGAAACCCACTTGCGTGCAATGGCAGCAAGACCGGCAGAGTGCAAGGGCTTTCCAACACTAAGAGAATAACGAGGAAAGACATGCCGATCCCAGTGCAATGTTATAATAACTTGGGGTGCAACAACCATCTCAAAGATTTACTGTTTAACATGCGCAAGCCAGACTTGAGGTGAATTGCCATTTTCTAAAGCTGCAAGAGCTTGGATGATCATAGCCTTATCGTGAGCATTGCGGGCCTTGAGGCAACAGAGAAACCACAAACAGAGAAACATACCGAAGCAACACATTGCACCAAAAATGCCTACCCCCACCCACTCTTTAAAAAAGGAAAAAGCAGAAGATATCCAATCGGTGAATTGACCCAAAGTCACGGGATCAACACGGGTGTTATTCAAGACACCTATCAGGGTTAGTTGAGACTGGATCATGTCTTCCGCTTCCATGGACCAATTTCCAGCCAAATATTCGCCAATGATGCGGGAAACATTCCTGGAATCATTAAATCTGACAGAGGTTATGCATAAATGTGCACGTTGGTCAACACAACCCCAAAGCACTAAGTCAGCCAATTCTTCTACCTGAGCTTGGAGTAAATCTATTCTTTGGTTGGCAGCTAAAATCCCTGACAAAATATGTTGATTAATTGTATTTTGGGATTCAAGTATGGTGGAAGTTTGTTGGACAACTTGATTAATGGTGGCAGCAGTTTGTACTTGATTGGCCATAGCCACTCCGGCTGTAACCGCTGCAGCAGCAGATACCGCCACGGCTGTCACTATAGCCGCTGTGATTCCAAAATCTCTGCGGACTCTATGTAGCTCAACAATAGGGAATTTATCAGGATCTGCAGTGACCGGGATTGGGACAAAAGTTGGAATTTTCATAACCACTGCTACAGTCCAGGAACCATTCCAACACTCAGATAAGAGACTGGTAGTATGAGAACAATCCAGTATCCCCGACAAGGTGGCCTTAGCCAAAAGGAATAAGAAGGGGGATTGGACACAGACCATTGCAGGAGGCATTGTGGCATTATACAACAGAGAGTTGAATGAAACAGATGTAAGTCTATTACCTCGTTCACTTTCCCTAACAGTACCAGAAACATTAGTCAGCCAACTTTTGGCTCCTACCAACTGAACCAATGCAGAAATATCGGCTGAAGCCCCCTTTTCATTGGAAATCAGCCATTGAAACCAGGACCAACCTACTCCTGTAGAGGAGTTGGCACTATTGTTAAAGTTATAAACATACCTCTTAAGAGAGGGGGAAAGGGAGAAACCTTTAGCAACTTGATGTTTCTCCCAAGAATGATCCTGACAAGGCGTAAATGTTGGGGGGAAACCAAGATTAGGGGAACAGTAAGGAGAGGCCTTGAAATGAGTGGCATCATGAATACTACTAGAAGAAGGAGGCACTGGGATTAGTACCTCGGAGATAATAGCCAAGGTAGTTATGTTAAGAGCAGAGCTACTGTTTGCGGGGGTTCCTGAGCCTGATTGCTTCCCCGAAGCTACCTTGCTCAATACAGCACTGATAATGCTCCCTGAGACCTGATTGGACCACAATGGGTCCTCCCAGTTAGTCAAATTTTTGGTCTTAAGGCTAATGCAATTAGCGTTTTTAAGTCTGAAACAAAAAACTCCTGTTAGATTAACTTGAGATTGATTAAAAATTCTCTCCATGTCCCCTCTAGGAGAGGCACAGGGAGCAGACATCTCAAATGAGGTAGAAAAAAGAGTGGGGAGGACACTAGAATTACCATGAACCGGCATCGGCATTGGCCATGCCCGTGCCACTGCCCACCACCGCATTGGTGTCGCCTGTGCCATCAGCACAAGCACCAGAGCCAGAGCACTTAGCAGAACGAAGATCCTCATCACAGAATTGTTGTGGTATCTCTTGTTGCTGGTCAGTTGATGTCGAGACTCTTCTTGTCAAGCGTTCAGGGACCCACAACGGTTCCGTATGATCCTGGGGAAAAACACATACAGATCCTCGTGCCCATGTCAGCACGGGGTCAGGGCCATTCCATTGGCCCGTAAGAACATCCTTCCACTTAACATACCCAATCACAGAGGGCTGAGGGGACACATGTCTATCAGCCGCAAAGCCACCATGAATATCCAAATTCGAAAAATTAATGGTAAAGAGAGCTAAGGACAGGCGTTCTTTAGGAGTGTGTTCAGCTCTTATTCCCCCTTTTTGTTTTTGTAAAGTTTCCTTTAAGGTGCGATGAGCACACTCAACAATGCCTTGTCCTTGAGGATTGTAAGGCAAACCATGAGTAAGTTGCACTCCCATAGTAGAACAAAAAGCTGTAAATTGTCTGCCAGTATAAGCAGGTCCATTATCAGTCTTAAGGGATGCAGGTGCACCCCATGCTGCCCATGCCTCTAAACAGTGAGTAATGACATTACGTGCCTTTTCTCCTGATAAAGCAGAAGCATGGATAATTCCAGAGCACGTATCAATGGAAACATGCACATACTTGAGGTTACCAAAGTCAGGTATATGTGTCACATCCATTTGCCAAACAACCAATGGCTTTAATCCCCGTGGGTTTACTCCATAATTAGGGGGATGAAGAAATGTGACATAGTGGGGACATTGCAATACTATCTGCCGAGCATCCGCTCTTGAAATGGAAAAATGCCTGTGTAGCATTAATGCATTAACATGGAAGATTTGGTGAAACAACTTAGCCCCCTCTAAGGAGGAAGCCAAGCATATCAATTGACCTCTAGTGGCTAAGTCCGCACGCACAGGCATTACCCTGGATAACGGACCAGGAAGAGAGATGTGAGCCCTGATGTGCATTGGATAAAAAGAAGCAGTGCGGTTAGAGATAAGCTGTTGAAGCTGAGTAAAGTAAGCAGACACCTTGTGGGCATCACTAATAGCTCCCACGGCCTCCAGGACTTTTAGTGCTTGTACCACATAGCTGGAGTCCGAAATAAGATTAAAAGGAAAAGAACACTGTTTAAAAACTTCAATAACAATTTGTAGTTCTATCCATTGTGGATTTCCAGGAGCAAATTGATGCTGGATAGGGGGAGAGTCATTAATTACATAAGCTCCCATTCCAGACTTGGAACCATCAGTAAAAATGTTAACAGCCCCCAGAATTGGACTGGATGAAGTTACCTTAGGGAAAATGATGGGATGTTCTTTAACAAAATGGAGCAATGAATGAGAAGGGTAGTGATTATCAATACCCCCTTGAAACGAGCAACACAGAATAGCCCAGTTGTCTAGAGTAGCACATAAAACATTAAGTTGAGCTTTAGTGTAGGGTATGATAAGAGAAGAAGGTGATTGGCCGAAAAATTGAATGCTTTGTTGAATCCCTTTAAGTGCCAACGCTGCAACAGCATCAGGATAATATTCTGAGGATTTTCCTGGGGATACATGTGGGTGGATCCATAGTAAAGGCCCATCTTGCCACAGTACTCCAGTAGGCTGCTGCATAGTGGCAGGCACACATAACTGGAAAGGTTTATCACTCTGGAGCCTGCATAGAGTGGCATGCTGTATAGCTTGCTCTACTTTTATAAGACCCGCTCTAGCCTCAGTAGTGAGGCTACGAGGGGAAGCAAGATCTGGATCACCGTTAAGAGTAGCATACAAAGGCTGGAGCACAATATTAGGAATATGTAAATATCCTCTTATCCAATTAATGTCTCCCAGCAATTTTTGAAAATCATTTAGAGTTTGGAAATCTTGAGTCCTGATGGTAATTTTTTGTGGTTTTAATTTGTCATACCCAATTGTCGCTCCCAAATACCTGATAGAATCCCCTGTTTGAACCTTTTCAGGTGCGATGTGCAGTCCATGTTGAGCCAACAGCATCACGAGTTCTTTATAAGCCTCATTAACTGTCTGTTCTAATTTTGTGGCCGATAACACATCATCCATATAATGAATGATCTTGGTGGAGGAATACTTATGTCTGAGAGGTGCGAGTGCCTTCCCCACATACATTTGGCAAATCGTGGGACTGTTAGCCATCCCCTGTGCCAACACCACCCACTCAAACCTTTGATCTGGTTCCTCGTGATTACACGAGGGAAGGGTGAAAGCAAAACGTTGGGAATCTTTAGGATGCAAAGGAATGGAAAAGAAACAGTCTTTAATGTCAATAACAATTATATGCCAGCCTTGAGGAACAGAGGAGAGCAGAGGCAGCCCTCTTTGAATGGGTCTCATAAGTTGCATCTGAGCATTAACTGCTTGTAGATCATGCAGTAGGCGCCACTTCCCTGATTTTTTCTTAATGACAAATATGGGAGTATTCCATGGAGAAGTAGAAGGTTGGATGTGACCCAAATCAAGTTGTTCTTTGACTAGATCATGGGCTGCTGCCAGTTTAGCCGAGGGAAGAGGCCCCTGAGGCACCCAAACAGGCTCCTCGGTGAGCCATGTTATGGGTATTTGAGCCCCAGTGGCCCCTAGGAAAAACCCAGACCAAACCTGTTAAGCTTTTGATGAGCTAGCACAGGATGCTTACGCCCCTGTAGGTGCCTATTAGGGTCCCCAAAAATCTTTCCAGCGGCATCCACCATCCTTGCTACAAAATCTGAAAAGGGTTCTGTAGAGCCCTGCAGAATCTTAGTCAAGTAACCAGACACCTCTCCTCTATTTGGAAGTGACTTCCATGCCCGAATGCAAATGTTGTTAATTTGATCATATGCCTCAGGAGGGAATCCTGTCTGTTGATTAGCAAATCTGCCTTGTCCTAAAAGCATATCCTTGTCCCAATGGGGGTGTCCCGCCGCATAGTTTTGGGCGGCCTGCTCAACAGCGCCCTCTAGCAGGAAGGCTCTCCAGTCCAAATATTTACCTGGAGAAACACAAGCCCGAACAAGGCTAGCCCAATCTGAAGGAGTCATACAAAATCTAGCAAGTCCCTCCACCTGAGTAAGGGTGAAAGCGGCATCCACGCCATAAGTGCGGAAAGATTCCGCCAAGGTTTTAATTTTCTTAAAGTCTAAAGGCTCATGATATCTTCCCCTGTTATTGTCCTGAAATACAGGGTACGCAAGTCCCATATCTGTTTTAACTGTCCTCCAAACTTGCGCATGAAAATATCTCCCGGAATTTTGGCTCCCCCCCACATACGGGGGTGGGGCAACCGGCACCATATCTTCTTTGAGATATTCTACCTCCTCCTCCTCAGAGTGTTGTTGACCGATATTGGATCCCGTCCCCTTTTTACACTAGGCCTGCGTGCCCTGTATCCCTTTTTTCTTTTTCTTCACTTTTATCTTTCGTAGTTGTTGTAACAATATATCAAGGTCCTCAGAACTCTCTGAGCCGCTTGTGTTCTCAGGCATTTTTAATTCAGCCAAGTCTGGGTAGAGCCTTCTCCTATTTTTAGTTTCAGGCTCTTTTGCCTTCTCACTACTCTTACTCCCAATGTTCTCTGCCACTTCACTATGTGATCCTTCAGACTTTTCCTCATGTAGTTGCTCAAAAACTTCTTGTCCTTTAGTAAATGCTTCCTGAAATCTGCCATCTGGGAGGCAACTACGGATCATCTTCCAAAGGGGTATCACCCCACCCTCTAATATGCCCTGCTCAGAAGCAAAGTCAAGATCTGTGCCTAACTTACCCCAGCTAGGTATAGTAAGGCTGCCCGAGAACGCAAACCACGGTGCACCAATATCTGTCTTCCATAAAAATCTCTGTAAAGTACTATGTTTCACTTCTAGGCCCTTGCAACGTAACAGGTTTTCTAGGGCCAGGAGAAGCGGACATGAAGATACGGCACTCATGACACAACAAAAGACACACAAAAAACAAAAGTGAAAGTAAGAGCGAAAGTACACAGTGCAGCTGCAATAAGATGTAATGCTCTCTCTGGCTTTACAGAGGAGCTGCCGCTTTGATAGCGGGTCCCACTTACCTGGGACTAATCCCCGCTTTGACCGCGGGTCCCACTTACCTGGGACTAACCGGTGCACCACCCCTGACTGCTGAAAGTTCTGGTTCCCGGGTTTTCAGCACCACTTGTCGCGACCCCTTGCCCGCAAGGAAGACGCAACTCAGGAATCTTCTTTCAGCAGTTTATTCAGGCCCTTGATATTTCTTCTTCTTCCTTGTTGGATGCCCCTTCCAGCCTTAATAAAGCATCCCAAGCCCCAATGCAAAGCTTCCACGTGGAACTTTCTCACAGGGTACTGAAAAACCATGCACCAACTCTCCCAAACAAGGAGTTGTTTGTTACAGACCACAGTGGAGCCAGCACCATCCTGCAATGGCGACCATAATCTGCAGAAGCGGCTCACCACACACAAACATGGAACTCTGCTGGCCTAAAGTCTTCTTAAGAAACTCCCTCTGAGGTTGGGCACATGTAATATATGTTGTTCTCAGGAGCTTTAGCTTCCATTGTAGTGAGACCATCAAAGCTGGGTCTGCATCTATGGGACCTGGAGGACATGGTTACTTATTTTAAAATGAACATGAGGAAGCATTGCTAAATCCTCTCTTTGTAGGTAAACTGTGGCCACTGGGGGCTAAGTGTCTCCCCATGTGCACTGTGAACCCATTTGTTCATACTCCATCTTTCGTGGTGTTTCTTGCTGTTGCACTGGGAGTTTGGTATTTGCTTCACGAATCAAGGAGTTCAACTGGGACACAGTGCTGGAGGGAGTTCTGTCACGTTTGGTGGGTCAGGGTCTGCAGGAAAATGCACCAACCAGGCTTCTATACCACAAGCTTGCCTCTTTGAGCATAGTAACCTGATTCTGAACATTGCCCTGAAACTCCTCAATATCACAAGATGCCTTTACATAGAAGGGTCTGCTGGCTGCACCATATCAGTCTTAATCCATTTGGAAGCCAATGGCATATCCACATGGCCACACCACAGATTTTTTATCACACACCTGCCCACAATTTCTCTAGGCCCACTACTCAGCAGCCTCCAACTTACTAGCATGTCTTTTCTATATTATTTTCATGAAACCCAGTCAATCAAGGCACCTTCAGGTATACTTATGATCAGAAACAGGACATCCAAAGGTTCTCCAGTGCCACCTGCTCATGGGAATTTTAAGCATTTCATGGTATTTATCTAACCATTTTTCAAGGATGAAGTTGGAGGCACTGTGGGTTTCAATTCATTTAGGAACCATTAAATGGTGAGAAAGCTCATTTCAATGAAAGATCTGGAGAACTCTCACAGGCAAGGCTTCCCAAAGAGTGGCCAAAAGTTCACATGAAGCCAGGCCCATTGAGGTCTACAATGTGAGGTCCTTGTTTGTTTTGACTCTCAACTATGGTTGCCAAGTCTTTCAGAATAAAATAATGTGATATCCTGGCTGAGATTTCCAGTGCTCTGTGGAAAGCAACCCTGGGCCAAGACTCATTTTCCAAGGGCGACTCTCATGCGAGGCCTCCTAAAATCCCAACACAATTCATTGCAATACTTCTCTGAGGTCAGTTCCAGAAATCAGTCTCTAAGTGGAATCACACCAGAGTTGAAGCCCAGGTGTAACCAATCATCTCTTCCCACCGCCACACAAGTGATCACATTTAAAACCAAAACACTCCCACCTAGCCCTCATCTTCTTCCATAAAGACACTCATAATAACCTCTGGCTGGAGGTTTACTTGAGAGGCACAGCCCAAGACAGTGTCCAAAAGAAGCTCCCTTACCCCTCATTTGCCTAAAGGCCCGGACTCCCTTCCTGTGAACCAGGAGTGATTAAATATGCCTGCTGTTAATACTGCTTCACTTCTCCAATTTGTGGCCTACTGACTGTGGAGTTTAGATTCTTTATGTGAATTGGAGTTATGAGAAAACCCAAGAACCAATGGGCTAGACTCTACAGAGCTTTGAAGAACTCATTAGACCCAAGGAATCCCTATTCTCACTTGACGGAGGAAGGAACATTACAGAGGAAGGTGAGAGACTTCATGCACAATGACTGCTCTTTTGGCCATTTTCGTTTTGGATGCACACATGGGATCTTTCTTTAGACCCAACAGGTGCTGAGAATCTAAGCCACAGCCTCACACAGAACCAACAGGCTGATTCAGACTCATCCCATTCCAAAGCAATTAAGCAAAGAGCCCAAGGTGATGCCCATTCATTTCCATCTGAAAACTGTTTTCTTCAGGCTTCACAAAGGGGCGACCTGAGGCAAAGACCTTCCTGACATTCAGGGCAACGGACAAATAGGTAAGCAAAAGACCCAAAGCAGGGTTTCTCCACTGAGACTCTCCTAGTCACACTGATATCTGAGTTTTCTGATGTGCTCCCATTCCCTTCAGCTATCCAGTACATAGCCATGTCACAGAGCTTGGAGGTGGTACATAACTTGGAAACAAAATCATGAGCCTATTCTAGAGAGAGGCCAAAATCAGGAAGAATACAGGAACTTAGGAAGATTGTAGGTGTTGTACATCTATAAGGCAAGCCACAGTCCATTCATAAATTAGGGAGGATGAATGCTGAGAAGCTTTCTACTAGACATAACACATCCATTGATGTATTCTCTTTTCTAATATCTACAAACACAGACACAGTGGGATACACAGACATAGAAACACTCGCCTTGTCAAAGGACTTACTAGACACAGTCCATTCCAAACCAAACAAACTGCCTTTCCTACGTATTCTTAGAACATGAGACAAAACCACAAACTCACACCCATACCCACAAAGATACCTCTTTCCCCCAAGTAGGTATGTGACTATCCAGAGAGTCCTCTGACTGGTGGGCCATTTTTTGTTCCCCTGAAATGGCCTGTCCTGTCTAAGATCTGGTCTACTTGGCCAACTCTGAAGTTGTCAGGGCCCAGCAGTGAGCCACTACCTGCGTTCTTAGGAAAGGGTGCTCTTCAGAGCTCTCCTGGCATTTGGCCATACTCACATCAGTATTTACCAAGAAAGACGGACTCTGTCCTTGGTAAGTCTAAACAAGTGAGACCACTGGGACTGAGACTGGGCCTGCCTCTGGGTGCTTGGCTTCCTGGATTCCAAGTTCAGAGAGTTCCATCACCAAGGAAATTAGGTAAGGTCACTTCCTTCAGAAACTGAATGAGGTCACTGCCTTGGCAACCACTTTGTCCTAACAGTTTCTTCAAATGGTCCTTTGAGATGGAGGCTGCCCCTATTTCCTGTGACAATTTCACAAGTTAGAATGTTATATTAACCATAGGCACTTGGAACAGCTCTCCACACAGGCCTGGTTTGGTTTATCTTCTCTACATTAAAAAGATAGAGGCTGATTCAGACACATCCCTTCGTCCTGACCAGGTTTTTTTTGCCATGTAATAGGACTTTCGCTTTCTCAGGTCCTTCATAGTTCCCTACATCTTCTCCAGGGATCATATCTACATGGACCTTTGAGCTTCTCAGCAGGTGAAAGATTCCCTATATTCCTGTATTGTAAGACCAACTCTGTGCCTGCTCTTTTGTAAAGTTAGATTAGGGAACAGTGTATGATTAGGGTTAATAACAGGTTTGATTAGGGTTAGGAATCATTCTGCTGGATGAATAATGGTATTGTTATTCTGTGATATTTAATAATATAGAGGTGAAATATAAGTATGAAAACAGAATTCTAGGTAAGATTTGAAGCCCAGAAGGGCATTGGTCACTTTAGTGGGATACTTACCTTTGAACTATATTCTGCACAGATGTCTCAAATAAATAGATAAACAATGGCAAAGGACCATGTACCTTGGTTGATTGAATGTCTAAGAGAACATCCAGTCAAAAAGGCATAGTCGATAGGATTAGGAAGATAGTGTTGGTTTAGATAGAAAAGTGAGTATAAGATTTGGACCAAAAGTTCTTTAGCAATAGAGTTTTGGTTAGAGAGTGAATGTAAATGTCAGCACATGTGAAGAGTCGGTCACAGTGGTGAACTGGAAAAAATATGTAGGAAAGCAGATATCAATAGAGACATTAGGAAATCAGGCAAAGTATATAGTGAGTGATAGGATTAGACATATTCAACAGGCTTGAGATTGAATATATAATCTTAGGAAGAAACAAATATGTAGTCACCAATAGGATAGACATTTGAGAGCATTAGGCAACCTGGACATGGGTGTTTTTAGTAATCCATGCACACTTTCTATTTAGGATTTGATACAAACATAAGTGTGACATGTGCTTTTTTTGTGTCCAGAATATTACACTGATAAAATATATATGTAGATCAGATGACATGAGTATTTCTTCCACCATTTCTAGGAGCAATATATTGAAGACATATAAATTAGTATTGGGGGTACAAATAGGTGCACCCTTTTTCTATGAATATAGAGATAATGCATGACTAAACCATACTGTGAATAAATAGTATCACTGTTTTCAACTTTAAATAATGGATTGAATTGATATCTGAAAATATACAGGAAATTTTATATTTATGTACATACATTCATTCAAACCAGTTATATATCTATTGGTAATATTAGGGTTATAGTTTATCATGAAGTGTGTGTGAGTTTTGCTTCAAAATTGATTATGGAAATAGAAAATAATGTGTTTGGAAAGAAGTCTAATGAAAAGACCAATCAAGACACCTGGAGAAATACATGTGTTCAAAAGCAGGAATTGATTGTAAGTGAAACAAATGCCCATAAATTTGTGAATTTGTGGATGAAATATATATCCTATGATGTCCATTATATGAAGAAATATTAAGTACCAGTGTTGAATAAAATTGAACGTCAAAATACACACCTTTTCCCATCGGAATCTACTTGCATTGATGTTAAACTGGGTCAGTTACTGTAGAAATATTAGTTTTTGTATGCACCATTCATTCAACTTAGTGTTCAGTACTAGGATACAAATATGTTTTTCAGGTGGATGAATATTTCTGAGAATAATCTTGTGAAAAGTTGATTATAAATCCAAGTCCATGAACATGAATGAATTTAGGGAATTTAAATAAGACACATATATTTCATAGTTTGAAAAATCTGGAGAGTGTGTATTTGTATATATATACACATATTTATATATACACAAAACACACACAGAGACATTAAAAAGTAGTAATATATATGCCAATCAAAATTCATCAATAAATATATATTATCCACAGATGACAAAACATATATTTTACTGAACATGGATTTATGTATATTGTTGTTCTACCAGGGGACTCAACCATAGGTTGAATTTTCGTTTCCAACAGCGTTTAAGAGGAGTGATCTTTTTTCAGAATTTGTATCAGCCAAGTCAGCCACCTCACAAAAATGTACCTGTGATACCAGGTAGAAATCTATAAGTGCATGTAAAAATACATGTGATGAATAGGATACAGAGAAAGGGATACAGGAATTCACATATTTGTTAATTTTAAAAACACATGAAGAATTAATTCAATTGAAAATTTACTAGATTTATAACACCTAGCGTTTATCATGCAAAAGGCAAGTCCAACTATACACCATGCCTCCACTGAACTTCTTGTATTTCTATTCTGTTTGCATTATTTTTCTCCATCATCTTAGGATTAGTTGTCAGACTCTAGTAAGGTATGTGAATATTTCTCAGAATAATCTTGTGAAAAGATGATTATAAATCCACATTCATGAATATGAAAAATTTAGGAAGTGTAAAATAAGACACATATATTTCATATTTTGAATAATCTGGAGAGTGTGTGTGTGCGTGTGTGTGTGTGTGTGTGTGTATACACACTCATGCACACACACACACACACACACACACACACATATACACAGACATTAAAAAGTAGCACTATATGTCAATTGAAAATCACCAAGAAATATATATCATGCACAGATTCAAATAAATTCATTTTACTGAACATGGATTTATGTATAATGTTGTTCAACTAGGAAGCTCACACATAGGTTGAATTTTCAATTCCAACAGCGTTTAGGAGGAGTGATCCCTTGTCAGAATTTGTATCTGCCAATTCAGCCACCACACAAGAATGAACGTGTGGTAACAGGTAGGATTCTATACGTGCATATAGAAATACAGGTCCTTAATAGGCATTAAAAACATATGGAGAACTGTTTCCAAAAAAAATTGACTGGATTTATATCTCCTACCCTATATTATGCAAAAGGCAAGTCCAACTATACACAATGCCTCCTCTGAACTGCTTGTAGTTCTATTCTTTTTGGGTTATTTTTCTCCAACATATTAGGATTAGTATTCAGAATCTAGTAGAGTATGTGTTAATGTCAGGGATTCAGTATTTTGAATGGAAAATTGGAAAATTTATCCAATGTGTATGCAAATATGTGCTACACAAAAATCTTCCCACTTTCATCCAGAACAATGCCTTGACATTACCTTCACCCCAAGTAAGACACAATTAGAGGAGAAGTGTTAGAAAATATGTGAATACTTATCTGGAATGAAATATGATAAGGAGTTCACAACCATGGACGTGGTAGAGGAGTTTCCAAAAGTAAGGGAAAGGGTAAACACTCCACAATAATGGAGCTCTGCTGGCCTAATGACTTCTTGAGAAACTGCCTCTGAGTTTGGGCACTTGAAATATATGTTGTTGTCAGGAGCTTTTGCTTTTTTTCTAGTGAGATGATCAAAGCTGAGTCAGTATCTATGTGACCTGGAGGACATAAATTGTAATATTCCAATGAACATGAGGGAAGAGTGCTGGATTCTCTTTTTGTGGGTATACTGTGGCCACTGGTGGCTAAGTGTCTCCCTGTGTGGACTGTATAGTCATTTATTGCTCTTCCACTCTCCATTGTGTTTCTTGCTCCTGCACTGGGAGTTTGGTATTTGCTTAGCCAAATACATGGAGCTCAACTGGGACACAGTGCTGGTGGGAGTTATGTCACGTGTGGTGGGTCAGGTTCTGCAGGAGAATGCACCAACCAGGTTTCTAACCCACATAGTTTACCCCCTTGAACATAGCAAGCTGATTCTGAACATTGCCTTGAAACCTCTCCATATATCAAGATGCCTTTAAACAGAAATTTATGCTGGCTGCACCATGTCAGTCCCAAGCAATTTGGAATCCAATGGTAGATCCTCATTCCCCTACCACAGATGTTTTATCACACATATGCCCACCACTTCTCTAGGCCCACTACTCAGCAGGATCCAACCTATAGGCTTCTCTGTTCTACACCATTTTCAGGAAACCCAGTCAATCAAGGCACTCTCTGGTATACTCATGATCAGCAACAGGACACCCAAAGTTTCTCCAGTGCCACCAGGTCATTGAAATTTCAAAAATTTAATGGTATTTATATAGCCATTTTTCAAGGATGAAATTGGAGGCACTGTGGATTTCAATTCATTTAGGAACCCTTAAATGGTGAGAAAGCTCATTTCAATGAAAGATCTGGAGAACTCTCACAGGCAATGGTTCCCAAAGAGTGGCCAAAAGGTCAAATGAAGTAAGGCCCATTGAGGTCTACATGTGAGGTCCATGTGCGTTTTGACTCTCAATTATGGTTGCCAAGTCTTTCAGAATAAAATCATGTGATATCCTGGCTGAGATTTCAACTCTCTGTGGAAAGCGACCCTGATCGCATTTTCCAAGGGCAATTCTCATGCGAGGCCTCCTAAAATCCCAACACAATTCATGGCAACACTTCTCTGAGGTCCGTTCCAGCACTCAGTCTCTAAGGGGAATCACACCAGTGTTCAGGCCCAAGAGGACCCAGGCATCTCTTCCAACCGCCACACAAATGACCGCAATTAAATCAAAACACTCCAACATGGGCCTCATATTCTTCCATATAGACACTCATCATAACCTCTGGCTGAAAGTTTCCATAAGGGGTGCAGCCCAAGACAGTGTCCAAAATAAGCTCTTTTGCCACTCATTTGCCTAACATCAGGGTGGACTGTACACCCTTCCTTTGAACCAGGAATGATCAAATAGCCCTGCCGTTAATACTGCCCTGCTTCTCCAATTTGAGGCCTACTGACTGTCAGGTATTGATTCTTTCTGTGATTTGGAGTCATGACAAAACCCAAGCCCCTATGGACTATCCACTGTAGGGCTTTGAAGAACTCTTTTGACCCAAAGGATCCCTATTCTCACTTGATGGAAGTCAGGAACTGAAAAGTTCGGACGAACATCTTAGGAAAAGACCACCAAGAGACTGTCTCATGCCACCGCAAAAGGGTTTATTGTGGGTCCAGCATGCTGGGGCTCAGAGCTCACTTCAGAGGAGCAAAGAACAAAGAGCCCCAGAACAACTTGAGCAGAGTTTATATACATTCTATGGAGAGGGCAGGGTTTTTACATACATCATAGCCTCTTTTAGAAAATCATCTTATACCCCAGCAAAATCAAATAACAACTCTAAAACATGATTAGCACATTCATTGGCGGGAACAGGTCGTGCAGTGGGTGATTGGTCAGCCCTTAGAAGGGGTTAACATTTAAACTGATTGGTTGAAGCCCTGAGATGTATACGTGCAGATCTGCATGGTTTCTGGGAAGGGGTGTTAAGTATCTAGCTGGTCAGGGAAGATTTCAACACACATCTAATAGGAAGATCTGGGAATTGTCTTAAGTGCCACAGGAATTTCAGGTTCTGAGTGCAGCTTGAAAGCTTTACAAAACCTGGTTCTTTACATTTCAATTTCAATATATTTTATTCTTTCATTTCCCACTCCTTTTTCTGACTACTTTTAATCTTAAAAGTAATGTTTCATAATTATTCTTGCGTCTCAAATTCTATTTCTGCCAGTGGAGCATATTTCTGTCTGATTAGCATGAGTTTTACCTACCCAATCTGAGCCTGGAATAAGGAAACTATGCGGTTAAGCAAACAAGGTCCCACAGTGAGCAACACCTTAAGGATGATCAGGGGTCAAGCTAAGTCTGATAGGAGTGTAGTTAACCAGGGGGACTGGGTAAAACATGACTCAAACCACCCTTGTTGAATCTCCCTTTCTCTCTGGCGCTATTCAAGTTATTTTCTTAATTTACTCATGGATTATTTTGCAACTCCAGTAGGGTCAGCATAAAAACAACAGTATTCTCTCAGTGCCGCACAGAGACCCCCTCCCTCATGAAGAGGAAATCTAGTCCTCCCCTGTTCTGTAAAACAAATGCAGAGAGAGAGAGAGAGAGTTTAAGGATTCCTGCAGCACTGTGATAGAGGTTTCTAACGTCTTCAAGTCTTGATCTATTGATGTTTCTAATTGGGCCAATTGTTGTGACCCACGGATCATAGCAGCTGTTCCCATACCCACTCCTGCAGGACCTCCTATCCCCAATAGGATGGCTAGAGTAAGGGACAATGGCTCCCGGTGAAATTGGGTTGTTTGTCCCCCAAGTAGACCTTCGAATGATTCTGCATCATGATAGAGCACCCTGGGGAGTATCTGCACCATTACACAATAATTTACAGAGCTGTCAAATTCCTGGGGTGAAAAGCAATGAGTTCTGACTGTGTGGAGTTCAGTACCATAAACATTCCTTTAATTAGTTCCCAGGGGGTGGAGTCAGCTGTACTCTGGACTGGGGAAGTAGGCAAAGACGGACACCGGGAATTATGAGATGGTAGAGGGGTTCTGGTAGATCTAGGCATGGGAGGTTTAGGAGGCTTAATTCCTGGCTTGAGGGGATTGGGCCCTATTGCTGTGGGATTTTCTTTCTTTTTAAGCTGGAGGGTGAACCAGAGACCAAAGTCATAACTGGGGCCATAAATATAGAATTGCATTCCCCACGTATTTCTCATAGGCCATTTTGTTCTGAGGTAGCCCCTTCCTTTGGAAGTGAAAGTTATATTGAGGGGGTAACATAGACTATTCTTTCCACAGCGAGTTTTTGACACCACTTGGCTAGTGGCACATTTCTTGGGATCAATCCAGGTGTCATTTCATCCTACCCAAATCTTGCTGTCTGGGGAGTTTGGGTTCCACCATGCAGCTTCCGTTTGTTCACAACCCCAAGATCTAAAATAAAAGTTACTGGGTCCTCCACAGGTTTGGGCCTGTTTGCGACTTTGGAAATCTGCTGGGCACACATAATAGTCTTGACTGGCTAGTTTACACATGAGCTTGGGGAGATGACATCCATAATTCATGGGGTAAAGTGGTCTATGTTGCCCTGGTTTGCATTTGAGTGGGATCTGTGTGGGGTCCTCTATGTCAGGGAGATCCCAGTCAGAGAGGCCTATGGGAAGCTGACAAATGTCCGGGGGGAGAGATGGCCACCAATTCCATAAGGGGGCTGTATGTGAAATACACCACCCTACTTGCCCAGTAGGATTTATAACTTGCCATCGTTGCTGAACAGGCTGATGGGGATTAGGACTGCTGATGGTCAGGGGAAGAATCCATAGCCCTACCCACACGACGAACACGCAACTTGAGATGGTTACCAGTCTGTTTCAGTTTCCAGCCGGAGTCTGTACAGGGTGCAGGCATGAGATGGGTGGTATGAATCTATGAAGTGATCTCATCCACTTTCACCACTGTGGGTGTTATAAGCAGCACCTGGTATGGTCCTTTCCAGTGGGGTTCCAGGGATGACACCTGATGCCATCTCACGTAGATGAACTCTCCCACTTGATATCGATGTGGGGTTCCCTCATCTTCAGGCTGATTAGCAGAGGCCAACTGTTTCCACAGGTATCGCTGGGTGCTGGTTTTGTTCAAGGGCTTTAAGTCTGTCAAGCAAGGGGGTGTGAAAGGAATCATTAAGTCTCCTAGTTGGGGTTAGGTCCCTTACTGAAGGAGGGGCACCATAGAGAATTTCATAAGGGGTGAGGTTACACAAAGAGGAAGACTTGGTATTTCTTGCACAAAACAGTGCATAACTTAGGAACAGAGTCCAATTTTTCATGCCAGTCTCCAAGCTTTATTTCGTTAAGGTCTCTATGATGGTTCTATTCATCCTTTCTACCTGTCCTGAGCTCTGGGGTCAATAAGCACAATGTAACTTTCAATTAATCCCCAGGGTCCTGGCAAATCCCTGTCTTACCTGGGCCATGAATACCGGTCACTTATCCGACCCTATTACCTTAGGCAGGCTGAACCTTTGAAAATGTCTTCTAGGATCTTTTTGACCACCAGCTGAGCGTTTCTTTCTTCATGGGGAAGGCTTCGACCCATCCTGAAAAAGTATCTACAAAGACTAGGAGACATTTAAGTCCAATCCTTGCTGGCTTTATTTCAGTAAAGCTCACTTCCCAGAATTGTCCTGGTCTGATTCCTCATAAGCGCTTCCCTGAAGTAAGCTTCGATGGGTAAGTATTAACTAATTGGCCAACTTGACAAGCTGTAGTCACCTGCGCAGTTATTTCTTTCCTCTGTGAGTCAGTCAATAATAATTCCTTCCTTTGGTCCTTTAAGAGTGCCTATAACTTCTTAGAGTCTAAGTGGGTGAGCTGGTGTATGTCTTTGAGGTAAAGGTGGGCTTTTGAAAATTGTGTGCTTGGCTCTGTAGGTTCCCAGAGTTCTGTATCTGTCTCCTCAGATGATAAGTTGCCTGAATGTTCCAGTGCGGCCAAGTCTCCTGATTGTTGTTCCCCCCGGTGTGGAAAAAGTGAACAGAGGCACTCCGTTTAGGGCTGCCAATTAGCTTCCTCATCTGCCCTTCTGTTTCCAACCGCCACGGGGTCGTTTCCCTTCTGGTGCCCTGGACAGTGCACTATGCCTAGGTCCGTAGGGCCCTGCACTGCTGAGAGAAGGTGGAGGATCATATCTTTGTTCTTTATTTCTTTATTTCTTTCCCAGCCGAGGTTAATAGCTGCCTTTGCTGGTAAATAGCCCCGTGCACATTTGCAGTGGCAAATGCATAGCGGCTATCAGTGTATATGGTGGCCCTTTTGCCTGTTGCTAGTACCAATGCTTTCGTAAGGGCAATCAGTTCTGCCTTTTTGACTGATGTCTCTTCTGTGAGACCAGAGAAACAGATGACATTAGTTTTGCTAACTACTGCTGCTCCAGCCCACCACGTACCATCTTGGAGGAAGCTGCTCTCGTTCGTAAACCATACGACGTCAGGGTGAGGCAGTGGCTGGATCCTTCAAGTCACGTCCTATACTGGTTTCTCTGCCTCTTTTTGGGCCACTCTTTGTCCAAGTTTTCTTTTTCTTTACAGTAGGCACATTGATCTGAGGCCAGGGGCAGCCTTTGGCATGGGCCCATGTATCCCTTCATGTCTCCGTGCTTTTTAACTTCTGGTCTATTTGCTGCTCTGACCAAAACCTTAGCCAATGATTTAGTCTGCCTTTTGCTCCTTTCATCCTCCTTTTGTTCCCTTTCCTTCTCTCTCATCTGTTCCTATTCCTCCTCAGTTTCTCTCTTATAATATACTTTCTCAGTTTCTCTGACTAAATCTCTTAAGGTCATATCTTGTAATCCATCTAGACGTTGTAACTTTCTCTTAATATCTAGGGCAGCCTGCTGGATAAAGGCCATTGCAACAGAGGTTTTTTTGTCCTCTGCCTGAGGATCAAAAGGAGTATATTTTCTATTTGCTTCCATAATTCTCTCCAGAATCATAGAGGGAGACTCATTAGGACCTTGGATTATCTCTCTTACCATGGCCAAATTAGTCGGCCCTCTGGCGGCCACTCGGAGCCCCGCTATTAGAGCCCGGTGATAAGTGGACAAATGCTACCAACCTTCAAAGGTGTTGGGGTCCCAGTTTTGTCGGTTCATGGGCCCATAAGGACGAAGAGGGAGCATCACAGTGGCTTCTGAGTTTTCTATTTTCCGTATCTGGCGGGTTTCTTCAGGTGGCCCAGCTTCCACCAGAAAAGGAGGGGCTGCTGCTGCTGCGGAGAAGTCCCTTGGAGGGCTTGGGTCTGGCCCAATTGCCTCTAGTGGCGGAGAGGCTGAGTCAGTGGTGGGAGAATCATCTGGAATGTGTTGGCGGTTGGGGAGCGAGGGTAGAGGATAAGGAGGGGGAGGATTGTCCAGTCTTGTGACTCAGGAAGAATGGGGGGAAGATGGGGAGGGAACGGAAGGTTTGAATGATAGGATCCTGGGGAAGGGGTATATGGCTGTTGATCTGGGTGGCCACGTGGTCCCGGCTGAAAGACAATATCTCTGACTTTTCGGATTAGAGGGAAGTAGAAGGATCCTTCTGCGGGCCACCCGACTTTGAGGATGGGCCATTCTGAAGCACAGAGAGTCTGCCAGGTCTGACATTTAACTGAAAAATAATGATTCTGGGCCCTTGAGCGGACATCAGTCCAATGATCAAGGGTCAGCGACAGAAGCATGAAAGTGCTTTGTCCCATAATGGGAGTTACTCAAAAAGAGACAGTGAAGACACAAACGCAACACAGACAAAGACAAACAGTAAACGTTTAACATGGGTCCAAGACAAATATTAGAACTCAGTAACTGGCAAAACCTGATGGGTTAGACAATAAAGACAGACAGTAAACTCAACATGAGTTCGGGACAATGAACAAAACTGTGTAGCCAGCAAAACCTGATGGGCTGGCAAACCAAATCCTGAAGCAAAATATAACCGAGTTGAGGAAACTAATATTCCTTGATTTCCCTCATCCTCTGGAGTGTCCCCCAGGGACGTGGCCAGTAGCTCTGTGACACGTCTGCCAGCCACCGTCAGAGAGAGCTAATGCTCGTCACCGACAGCCACTTTGCCAAGCCCTCACCTGAAACCCGAAACCAGAAAGAGGCACCTTTCTTACCCTGAGAGGAGTCCCTTGGGGTCTTTCGTCCGCTGCGCCGGATATCTCACCTGGGGCCTCCAGATGAAAAGGTGGGGCGAACATCGGAGGAAAAGACCACCAACAGGCTTTCTCATGCAACACCAAAGGGTTTATTGGGGGTATAGCGTGCTGGAGCTCAGGGCTCACTTCAGAGGAGCAAAGAACAAAGAGCCCTAAGAACCACTCGAGCGGAGTTTATATACATTCTTTAGAGAGGGTAGGGACTTTACACACATCATTGCCTCCTTTAGCAAATCATCATATTCCACGGGAAAATCAAATAACAACTCTAAAACATGATTAGCACATTCATTGGCGGGAACAGGTTGGGCAGGGGGTGATTGGTCAGCCCTAAGAAGGGGTATACATTTAAATTGATTGGTGGATGCACTGTGATGTATACGTGGTGAGCTGCATGGTTTCTGGGGAGGGGCTGTTAAGTAACTAGGTCCTCAGGGAAGATTTCAACACACATCTAATGTGCAAATCCGGGAATTGTCTTAACTGCCACAGGAATTTCAGGTGCTGAGTGCAGCTTGGAAACTTTACAAAACCTGGTTCTTTACATTTCAATTTCAATTTCTTTTATTCTTTCAGAACCTTACAGAGGAAGGTGAGAGAGTTCATCGACAATTACTGCTATTTTGCCTATATTGGTTTTGGATGCACACATGGGATCTTTCTTTAGATCCGTCTGGTGCTGATAATATAAGCCATAGCCTCAAACAGGGCCAAGAGGCTGATTAAAACATATCCATTTCCAAAGCAATTACTACTCTGAAGTCAGTTACAGAACTCAGTCTCTTAGGAGAATCACGCCAGTGTTAAAGCCAGGTGAACACAGTCATCTCATCCAAAAGCCACACAAGTTACCACAATTAAAATCAAAACAATCCCACATGGCCCTGATCTACTTCCATATAGTCACTCATCATAACCTCTGGCTGGAGGTTTCCTTAAATGGCACAGCCCAATAGAGTGTCCATAATAAGCTCCCTTCCCCTCATTTGCCTAAATTCAGGGTGGCCTGGGCACCCTTCCTGTGAACCAGGATTGATCACATAGTTCTGCCATTAATACTGCTCTGTTTCTGAAATTTGAGGCCTACTGACTGTCAGGTATAGATTCCTTATGTGATTTGGAGTCATTATTAAACCCAAGCACCTTTGCAGGGATTGGAAGAACTCATTTGACCCAGAAAATCCCAATACTCCCTTGATGGAGGTCAAGAACCAAACAGAGGAAGGCAAGAGACTTCATCCACAATGACTGATTTTTTGCCATTTTGGTTTTGGATGCACACATTGGATCTTTCTTTAGATCCATCCGATGCTGATAATCTAAGCCACAGCCTCACACAGGGCCAAGAGGCTGATTCAGAGACATTCCTTTCCAAAGTAATTAAGCAAAGAGCCACAGGTGATGCCCATTCATTTCCATTTTAAAACTGTTTTCTTCAGGCTTCACAAAGGGTGGCCTGAGGCAAAGACCTTCCTGACATTCAGGGCAACAGAACAATAGGTAAGCAAAAGGGCCAAAGCAGGGTTTCTCCACTGAGACTTTCCTGGTCACACTGATATCTGAGTTTTCTGAGATGCTTGCCATTTCCTTCAGCTATGGATCACATGGCCATGTCACAGAGTTTGGAGGTGGTACATATTTTGGACACAAAACCATGAGCCTATTCTGGAGAGTGGCCAGAATTCAGGAAGAAAACAGGAACTTAGGAAGACAGTACATGTTGTCCATCGATAAGGCAACCTGCAATCCATTCCTAAAATGGGTAGGATGAATGCTGGGAAGCTTTCTACTAGACAGGACACATCCATTGATTCATTCTCTTTTCTAATGTCTACAACCACGGACACAGTGGGATACACAGACATAGAAACACTCGCCTTGTCAAAAGACTTTCTAGAAACATTCCACTCCAAACCAAGCAAGCCGCCTTCCCTACCTATTCTCACAATATAAGAAAAAACCACAAACTCACACCCACACTGAAAAAGGCACCTCCTTCCCCAAAGTAAGTCTGTGACTATCCAGAGTGTCCTCTGAATGGTGGGCTATACTATGTTCCCCAGAAATGGCCTGTCCTTTCTCAGATCTGGTCTCCTTGGCCAACTCTGTGAAATATCAGGAGCCCGCGGTGAGCCACTTCTTGCTTTCTCTGGAAAGGCCAGTCTTCAAACTTTCCTGGCATTTGGCCATCCTCACATCAGTAGGTACCAAGAAAGACTGACTCTGTCCTTGGTAAATTTAAACAAGTGATCCCACTGTACTGGGAATTGGACTGGTTCTGGATGCCTGACTTCCAGGATCCCAAGTTCACAGAGTTCCATCACCAAGGAAGTGAGGTGAGGTCACTTCCTTCAGGAACTGAATGAGGTGACTGCCTTAGCAACCACTTTTTCCGAACAGTTGCTTCCATACTTCCTCTGACACTTTCACAAGTTAGATAGGTATCTCAACCATAGGAACCCAGGAACAGCTCTCCACAAAGGCCTTGGTTGGTCCATCTTTTCTACATTAGGGAGAGAGGGTGAATGAGACACAACCCTTCATCCTTACCAGGTTGTTTTCCATGGAATATGACTTTTGCTCTCTCAGGTCCTTCATAGTTGCCTACATGTTCTCCAGGGATCATTTCTGCATGGACCTTTGAGGTTTTCAGCAGGTGGAAGATCCACTACATTCCTGTATTGTAAGACCAACTCTGTCCCTGCTGTTCTGTAATGTTAGATTGAGGGAACAGTGTATGGTTAGGGTTAATAACATGTGTGATTTGGGTTAGGAATCATTCTGCTGGATGAATAATGGTATTGGGAACCTGCTATATGTATGAGAATATATAGGTGAAATATATGTATGAAAACAGAAATCTAGGTAAGATTTGAAGCCCAAAAGAGCATTGGGCCCTTGATTGGAATACTTAGCTTTGAATTAAGTTGTGCACAGATGTGTCAGATTAATCAATATACAATGGCATAGGACCTTGTACCTTCGATGATTGAATGTCGAAGAGAACATCCAGTCAAAAAGGGATAGTCGGAAGTGAAAGGTTAATAAAATAGGTATTTGTCACTTCCTGGGAAGAATTTTGTGTTTATTCCGAGCATAATGTAGTTGTAAAAAAAAATGATTAAATTAAAAAGACACCTTGAAGAGCGTCAATGAGAGAGTGAGAGGACCAAAAAAAGTGGTTTGAGACTTGGTTCACCTAGTCCCCCTGTTTGACTACTTTTTTATCAACCCTGGCCTGTCCGATAATAATCTCCATATTATTGATAACTATAAAACCCTGTTTGCTCAACCGTGTAATTTCTTTTCTCTAAGCTCAAATTGGACAATTTAAACTTATGGTAATACCCCACTAGCAGACATAGAATGTGACACCCCCCAATGATCACTTTTATGATTAAAAGTAGCTAGAAGAAGAAGTGGGGAATGAAAGATTAATAAAATATGTACTTGTCACTTTTTTTCTGTATGCTTAACAAAACACTGTTGAAATCTTGAGAACTGTTTGCTAATCTTGTTCCCAGAATGTAGTGTCCCCAAATGCCAAACTGCAGAATGTACTCCCTCATCCGGTTGAATGCAAACCGCCCACTCTCCCTCACCCATCAATAAACTTCGCTCCCTGCCCTCCCCAAAGAAAGTATATAAGCTCTGCTTAAGCTCTTCTCAGGGCTCTCTGCTCTATTCAAGTGAGCTCGGACCCCCTGCATGCTGACCCCCTATAAACCCTTTGCTGTTGCATGAGATAGTCTTTTGGTGGTCTCTTCCTCCGAAGCTCGCCCAATGTTTACTTTGATGATTGGGTGTAGAAAAGAACATTCAGTCAAAAAGGGATAGTCGGTAGGATTAGGAAGATAGTTGTTAGGTTTAGGAAGAAGAGTGAGTATAGGTTTTGGAAAAAAAATATTCTTTATCAATAGGGTTTTGTTTTGAGTGTGAATGTAAATGTTAGCCCATGTGAAGAGTCAGTCAAAATAGTGAACCGGAGAAAATATGTAGGAAAACAGATATCAATAGAGATATTACGAAATAAGGCAAAGTATAAAGTGGGTGATAGGATTAGACATTTTCAATAGGGTTGAATTTGAATATATGATCTTAGGAGAAACCAATATATAGTCACTAATTGGATTGATATTTGAGAGCATTAGGCAACCTGGACATGGCTGTGTTTAGTAATCCATGTTCATTTTCAATTTAGGCTTTGGTACAATAATAAGTGTGAACCTTGCATTTTGTGTCCAGAATATTACTGTGATAAAATGTATATGTAGATCAGGTGACATGAGTAATTTTTCCATCATTTCTGGGAGCAATATTTTGAAGATTAATAAGTTAGTATTGGGGGTACAAATACGTGTACCTTGTGTCTATGAATATAGAGCTAATGCATGAATAGACCATACTGTTAATAAATAATATAACTGGTTCCACTTTATATAATGCATTGGATTCATATCTTAAAATATATAAGAAATCTTATATTGATATACATACATTCATTCCAACTAGTAATACATCTAATGGTAAAATTAAGGTTATGGTTTATCATGAAAAGTGTGTGAGTTTTGCTTCAAAAGTGATTATGGAAATCAAAAATAATGTGTTTGGAAAGAAGTCTCATGAAAAGACCAGTCAAGAACCATGAAAAAATACATGTGTTCTGAAGCAGGAAGTGATTGAAAGTGAAACAAATGCCTCTAAATTAGCGAACTTGTGGATGAAATATATATACTATTATGTGCATAAACTGAAGAAATAGTAATGTACCAGTTTTGAATAAAAATGAACGTCAAAATACACATCATGTCCCATAGGAATCAATTTGCATTGATGTTAACCTGGGTCAGTTACTGTATTAATTTTAGGATTTGTAGGCACCATTCACTGAAGATAGTTTTCAGTACTAGGAAACAAATACGTATTTCAGGTGGATGAATATTTCTGACGATAATCTTGTGAAAAGTTGATTATAAATTCACATATATGAATATGAATGAATTTAGGAAATGTATAATAAGACACATATATTTCATATTTTGAAAAATCTGGAAAGTTTGTATATATATATATATATACACACACACACACACACACATGCACACAGACATTAAAAAGTAGCAATATATATGCCAATTGAAATTCACCATGAAATATATATCATCCACAGTTTCAAAAATATTCATTTTACTGAACATGGATTTATGTATAATGTTGTTAAACTAGGAAGCTCACAGAGAGTTCGAATTTTAACTTCCAACAGCATTTAGGAGAAGTGATCTCTTCTCACAATGTGTATCTGCCAAGTCAACCACTTCACAAGAATGTACGTGTTGTACCTTGTAGGATTCTATATGTGCATATAAAAATACATGTGCAAATAGGCTACAGAGAAAGGGAGACAGGAATTCACATATTTGTTAACTTTAAAAACACATGGAGAACAATTTCAACAAAAGTTGACTAGATTTATAACTCCTACACCACATAATGCAAAAGGCAAATTCAACTATACACCATGCCTCCTCTGAACTGCTTGTATTTCTATTCTGTTTGGATTATTATTCTCCATCATATTAGGATAAGTAGTCAGAGTCTAGTAGGCTATGGGTTAGTGTCAGGGATTCAGTATTTCGAATGGAAAATTGGAAAAGGTATCCAATGTGTATGTAATTATGTGCTATGAAAAATCTTCCCACTCTTATCCAGAACAATGCCTTGACATTACCTTTGCCCCAAGTAAGACACAATTACAGGAGAAGAGTTCGAAAATCTGTGTATATATATATATATATATATATATATGGAATGCAATATGCTCAGTTGTTCACAAACTTGGAGGTGGTAGATGAGTTTACAAAAGTAACGAACAGGGTAAACCCTCCACAAAAATGGAGCTTTGCTGGCCTAAAGACTTCTTGAGAAACTGCCTCTGAGGTTGGGAACTTGAAATATATGTTGTTGTCAGGAGCTTCATCTTCATTTGTGGTGAGACAATTAAAGCTGGATCTGCATCTATGTGACCTGAAGGATCTTGTTTCTTATTTTCCAATGAACATGAGACAGCAGTGCTGAATTCTCTCTTTGTAGGTAAACTGTGGCCACTGGGGGCTATGTGTCTCCCTGTGAGGACTCTGAAACCATTTGGTCATCCTCCAATTTTCGTGGTGTTTCTTGCTGCTGCACTGGGAGTTTGGTATTTGCTTCGTGAAATACAAAGATTTCAACTCGGACACAGTGCTAGAGGGAGTTCTGTCATGTGTGGTGTGTCAGGGTCTCCAGGAGAATGCACCAACCAGGCCTCTATCCCACATAGCTTGCCCCCTTGACCATAGCAACCTGATTCTGAAAATTGCCCTGAAAACTCTTCATATAACAAGATGCATTTACATATAAGGGTTTGCTGGCTACACTATATCAGTCACAAGCTATTTGGAAGCCAATGGCAGGTCCACATGACTCCACCACAGATGTTTTATCACACACCTGCACACCACTACTCTAGGCCCACTACTCAGGAGGCTCCAACTTACTGGCATCACTGTTCTTCAACATTTTCATGAAACCCAGTCAATCAAGGCACTGTATTGTATACTCATGATCAGCAACAGGACATCCAAAGTTTCAAAAATTTGATGGTATTCATCTAGCCATTTTTCAAGGATGAAGATGGAGGCACTGTGGGTTTCAATTTATTCAGGAACCACTAAATGGTGAGGAAGTTCATTTCAATGAATTCTCTGGACAACACTCACAGGAAAGGCTTCCCAAAGAGTGGCCAAAAGGTCACATGAAGCCAGGCCCATTGAACTGTACAATGTGAGGTCCATGTGTGTTTTGACTCTCAACTATGGCTGCCATGTTTTTCATAATAAAATCAAGTGATATCCTGGCTGAGATTCCCAGTGCTCTGTGGAAAACCAACCTGGGACTAGATTTCAGATTCCAAGCGTGAATCTCATGCGTGGCCTCCTAAAATCCCAATTCAATTCATGGCAATACTACTCTGAGGTCAGTTCCAGAACTCAGTCTATAAGGGGAATCACCCAAGAGTGGAGCCCTGGTGGACCGAGTCATCTCTTCCAACTGCCACAAAAATGACCACAATTATAACCAAAACACTCCCACATGGCCCTCATTTTCTTCCATATAGACATTCATCATAACTTCTGGCAAGAGGTTTCCATAAGTGGCGCAGCTCAAGACAGTGTCCAATATAAGCTTCCTTGTCCCTCATTTGCCTAAAGTAAGTGTGGCCTGGACACTCTTCCTGTCAACCAGGAGTGATCAAATAGGCCTGCCATTAATACTGCTCTGCTTCTACTATATGAGGCCTACTGACTGTCAGGTATAGATTCTTTATGTGGTTTGTAGTCATGAGAAAACACTAGCACATCTGCAGGGCTTTGAAGAACTCATTTTACCCAAGGGTCCATAATCACACTTGATGGAGGTCAGGAACCTAACAGAGGAAGGTGAGAGACTTCATCCACAATGACTGATCTTTTTGAATTTTGGTTATGGATGCACACATGGGATCTTTCTTTAGATCCATCAGGTGCTGACAATCTAAGCCCCAGCTTCACCGAGAGCCAAGATTCTGATTCAGACACATCCATTTCCAAAGAAATTAAGCAAAGAGCCACAGGTGAAGCCCACTCATTTCCATTTGAATACTGTTTTCTTCAGGCTTCACAAAAAGGTGGCCTGAGCCAAAGACTTTCCTTACATTTAGGGCAACAGAAAAATAGGTAAGCAAATGACCCAAAGCAGGGTTTCTCCACTGAGACTTTCCTGGTCACAATGATATCTGAGTTTTCTGACATGCTCCCCTTCCCTTCAGCTCTCCAGTACATCGCCATGTGACAGTGCTTGGAGGTGCCACATAGCTTGGACACAAAACTGTGAGCCTATTCTGGAGAGTGTCCAGAATTCAGAAAGAAAACAGGAACTTAGAAAGATAGTAGGTTTTGCCCATTGATAAGGCTAGCCGCAATCCATTCATAAATTGGCAGTATGAATGCTGGGAAGCTTTCTACTAGACAGAACACATCCATGATGCATTCTTTTTCTAATACCAAGACCACAAACAGAGTGGGATACACAGTAATAGAAACACTCACCTTGTCAGAGGACATACTAGATAAAGTCCTCTCCAAACCAAACAAGTCGCCTTTCCTACATATTCTCAAACTCACACCCACACTCAAAAAGGCAGCACCTTTCCCAAAGTAGGTCTGTGACTTCCGGAGTGTCCTATGATGGGTGGGATATACTATATTTCCACGAAATGCACTGTGCTGTCTCAGTTCTGGTCTCCTTGGCCAACTCTGTGAAGTTGTCAGAAGTCACTGGTGATCCACTACCTGCTTTCTCAGGAAAGGCCCCTCTTCTTAGCTTTTCTGGCATTTGGCCATCCTCACATAACTAGGAACCAAGAAAGACTGACTCTGTCCTTGGTTTACCCAAACAAGTGAGACCACTGGAACTGGGACTGGAACTGGCTGTGGTCTCCTGGCTTCCTGAATCCCAAGTTTAGAGAGTTCCATTACCAAGGAAGTTATGTGAGGTAACTTCCTTCAGGAAGTGAATGAAGTCACTGCCTTGGCAAACACTTTGTCCTAACAGTTGCTTCCAAGGGTCCCATGAGATGGAGGGTGCACCTACTTCCTGTGACATTTTCACAAGTTAGAATGATATATCAACCATAGGCACCTGGGAACAGCTCTCCACACAGGCTTGGTTTGGTCCATCTTCTCTACATTAAGAAGAGAGAGGCTGATTCAGACACATCCCTTCACCCTGACCAGGTTGTTTACGATGGAAGTTGACTTTTCCTCCCTCAGGTCCTTCATTGCTGCCTACATCTTCTCCATGGATTATTTCTGTATTGACCTTTGAGGTTCTCAGCAGGTGGAAGATCCCCTACACTCCTGATTGTAAGACCAACTCTGTCCCTGCTTTTCTGTAAAGTTAGATTGAGGGAACAGTGTATGGTTAGTGTAATAACAGGTTTGATTTGGGTTAGGAATCATTCTGCATGATGAATAATGGCAATGGGAACCTGTGATATTTACAAGAATATATAGGTGAAATATAAGTATGAATACAGAAGTCTAGGTAAGATTTGAAGCCCAGAAGAGCATTGGGTCCATGATTGGGATACTTAGCTTTTAAATACCTTCTGCACAGATGTCTCAGATAAATCGATAAAAAATGGCATAGGACCTTGTAAATTGGATGATCAAATGTAGAAGAAAACATCGACTTAAAAAGGGTAGTTGGTAGGATTGGAAAGATAGTCAGTAGGTTTAGGAAGAAGAGTGAGTATAGGATTTGCTCCAAAAGTTCTTTAGCAATAGGGTTTCTGGTAGAGAATGAATGTAAATGTCAGCATAATGTGATGAGTCAGTTACAATGATTAACTGGGGAAAATATATAGGGAAGCAGATATCAATAGAGACAGGAAGAAATCAAGCAAAGTATAAATTGAGTAATAGGATTAGACATTTTCAGCATGGTAGATGTTGAATATACAATCTTAGAAAGAAACAAATATTTAAAAACAATAGGATTGACATTTGAGAGCATTAGGCAATCTGGACTTGGATGTTTTTAGTAATCCATGCTCACTTTCCATTTAGGCTTTGGTACAATCATAAGTGTGAACTTTGCATTTTGTGTCCAGAATATTACTGTGATAAAGTGTATATGTAGATCAGGTGACATGAGTATTTCTTCCACCAATTATGTGGTCAATATTTTGAAGATGTATAAATTAGTATTGGGTGTACAAATAGGTCTACACTGTGTCTACAAATATTGATAAAATGAATGAATAGACAATACTGTGAATAAATAATATAACTGGTTCCAACTTTAAATTATGGATTGAATTGATATCTTAAAATATACAGGAAATCTTATATTGATATACATACATTCATTACAACCATTTATAGATCTAATGGTAATATTAGGGTTATGATTTGTCATGAAGAGTGTGTGAGGTTTGCTTCAACATGATTATTGAAATCTAAAATGAAAAGTATTCTCATGAAAAGACCAGTCAAAAAACATGGAGGGATATATGTGTACTGAAGCAGGAAGTGATAGAAAGTGAAACAAATGCCTATAAATTTGCAAACTTGTGAATGAAATATTTATCCTATGATGTGCATAAACTGAAGAAATAGTCATGTAACATTGTTGAATAAAAATGAACGTCATAATACACATCATGTACCATAGTAATCTACTTGCATTGATGTTAAAGTGGGTCAGTTACTGTAGAAAAATTAGGACTTCTATGCACCATTCACTGAATTTAGATTTCAGTACTAAGAAACAATATGTATTTGAGGTGGATGAATATTTCTGAGAATAATTTTGTGAACATTTGATTATAAATCCACATACATGAATATGAATGCATTTAGGGATTGTATAATAAGACACATATATTTTATATTCTGAAAAATCTGGAGAGTGTGTGTGTATACACACACACACACACACACACACGCACATGCACAGACATTAAAAGGTAGCAATATATATGCGAATCGAAATTTATCATGAAATATATATCATTCACAGATCCAAAAATATTCATTTTACTGAACATGGATTTATGTATTATCTTGTTCAACTAGGAAGCTCACCCATAGTTTTAATTTTCAGTTCCAACAACTTTCAGGAGGAGTGATCTCTTTTGACAATTTGTATCTGCCAAGTCTGCCACCTCACAAAAGTGTACATGTGTTACCAGGTAGGATTCTATATGTGCATACAAAAATACATGTGCTGAATAGGATACAGATAAAGGGCGACAGGAATTCAAGTATTTGTTATCTTTAAAACACACGGAGAACTACTTCAATTTAATATTGACTTGATTTATAACACCTACCCTTTATCATACAAAAGGTAAGTCCAGCTATACACCATGCCTCCTCTGAACTGCTTGTATTTCTATTCTGTTTTGGTTATTTTGCTCCATCAATTTAGGATTGCCACAGTCTGGCTGGGCACAATTCAGGAGCCACTTGTCAAAAGCTAACTTTATTTTTAGAACCACACACGCCAAAAAATAGCTCCTCGGGAAAAACACTCAGAGCACAACTGCCACCACCGGTTTCCCACAAGCTCTCAACCTCCTCACTCCTCCTGCTCTTGAGGTCGATTGGCTGGGTTGTTTGAGCAGAGCCAAAAAAGTCCCCCAAGAAGCAGCTCCATAATTTGAAAGTGTGGGGAAACAGCCCAATGGGCATCACCGCAGAGGAGCCAATCAGCTAGATGTTGCTGGGGCCGCTGTGAGCCAACCATCAGCTGGCAGTCTGAAAGTTTGCTTTGGCCCCTTGGACTGTGGCTCTCAACATCTAACCCTCTCTGTTTAAACAACAAGCATGTGGCTTAGGGACCGTGCCTGCCTTAGGTTGTCCAATAGTACATATGGTCCTTACCCATTATCGAATGAGCTGACCTCAAGGTGTCAGCCTCCTGTCTTAGATTGGTACCATTGTAATTGGATCTTACCCATCACTGACTACAGGTCCAGTATACATCCACACCTGTGGAGAGGTCTTTGTACCAGGGGCGGGTGAGGTTCTTTGCCTCATCTCTGTTGGCACCCAAATTTTAGCTGAACGACCATGACAAGCAGAAGGGAGGAAGATACACCAAGGCAATTGATGGCTCTTTTTGAAAAAATTGTACCACCGATGACATCATCAGAGAAATACCCCAACACTACCACAAGTCGCTGCACCAACAGATAGTTCACAATGCATGCAGGTGAGTTCACAATGCATACAAGTGATACATAGTCCACGCAAGTTCTGCAAGCAGTTCAGTGATGGCTATTGCAGAAGCTGTAGATTGGTTTTATCTTTGTCTTCACATGCACTGGGATGAAGTTAGAAATTCTGGCAACAATGCCTAAAGAAAGAATTATGTAACATTCCAAAAGGCACTAAAAGAAAACAATTTTCTTAACAATTTACATTGTCTCGAAGAGAATTATTAAATATAATGCAAAGAAAAGGTGGATCCAACATGGCGGCGGGCAGAGAGGCTGCGCTTTTAATGCACTCACAGTGATGGGGTCATAAAGTCGCAAGGATAACTCTTGGATTCTACCAACGGAGATTCTCCTAGCAAAATTCCACTGAAAGGAGACCGCCCGGGAGCTACTAGAATTTTTTTGAAGCGTCTGTGTGACCCGGACGAGCGGGACCCTGCCACTAGACGCGGAGTTCGAGATTCACCAGCCACAGTACGCGCACCGTGGGCACAGCTGCAGATCCATCCACCCGCCCGCAGCCAAAGTGACTGGGTCCTGCTAGACGCTGAGACACAGCTTGGCAGGAAGAAGTCTTTAGCCAAGCCTCCACGCGCCAGGAGCTGAGGCGAACCAGGCCGGGCCAGTCCCACCCCTCCCCTCGGTCAATCCGGCAAGAAGCCTGGGGCCCGCCATAGCAGAGAGTTGACGTCATCGGAGTTCGGCTGGCGAAATTCCTTCCCAGCAGAATCCACTTTCGCAGGTGCGTGACTCCCCATACTGATACAAGCAGCCAGGAAACTTCATTGACTTCTCAGGGGTCATGTCCGTAGGGAAGCAGAGGGGAGCCCAGACCCCAAGGCCCCCATATCACCAGCGGTGACCCCTAAGGTCTTAGCCGCCAGTTTACCACAGCACTGGGGCTTAAAAGGGACACTCGGTGGGGCTGCAAGTGTAACTAGATCTCTGGAGAATCACTTCTGGGAAACAGGACCTGGCTGGCAGGCTGACAGGAGGAAGGGGGTTAAGAGCTGGAGAAGTGAAATGGCTCTGGACTGACAAGTCTGAGAAACCCCCAGAAGACACAGTACAGGGATAGCTCTCGGCAGGTAGAGAGCAGACACTCCGCTTGGAAGGCACAGCTCTGCCTACTGGAAGAGAAGAAGGTGGATCTCTAAGACTTTAATTTTTTTTGTTGTTGTTGTTGTTGCTGTTGTTGATATTTTTTTCTCTCCTTCTTCTCTCCCTGTTCCTTTCCCCCCTTTTCCTTCTCTCTTTCTATCCCATTTCAAGTTTTATTGTTCTTTTCATTCCCCTCTAATCTATCTCTCCCTCTATCATTTTTTCTTTTTAAGAGCACCTTCATTCTCCTACCGCCCAACTCTCATCCCAAGCATTACATCTTCCATTGTGTGTAATTGTCTAAATGCAAATAGGTGAATGTCTCGAGGCTGTCTATAAGACTCCTAAATACCTAGCTACTACCAACACCCTGATCCAATTGCCTGGTAGTATCCACCTTCAGTGGAGCAATCTTCTAAAGTAGGCAAGTCATACTAACCATTGTACCACCAGAGCACCCAACCTAAACATATAGTCCTAAGAACAAACAGCAAATCATTATATGCATACAGAACCTAGAAGCCTTATATGAATTGAATGAATCAGCTTTAAAGTACAACAAAGCCCAAAATTTCTAGGCATAATCTCCCACCACAAAAGAGAGACAACAGAGATATACAAAGCCAAAACAAATGTATAGGAGAAAGCAGTTACAAAGCAGTCAAACAGAGCTGGAAAGCAACGTGAACAATATGAAAAAACAAGGGAAAAAAGGGTTACGAAAAATGCAGTACAATCTAAATATACAGGAGGACCTAGAAGAATCAGAAATATGGACAGGGAAAGAAATCAAGGCATTCCTAATTCAGATGGAACGGAATATTAGAGAAGACATGAGACAGCAAATCCAAGCATTGAAAGTATATTTTGAAGAGGAACTAACCACACAAATTAAATCCACAAAGAATGAGCTTTATCAGGAGATAGAGGTGTTAAAAATAATCAAGTTGTAATCATAGAAATGCAAGAAACCGTAAATCAGATTAAAAGTGCTAATGAGAATATTACAAACAGACTAGATCAAGTAGAAGTCAGAACATCAGATAATGAAGACAAAGTATATCAACTTGAAAAGAATATAGTCAACACAGAAAAGATGCTGAAATCAAACATATAACACAAAACACAAGTGTGCACACATAATATAATACATACAACACATGACATAATATTAAAGGCCTTATGACTTTTTACAGGTGAAATCTCCATTGCAATGTCTAAAAACTCTATTGTCCAAAAATAGAACTGATCAGCAAAACATTAACCTAGGTCTGTATGAGCTAAAAAAAAAAAACAAAATAAAACTTCATGATATGAGAAAGGGAAATAATAAAATAGATGTTGAAAAAAACATTCTGGTTCTGTCACAGAGGTAAGAACAGCCAAACTGGAGTTCTGGATATCAGCTCTTATTGATTTGAGCCAAATCATCTTATTTTTGGTCTGTAGAAATCTCTTTAGTTAATCTCTCTGGAATCCAAATTGGCTACTCTTCTCCCTGTAAAAACACAAAAACAGACCCCGGACTCCAGACAATTACTGGGTCAGGACCTTTCCATTGTTCTGTTAGAATATCCTTCCAAAGTACCTTGGGCTTATGTACATTATTTGGACATATATGCCTTTCTGCAGCACTAAGCCCTGATGAACCCAAATTTAAAAAGTTTAGAGTAAAAGGGTTATTTTAGGTTTATCTTTGGGGAATATATACCCCTTCCCAATTCCTTCTTTTTGCTTTAATATGTATGTTTTAATAGTTTGATGTGATCTTTCAACTATGCCTTGTCCCTGTGGATTGTATGGGATTCCTGTTATATGAGTAATGCCAAATGATGAGCAAAATTGTTTAAAAGAGGTAGAAATATAACCAGGGGCATTATCTGTTTTTAACTCTTTTGGAACGCCCACAGTGGCAAAATTTTGTAAGCAATGAGCTATAACATCTTTAGTTTTTTTCTCCAGCAAGAAGGGAGACCATCAAAAATCCAGAAGAAGTATCAACTGTAACATGCAAATATTTTAATTTTCCAAATTCTGGCAATTTTGTGACGTTCATCTGCCAAATATGGTTAGGTATCAATCCTCTAGGATTGACTCCAAGATTAACTTGTGGTAAAAAGGTCACACAATTTTGACATTGTTTTATTATTTGTCTCGCTTGTTCCTTTGTTATTTTGAAATGCTTTTGTAAAGTATTAGCATTGACATGGAACTTTTTATAAAAATTTATAGCTTCTTCTAGTGTAGAGAAAATATGTATGTATGTCATGTGTTGTTTTATCTACTAAATAATTGCCCAAACTAAGGGCTCCAGGCATTCCTGTATGTGTCCTGAAATGTCCTATAAAGAACGGATCTTTCCTGTCCCAGATTAGACTTTGTATAGTGGAAAGCAAAGAGAAAAGAGTAGAGGAAGGGGAAATCCTTCCACCATCTTCAAGTGATACTATAGCAATAACTATATACTGATTATCGGAAAATAAATTAATTACAGATGCTTTAAGCATCACAAAAGCTTGTAATACTGCATTAAGCTCTACATTTTGAGCTAATTGTTTTCGTACTAAAAATGTAAAAGTTTGATCAGGTGTAACTATTACTGCTGTACCATTATTTGACCCATCAGTGAATATATTTGTAGCATTTATAATAGGTGTTTTTCTTCTCATTTTTGGAAAAATTACATGATGTGATGACCAAAAAGACAATAAAGGATTAGATGGTAAGTGGTTATCAAATGAAACATTAGATTTGCACATGATTATTGCCCAAGTATTTAACTAATTATCTAACTCATCAATTTGATTCATAGTATATGGAGTAATAATTTTATTGGAAGACATTCCAATCAGTCCCTTTGCTGCTTTTATTCCTTTGAGTATTAATTGTCCTAAAGCCTCAGTATACCTAGTAAGAATAGTGTTAGGAGAACAAGAAAAATGTATTCATAATAATGGACCTTCTTGCCAAAAATACTTCTGTAGGAATATTTTTTTGGTGGTAGTACAATAAATAATAAAGGCATTCTTAAATCAATTCTATCCAAATGAATATTTTCCATACATTTTTCAATGATTTTTAATGCCTTTCTTGCTTCAGGTGTTAACATTCGGGGTGCATTTGGATCTGATAGACCTTTTAGGATATCAAATAAAGGTTCAAACTCTCCTGTTGGTATACCTAGATAAGGCCTTATCCAATTTATGTCTCCTAATAACTTTTGAAAGTCATTAAGTGATTTGAGTTGATCTATTCGTATTTGAATTTTTTGGTGGATGGACCATGATTGAGGATAAAAGAACTTCTAAATAATTAATTGAAAAATTTAATTGTACTTTATCTATTGCTATCTCTAGTTTATAATTTTTAATAAGTTTGTAAGTGTGGCATAACATTCTAGAAATGCGTTTTTAGCTTTCTGTGCTAATAATACACCATCCATATAGTGAAATATTTGTAGTTCAGGATTTTGATTTCTAAGTGGCTGGATTAATTTGTTAACATAAATTTGACACATAGTTGGACTGTTAGCCATCCCTTGAGGGAGTACTTTCCATTTGGATCTCTGATCAGGACCTTCATGATTCAGTGCAGGGATAGTAAATGCAAACCATGGACTATCCTCAGGATGAATTGCAATTGAATAAAAACAATCTTTAATATCTATAATTAAAACATACCAGGTTTTGGCAAAGCAGAACATTGAGGAATTCCCAAATGAGCAGGTCGCATAATAACCGTCTCATTATTAATGGCTCTTAAATCTTGCAATAATCTCCATTTACCAGATTTCTTTTTGATGACAAAAATGGGAGTATTATGGGGAGATACAGACTGTTGTATATGTCCTTCCGCTAATTGTTGTTTTACCAGGTCATGGGTTGCTTGTACCTTTTCTTTAGTCAGGGGCCACTGAGGAACCCATACTGGTATTTCTGATTTCCAAGTAGTTTTTATTGTCTTAGTGGCCCTTTCTTAAAATCCAACCCATGTCTGTCTGTTCGTTGATCTATTTGTATTGGGGCTGCTATACCTTGTTCTTGTTTTTCTAATCTTTTTCCTTTCCTAAAACCTTGTCTAACCATAATTGTGGGTACATTTTGATTGATGTTATTTGTTAATGTCAAACCTAATCAATCTAGGACATCTCATCCCCATAAATTTATGGGAAGATGATCCATTCATATGGCTGTTTAGTTCCTTCACATCCTTCAGGATCCTTCCAATCTAATACCATTGCTCTTCTATGGGGATTAGTCACCAATCCTAGGCCTTGAAGCATTTGAGTGTATTGTTGTAATGGCCAATGTTTTGACGAGAGATGATGCTAAGTTCTTGATGAGAGATGATGCTAAGTTCTGCATCTGTATCCAATAGCCCATTAAATTCATGTCCTTGAATATTTAGTTTTAGCATGGGGCGAGAATCTAAATTTAAAGAAGCATAGCCCAATCTACACGTGTGGAGCCTAATCCCTTGGAACCTCTTTCTACAGCATGACTGAAAAATTTATCATGTAGGCTTGGTATTATTAGTAACTGTGCTATTCTGTCTCTTGGTGAAATTACAGATATACCCTTTGGAGAACTGGCTATAATTTTTAATTCACCTTCTATGGTCTACAAGCACGGACACAGAGAGATACACAGACATAGAAACAGTTGCCTTGCCAAAGGACTTACTAGACACAGTTCACCCCAAACCAAACATTCTGCTTTTCCTACCTATTGTCAGAACATGATGCAAAACCACAAACTCACACCCATACCCACAAGTCACCTCCTTCCCCAAAGTAGGTCTGTGACTATCCAGAGTTTCCTCTGACTGGTGCGCCATAATATTTTCCCACGAAATGGCCGGTACTGTCTCAGATCTGGTCCCCTTGGCCAACTCTGTGAAGTTTTCAGGAGCCAGCTATTTCCTGCTTTCTCAGGAAAGGCTCCACTTCAGAGCTCTCCTGGCATTTGGCCATCCTCACATCAGTATGTACCAAGAAAGACTGACACTGTCCTTAGTAAATCCAAACAATGAGCCCACTGGGACTGAGACTGGGACTGGCTCTGTGTCCCGGGCTTCCAGTTCAGAGAGTTCCATCACCAAGTAAGTGAGGTAGGTCACTGCTGGCTTGTGGGAAGCCGGTGATGGCAGTTGGGTTCTGAAGGTTTTCCTCAGGAGCTGTTTTGTTTGGCATGTGTGGTTCTTAAAATAAAGTTCGTTTCTTTTGTCAAGTGGCTCCTGAATTTTGCCCAGCCAGACTGTGGCATTTGGAGGGCCGCAAGGGGAATGAGTGAGGGTAAGTGATAAGGTAAACTGCTCACCTCTGAAGGCAGGGCGAGAGGATGGGAAGCCATTTTAAAATTCCTCTTTTGTTTTGCTTCACTTTTGTTTTAAGTTGCCTGTCCCTGGAGATGGGTAAGATGGAAGAAAAACCACTCACATCTGAGGAAGTGATTGAGAGAAAAAAGAGATGGACATTTCAGGAGGATAGAAAAGCTATTATAATGATTTTCTGTTGTTCCACTTTGGTTTCATTCTGGTTCAGTTTTGTTTGGCGATATCTTCTTGGGTTGTATTATAGTTATAGTAGAAATATTCAAGTAAAAGAGAAGGTCTCTCAAGCTAGTCAGACAGAGATAAAAATTCAATTAAAAGAGAAGGTCTCTCTAGCTAGTTAGACAGAGGAAAAAAACAGGTGATTGATCCTGATAATGTGTCTGAATCAGCCTCTTGGACCTGTGTGAGGCTGTGGCTTAGATTCTCATCACCTGATGGATCATTCCGTGTGTGAATCCATACCCAAAATGGCCAAATGAGCAGTCCCTGTGGATGAAGTCTCTTGCCTTCCTCTGTAAGGCTACTGACCTCCATCAAGTGAGAGTACGCATCCTTTGTGTCAAATGAGTTCTTCAAAGCCCTGGAGAGTCTAGCACATAGGTTCTTTGGTTTTCTCATGACTCCAATTCACATAAAAATATCTATACCTGACAGTCAGTAGGCCTCAAATTGGAGAAGCAGAGGTGTATTAAGGGAAGGCCTATTTGATCACACCTGGTTCACAGGAAGGGTGTCCAGGCCACCATGACTTTAGGCAATGAGGGACAAGAGAGCTTATTTTGGACACTGTCTTGGACTTCGCCACTCATGTAAACCTCCAGACAGAACTTAGTATGAGAGTGTATATATGGAAGAAGATGAGGACCATGTGGGAGTGTTTTGGTTTTAATTGTGGTCATTTGTGTGGTAGTTGGAAGATATGACTGGGTACACCTGGGCTGAACTCTGGTGTGATTCCCCTTAAAGACTGAGTTCTGGAACTGACTTAGAGAAGTGTTATCATGAAATATGTTGGGATTTCAGTTGGTCACGCATGAGAGTCGCCCTTGGAAACCGAGATCTAGGCCCAGGTTTGCTTTCCACAGAGCACTGGGAATCTCAGCCAGGATATCACATGGTTTTATTCTGAAAGACATGGCAGCCATATTTGAGAGTCAAAACACAAATGGACCTCACATTGTAGACAGCAATAGCCCTGGCTTCCTGTGAAATTTTGGCCACTCTTTGGAAGCCTTGCCTGTGAGATTTCTCCAGAGCTTTCATTGAAATGAGCTTCCTCACCATTTAATTGTTCCTGAATGAAGTTAAACACACAGTGCCTCCAACATCATTCTTGAAAAATGGCTAGATAAATACCATGAAATTTTTGAAATTCCCATGACCATGAAAATGGTGTAGAACAGAGATGCCAGTAAGCTGGAGCCTGATGTGAAGTGGGCCTAGAAAAGTCGTGTGCAGGTGTGTGATAAAATATCTGTGGTGGGGCCATGTGGATCTGCCATTGGCTTCCAAATGGCTTGTGACTGACATGGTGCACCCAGCAGACCCTTCTATGTAAAGGCATCTTGTTATATGGAGAGTTTTCAGGGCAATGTTCAGAATCAGATTGGTATGGTCAAGGATGGGATTGAAGCCTGGTTGGTGCATTATCCTGCAGACCCTGACACACCACACGTGACAGAACTCCCTTTAGCACTGTGTCCCAGTTGAACTCCTTGTATTTTGTGAAGCAAATACCAAACTCACATTGCAGCAGCAAGAAACACATCGACAAGTGGAGGATTGCCGGATGGCTTTACAGTCCACACGGAAAGATTTTCCCCCCAGTGGCCACAGTTTACCTACAAAGAGAGAATTCAGCACTGCTGCCTCATGTTCATTAGAAAATAAGAAACCATGTCCTCCAGGTCACTTAGATACATACCTAGCTTTGATGGTCTCTCTACAAAAAAAGCTAAAACTCCTGACAACAACAAATATTTCAAGTGCCCAAACTCAGAGGCAGTTTCACCAGAAGTCTTTAGTCCAGCAGAGCTCCATTTTTGTGGAGTATTTACCTGTCCCTTACTTTTGGAAACTCCTCTGCCACCTTCAAGGTTGTGAACTCTTGAGCATATTACATTCCAGATATGTATTCACAGATTTTCTAACTCTTCCACTCTAATTGTGTTTTACTTGGGGTGAAGGTAAAGTCAAGGCATTGTTCTGGATTAGAGTGCGAAGATTTTTGTGAAGCACATATTTACATACACATTGGATTCATTTTCCTATTTTCCATTCAAAATGCTGAATGCCTGACACTAACCCATACCCTACTAGACTCTGACTACTAATTATAATATGATGGAGAAAAATAACCCAAACCGAATAGAAATACAAGCAGTTTAGACGAGGCATAGTGTATTGCTGGACTTGCCTTTTGCATTATACAGGGTAGGACTTATAAATCTAGTCAATATTTTGTTGAAATAGTTCTCCATGTGTTTTTAAAGTTAACAAATAGATGAATTCCTTTCTGCATTTCTCTGTAGCCAATTCAGCACATGTAATTTCATATGCACATATTGAATCGTACCTGTTATCACATATACATTCTTGTGAGGTGGCTGACTTTGCAGATACAAATTGGGAGAAGAGATCACTCCACCTAAACACAGTTGGAACTCAAAATTCAACCTATGGGTGAGCTTCATAGATGAACAACATGATAAATAAAATCATGTTTAGTATAATGAATATTTTTGGATCAGTGGATGATATACATTTCATGATGAATTTCGATTTCCATATATATTGCTACTTTTTAATGTCTGTGTGTGTGTGTGTGTGTGTGTGTGTATACACTCTCCAAGTTTTTCATATTATTAAATATATGGGTCTTAATGTACACTCCCTAAATTCATTCGTATTCATGTATGTGGATTTATAATCAAATATTCAAGAGATTATTCTCAGAAATATTCATCCACCTAAAATACATATTTGTTTCCTAGAACTAAAAACTAACTTCTGTGAATGGTGCATACGAATCCTAATATTTCTACAGTAACTGACCCAGTTTAACACCAATGCAAGTAGATATTTAAGGAACGTGATGTGTATTTTGATGTTCATTTTTAGTCAACACTTGTACATTACTATTTCTTCAGTTTATGCACATCATAAGATATATATTTCATACACAAGTTAGCAAATTTATAGGCATTTGTTTCACTTTCAATAACTTCATTCTTCAGAACACATGTATTCCTCCATGTTTTTTGACAAGACTTTTCATGAGACTTCTTTCTAAACACATTATATTCGATTTCCATAATCACTTTTGAAGCAAAACTCACACACTCTTCATGATGAAATATCACCCTAATATTACCATTAGAAGTATAACTGGTTGGAATGAATGATTTAATATCAATATAAGATTTTCTGTATATTTTCAGATATCAACTCAGTCCATTATTTAAAGCGGACCAATTATATTATTTATTCACAGTATGGTCTATTCTTGCATTATCTCTATATTCTTAGACAGATACTACACCACATTCTACCCCCAATACTCATTTATACGTCTTCAAAATATTGTTCCCAGAAATGGTGGAAGAAATACTCATGTCACCTGATCTACATATACTTTTTATCACAGTAATATTCTGGAAAATAAAGCAAAGGTCACACTTATGATTGTACCAAAGCCTAAATTTAAAGTGAGCATGGATTTCTAAAAACATCCATGTCCAGGTTTCTTAATTCTCTCAAATGTCAATCCAATTGTTGACTACATACTTGTTTCTTTCTAAGATTATATATTCAAACTCAACCCTGTTGAAAATGTCTAATCCTATCACTCACTTTAAACTTTGCCTGATATCCTAATGTCTCTATTGATATAGGCTTTCCTTCATAATTTCCCAGTTCATCATTTTGACTGCTGACATTTACATTCACTCTCTACCTGAAACCCAATTGCTAAATAACTTTTGGTCCAAATCCTATACTCACTTTTCTTTCTGAATCTACCGACTATCTCCCAAATCCTACTGACTATCCTTTTTTGAATGGATGTTCTCTTCGACATTCAATCATTCAAGGTACAAGGTCCGATGCCATTGTGCATTGATTTATCTGAGACATCTGTGCAGGACATAATTCAAAGCTAAGTCTCCCAATCAAGGGCCCAATCCCTTTCTGGGCTTCAAATATTACTTAGATTTCTGTTTTCATACATATATTTCACCTCTATATTTTTATAAATATTGCAGATTTCCAATACCATTATTCATCCAGCAAAATGATTCCTAACCAAAATCGAACAAGTAATTAACCCAAACCATATATTATTCCCTCATTCTAACTTTATAAAAGAGCAGGGAAAGTCTTGGTCTTACAATATAGGAATGTAGGGGATATATCACCTGCTGAAAACCTCAAAGGTCCATGCAGAAATAATCCCTGGAGAAGATGTAGGCAGCTATTAAGGACCTGAGAGAGAAAAAGTCATCTTCCATGGAAACAACCCTGTCTGGAGAGGGGTTGTTTCTGACTCAGTGTCTCTGTTCCTAATGTACAGAAGATGGACCAATCCAGGCCTGTGTGGAGAGCTGTTCACGGGTGCCTATGGGTGATATACTATTCTAACTGGTGAGAGTGTCACGGAAATAGGGACAGCATCTATCTCATGGGACCCTTGAAAGCAACTGTTAGGAAAAAGTGGTGCAAAGGCAGTGACCTCATTCAGTTCCTGAAGGAAGTGACCTCATCTCTATTCCTTGGTGATGGAACTCTCTGAACTTGTGATCCAGGAATCCAGGCACCCAGAGCCAGTCCTAGTCCCAGTCCCAGTGGGCTCACTTGTTTGGATATTCCAAGGACAGAGTCAGTCTTTCTTGGTATCTATTGATGTGAAGATGGCCAAATGCAGAAAGCTTTGAAGACTGGCCTTTCCAGAGAAAGCAAGTAGTGGCTTACCACGGGCTCCTGACAATTTTACAGAGTTGGCCAAAGAGACCAGATCTGAGACAGGACAGGCCATTTTGGAGGTACATAGTAAGGCTCACCAGTGAGAGTACACTCCGAATAGTCACAGACCTACTTGGGGGAAGGCGATGCCTTTGTGGTTTTTGTTGTGTGTTTGTGGTTTTATCTCATGTTCTGAGAAAAGTAAGAAAGGTGGTTTGTTTGATTTGGAGTGAACCGTTTCTAGTAAGTGATTGGACAAGGCAAGTGTTTCCATGTCTGTGTATCCCAATGTGTCTGTTGTTGCAGACATTAGAAAAGAGAATGCATCAATGTATGGGTCCTGTCTAGTAGAAAGCTTCCCAGCATCAATCCTGCCCAATTTATGAATGGACTGTGGCTTGCATATCGAAGGGCAACACCTACAAACTTCCTTAGTTCCTGTTTTCTTCCTGATTTCTGGCTACACTCAAGAATAGGCTCATGGTTTTGTGTTCAAGATATTTACCACCTCCAAGCTCTGTGATATGGCCATGTACTGGATAGCTGAAGGGAATGGCGAGCATCTCAGAAAACTCAGATATCAGTGTGACCAGTAAAGTCTCAGTGGAGAAACACTGCTATGGGCCTTTTGCTTACCTATTGTTCTTTGCCCTGAATGTCAGGAAGGGCTTTGCCTCACGCCACACATTTGTGAAGCCTGAAGAAACCAGTTTTCAAATGGAAATGAGTGGGCATCACCTGTGGCTCTTTGCTTAACTGCTTTGGAAAGGGATGTGTCTTAATCAGTCTCTTGGCCCTGTGTGAGGCTGTGGCTTAGATTACCAACACCTGGTGGATGTAAAGAAAGATCCCATGTGTGCATACAAAATCAAAATGGCAAAAATTGCAGTCATTGTAGATGAAGTCTCTTGCCTTTCTCTGTAAGGTTCCTGACCTCCATCAAGTGGGAATAGGGATCCTTTGGGTCAAATGAATTCTTCAAAACCATGCAGAGGCTAGTCCATAGGTGCTTCGGTTTTTTCTTGACTCCATTTCACATAAAGAATCTAAATGCCAAAGTCAGAATGCCTCCAATTGGAGAAGTGGAAAAGTATTAATGGCAGAACTGTTTGATGACTCCTGGTTCACAAGAAGGGTGTCCAGGCCACCGTGACTTTAGTCACACACACACACACACACACACACACACACACACACACACATATATATATATATATATATATATATATATATATACTCTCCAGATTTTTCAAAATATGAAATATGTGTCTTATTTTACACTCACCAAATTTATTCATATTCATATACGTAAATTTATAATCAACTTTCCAAAGATTATTCTTAGAAATATTCATTCACCTTGAAAAACATATTTCTTTCCTATACTGAAAAGTAACTTCAGTGAATGATGCACACAAATCCTAATATTTCTACAGTACCTGACCCAGTTTAACATCAATGCAAGTAGATTCCAATCGGACATGATGTGTATTTTGACGTTCATTTTTATTCAACACTGGTAGATTACTATTTCTTCAATTAATGCACATCATAGGATATATATTTCATCCACAAGTTAGAAAATTTATAGGCATTTGTTTCACTATCAATCACTTCCTGCTTCAGAGCACATGCATTCCTCCATGTTTCTTGACTGGTCTTTTCATGAGAAAAGGGATGGACAAGGCAAGGTAAGGCAACTAAGATAGCACCGAAGACACGGAAACAGTCCTATTTGGTTACAACCGGATTTAGAGGGCATTGCTTCTGTTGTAATCATTTAATCCCCTGCACCCCAAGTTTAAATTGTTTCAGAATTTTGTACCCAACATGTAAGGGAGGAGCTCAGAAGTTCACAGTCTGCAGAAGTTCATAAAAAGCAGTTTTTTTCTGTTGTTTTTTCTCTGATCTGGGCAAGTTAACATTTTAAGGACACCGGGAATGGGGCAGAGCTATTGTCTTCTCTTTTTTTTTTCTCTCTGCCAGGTGTTACCATGAAGCCCACTTGGTAACTTCTGTATCTTAGAAATGTAGCCATCTCTGTGAAGCCCCAGCTCAAGCTCAGAGGCCTTGTTTACATATTGCCAGCATTGTGACTGACTCTTTCCAAACACATTATTTTTGATTTCCATAATTACTTTTGTAGCAAAACTAACATATCTTCATGATAAACCGTAACCCTAATATTAATATTAGATGTATCATTGGTTGGAATGAATGATTGTATATCAATATAAGATTTCTTATATATTTTCAGATATCTATTCAATCTGTTATTTAATGTGGAACCAGTTATATTATTTATTCACTTATGGTCTATTCATGCATTATCTCTATATTCAATGACACAGTGTACACCTTTTTGTACCCCCAATACCCATTTATATGTCTTCAAAATATTGCTCCCAGAAATAGTGGAAGAAACACTCATGTCACCACATCTACATATACATTTTATCACAGTAGTATTCTGGAGACAAATGTAAAGGTCACACTTGTGATTGTACCAAAGCCTAAATGGAAAGTGAGCATGGGTTACAAAAAACATCCATGTCAAAGTTGCCTAATGCTCTCAAATGTCAATCCTATTGGTGACTACATTTTGTTTCTTCTTAAGATTATATATTCTAACTCAATTCTGTTGAAAATGTCTAATTGTATCACTCACTTTATACTTTGCCTGATTTTGTAATGTCTTTATTGATATCTGCTTTCCTACATATTTTCCCCACTTCATTATTGTGACTGTTCACATGTGCTGACATTTACATTCACTCTCTAACCGAACCCCTATTGCTAAAGATATTGTTTTCCAAATCCTATACTCACTCTTCTTCCTAAACCTACCGACTATCTTCTTAATCTTACCGACTATCCCTTTATGACTGGATTTTCTCTTCTACATTCAAACATCCAAGTAATGTTCCTGCAAGCGTTGGAGGAAGAGATCACCAAGAGAGTGTCTCATGCAACAACAAGGGGTTAATTGGGGGTCCAGCAAGCTGGGGCTCAGAGCTCACATGAATAGAGCAGAGAGCCCTGAGAACAGCTTAAGCAGAGCTTATATACTTTCCTTGGAGAGGGCAGGGACGGAAATTTATTGATGGGTCAGAGCGAGTGGGCGGTTAGTGTGAAAGTGGGTGAGGGAATACATTCTGCAATTTGGCAGTTGGGGACAGCACAATGTGGGAACAAGATTACAAACAGTTCTCAAGATTTCAACAGTGTTTTGTTAAGCATACAGAAAAACAGGAAGTTACAAGTACCTTTTTTATTAACCTTTCATTCCGCACATCTTCTTCTTGCTACTTTTAATCATAAAAGTGATTATTGGGGCGTGTCACATCCTATGTCTGCTAGTGGGGTATTACCATAAGTTTAACTTGTCCAATTTGAGCTTGGAGTAAAGAAATTACATGGTTGAGCAAACAGGGTTTTATAGTTAGAAATAATATGAGGATTATTATTGGACAGGCCAGGGTTGATAAAAGCGTAGATAACCAGGGGGACTGTGTGAACCAAGACTCAAACCACCCTTTTTGGGCCTCTCTCTCTCATTGACGCTTTTCAAGGCATCCTTTTATTTTACTCATAGGTTTTTTTTACAACCTCAGTATGGTCGGCATCAGAACAACATTCTTATATCAATGCAGCACAAAGGCCCCCTTCTCTCATGAAGAGGAGGTCCAACCCTCAACTGGTGTGTAAAACAAATTCAGATACAGATGTTAAAGATTCCTGCAAAGCTGTGATGGAGGTTTCTATTATCTTTAAGTTTTGGTCTCTTGTTGCTTCTATTTGGGTCATTTGTTGTGTACCATGGAGCAGGGCAGTGGTTCCTGTGATTACCCCTGCCGCAACTCCAATTCCTAATATGATGGCTAAAGTGAGGGATATATGTTCCAAGTGGAACCGGGTTGTATGCCCCCCTGTTTGAACTTCAAATGAACCTGGGTCATTATAGAGCAATCTGGGACACATCTTCACCATTACACAATTAATCAAATCTGTTGACCATTTCATGAAAACATAAAGAATGTTTAAGTATATAGAATTATACTGTTGTAGGGACGGACAAGGCACGGCACTTAAGATAGCACCAAAGACACGGAAACAGTCCTATTTGGTTGCAACCGGATTCAGAGGGCATTGCTTCTGTTGTAATCAATTAACTCCCTGAACCCCAAGTTTAGGTAGTTTCAGAATTTTGTACCCAACATGAAAGAGAAGAGACTCAGAAGTTCACAGTCTGCAGAAATTCAAAAAAAGAAGCTTTTTTTTTCTGTTTTCTCCTCTATTGTGGTCAAGTTAACTTTTCAAGGACACCTGGGAGGCAGAGAGCTTTTTTTTTTTCCTTTTCTTTTATCCCCCTGCCAACTGTTACCATGGAGCCCAGTTTGTAACTTTTTATCTTAGAAATGTAGCCATCTCTGTGAAGCCCCAGCTCAAGGCCAGAGGCCTTTTTCACACATTCTGTGAAAAACTATTAAGGGGGTGTCTAGCTTAGGAGTGCTGATTTTTCCAGCCAGTAGCCAAGTAGAACAGGGCAACAGAAAAAGAGGAAGTTAATCTACACTGAACTCATTTATAGAGACTCTTTTGCTGAAAGTCCTAAAGTCAGCAATGGTGAAGACTTCTGGAGAAGTTCAGTGAAGATTTTTCTGTGGGCCTGGTACAGAGGGGGAAGACGGGGAAGGCGGGGGGTGAGAGCAGCTCCATGGATCTGAGAATAAGGAAGGAGAAATGTAAAAGAATAATGGGAAAGGGTTTTGGGATTTTCCTAGCAACATAAATTGAGCAGTAGAACCGGTAGAGCAGAAAGGAAGACAGGAGTGAGTATCCCAAAAAGCCTGTGAGGGACTTTAAAATTTAGTAACCTGTTTTCAGTGATGACAAAGCAACTTTAAAGGCCATTTTCATTACATCTTCAATAGGGGTCTGAGGGTTCTCCTAAGCTGGTTTGAGCTTTGGGTTAGGTGGTAAGAGGATCTGGTGGGACCCGGTGTGGGCACTGACAGGAAAATAGAGAAGTGAGTGGGTGGATGGGTACCTCAGTACCTGCTACCTCAGCAAGGGGGCAATGCTCTGAGAACCGGCAGAGATTTCGGTTTTTGATCTAGTAATTGGAGAAGAGAAATCAGGTTTGCTGAGGTGGGACTGACAGCAGAGAGTATGGAGCAGAAGGCTGAGTTTGAGGAACTATTGGAGAAGCATAGTTCAGGATGTGAGCGAAAGAGGAAAAAGGCCTTCACATAGGGGAATTTCCTTTCACCCTTTTGAGCACTTGCAGAAGTTAAAAAGGTCACACAGAATTTGAGGATCTAGAGACTCCTCTGGGGGCCATCAGTTTGGGTTGTCTAAGTGGTAATATAGCCAATGCTGTGTACTGAATTTGATGAGGATTTTGGGTTCCACCAGGTAGCCCCTGTATGCTCAAATCCCCATGACTTACAGAAGAAGTCGGCTTTTCCCCCACACAGCCATGGCGGTTTGTGGCTTTGATAGTCTGCCGGGCAAACATACTAATATAGGCTAGCCAACCTGCATCTGGCTTGCCTGTCCCTACAACCATAATGTTTGTTTCCATTATCTATGGTACGGAAAGGATTTAATGGAATTTTAATGGGATCCTCTTCATCAGGTATATTCTAATAGGAAAGACTTATAGCCAGCTGACAAATGTCTGGGTGGAGAGATGGCCACCAGGTCCCTAAGGGGGCTGTATGCAAGATAGACCATACTTCTTGTCTAGTAGGATTTGTGATCAGCCATCGCTGCTGAAGGGGCTGATGAGCGTTAGGACTACGGGTGGCCAAGGAGAGAGTCTATAGCCTTACCCACGTGGCGAATATGCAATTTGAAAGGGTTAACAGTCTTTTCCAGTTTCCAGCCAGAGTCTGGACATGGCACAGGCTTGAGATGAGACGCATGGATGCAGGAAGTGATTCCCTCTACTTTTACTGCTGTAGGTGCTATAAGTAGCACCTGGAATGTTCCTTTCCAGTGGGGTTCCAGGGATGACACCTGATGTCATCTTATTCAGAGGAAGTCTCTTTCTTGATATCAACGTGGATTCCCCTCGTCCCCAGGTTGGAAGCCAGTAGCCACCTGTTTCCACAGGTATAGCTGAGTTCTTAAAAGAGATTTAAGTCTGTCAAGCAAGGGTGTGTGGAAGGGATCCTTAGGTCTTAGAGTCGGGGTTAGGTCTCTTAGTGGAGGAGGGGCCCCATAGAGAATTTCATTGGGGGTGAGGTTACACAAAGAAACAAAGGGAGTATTTCTTGCATGAAACAGTGCATAAGGCAGGAGCATAGTCTAATCTTTTATGCCGGTCTCTAAGCTTAATTTCGTTAAGGTCTCTTTAATGGTTCTATTTATTTTTTTTATGTGTCCTGAGCTCTGGGGTCTATAAGCGCAATGTAAATTCCAATTAATCCCTAGGGTCCTGGCTAACCCCTGATTTTCCTGGCCCATGAAGGCTGTTCAATTATCAGACCATGTTACATTAGGCAGGACATGTCTTTGATAAATATCTTTCAGGATCTTCTTGACCACAATTTGTGCCGGTTTTCATTTCTTTCTTTCTTTTTTCTTTTTTTTTTTTTGGTGGGAAAGGCTTCAATCCATCCTGAAAATGTATCTACAAAGAATAGGAGATATTTAAGTCCATACCTTGCTGGCTTAATTGCAGTAACGTCCACTTCCCAGAATTGTCCTGGTCTGGTTCCTCATAGGTGCTTTCCTGCAGGAAGCTTGGAAGGGTAAGCATTAACCAATTGACAGAACTGACAGGCTTTTGTTACCCATTCAATTATTTCCTTTCACTGTGAGTGAGTTAGTCTAAAACTCTGTTCTTGATCCTACAGTAATGCCTGCAGTTTTTTTGAACCAAGTTGATTGAGTTGATGTACATTTTTAACGTAGTGTAGGGCTTTCTGAAATTGCAGCCTGGGCTCAGTGAAGTTGAGGAGTTCAGTGTTAGTGTTCTTAGATGTTATCAAAAGCTTGCTGGTGCTCAAGGGTCCATTGGAATTGGGCATTCTCATTTAACAGCTGGTATAAAGGAGGAGCCAAGAACACAAACCCAGGTCCATAACCTGCTAAAGCCAGCAGTCCCAAGAAACTCTCTATGTTGTCTCCTGTTAAATGGGGGTGGTATCTGCACAACGGTTTGTTTCCTGGGCTCAGTGAGCCATCATTTACCGCGCCTAAGGGAATACCCCAGGAAGATTACTTCTTGCAGGCAAATTTGGGCCTTTATGTCCGAAGCTCTCTACCCGAGTTGAGCAAGCTCAGATTATAGTGCTTGGGTCTCAGACTCACAGTTTTCTTTGGTGTTGGCTGCCAGTAGCTGGACATCCACATATTGAAGCAGAATGACTTCGGGGTGCGTAGTTCTGAAGTTGTTGAGATGTCTGTGAAGGGCTTCATCAAAGAGAGTGGGGGAGTTTTTGAACCCCTGTGGGAGTCTAGTCCAAGTTAGTTGACAAGACGTTCCGGTTTCTGGGTCTATCTACTCGAAAGCAAACAGCAACTGATTATCTTTATGCAGAGGCAAGCAAAAGAAAGCATCTTTTAAGTACAGAACAGTATACCATTTTCACTCGGCCACAGCAAAGAGGTTATTGGGGGTCCAGCATGCTGGGGCTCAGAGCTCACTTGAATAGAGCAGAGAGCCCTGAGAACAGCTTTAACAGAGCTTACATACTTTTCTTGGAGAGGGCAGAAAGGAAAATTTATTGATGGGTCAGGGCGAGTGTGCGGTTTGCGTGCACCCGGGTGAGGGAGTATATTCTGCAGTTTGGCAGTTGGGGACAGCACATTCTGGGAACAAAATTAGCAAACAGTTCTCAAGATTTCAACAGCGGTTTGTTAAGCATACAGAAAAACAGGAAGTGACAAGTGCCTATTTAATTAACCTTTCACCAAAGCAAAATGGAAAGTGAGCATGGATTACTAAAAACAACCATGTCCAGGTTGCCTAATGCTCTCAAATGTCAAACCTATTGGAGGCAACATATGTCTTTTTTCCTAAGATTATATATTCAACTTCAACCATGTTGAAAATGTCTAACCCTATTACATTATAGTTTGCCTGATTTCCTAATGTCTCTATTGATATCTGCTTTCCTACATATTTTCCCCAGTTCATCATTGTGACTGACTCTTCATATGTGCTCATATTTACGTTCACTCTCTACCCAAAACCCTATTGCTAATTAAACTTTCGTCCAAATCCTATATTCACTCTTTTTTTCTAAACCTACTGACTACCTTCCTAATCCTGCCGACTATTCCTTTTTGACTGGATGTTCTCTAGGACATTTAATCATCCAAGGTACAAGGTCCTCTGCCATTGCACATCAATTTATATGAGATATCTGTGCAGAACATAATTCAAAGCTAAGTATCTCACTAAAGGGCCCAATGCCCTTCAGGGCTTCAAATCGTACCTAGATTTCAGGTTTCCTACTTATATTTCACCTATATATTCTTGTGAATATCGCAGGTTCCCAATACCATTATTCATCCCGCAGAATGTTTCCTAACCCAAATAGAATATGTTATTAACCCTAACCATACACTGTTCCCTCAATCTAACTTCACAAAAGAGCAGGGACAGAGTTGGTCTTACAATTCAGGAATGTAGGGGATCTTCCACCTGCTGAGAACCTCAAAGTTTGATGCAGAAATGATCCCTAGAGAAGATGTAGCAGCTATGAAGGACCTGAGAGAGCAAAAGTCATCTTCCATGGCAAACCACCTGTTCAGGATGAAGTGATGTGTCTGAATCAGCCTCTCTCCTACTGATATAAAGAAGATGGACCAAACCAACCCTGTGTGGAGAGCTTCTCCTGGGTGTCTACGGTTGATATACCATTCTAACTTCTGAAAGTGTCACAGGAAGTAGGGGCAGCCTCCATCTCAACGGACCCTTGGAAACAAGTGTTAGGACAAAGTGGTTGCCAAGGCAGTGACCTCATTCCCTTCCTGTTGGAATTGACCTACCTCACTTCTTTGGTGATGTAACTCTCTGAACTTGGGATCCAGGAAGCCAGGGACACAGAGCCAGTCCCAGTCCCATTCCCAGTGGACTTACTTGTTTGGATTTACCAAAGAGAGAGTCTGTCTCTCTTGGTACCTAATGGTTTGAGGATGACAAAATGCAAGTAGAGCTCTGAAGATGGGCCTTTAATGAGAAAGCAGGTAGTGGTCAGCACAGGCTCCATACAACTTCACAGAGATGGACACGGAGACCAGACCTGACACAGGACAGGCCATTTTGGGGGAACATAGTATGGCCCACCAGTCAGAGGACACTCTGGATAGTTACAGACTTACTTGGGGGAAGGAGGTGACTTTTTGAGTGTGGGTGTGAGTTTGTGGTTTTGTCTCATGTTCTGAGAATCGGTAAGAAAGGCGGTTTGTTTGGTTTAGAGTGGACTGTTTCTAGAAAGTCCTTTGACAAGGCGAGTGTGTCTGTGTCTGTGTATCCCACTGTCTCCTTGGTTGTACACATTAGAAAACAGAATAGATCAATGGATGTATCCTGTCTAGTAGAAAGCTTCCCAGCATTCATCCTGCCCATTTTAGGAAAGGACTGCTGGTTGCTTTTCGATGGGCAACACCCACTATCTTCCTAAGTTCCAGTTTTCTTCCTGAATTCTGGCCACTCTCCAGAATAGGCTCATGGTTTTTTGTCCAAGATATGTACCACATCCAAGCTCTGTGACATGGCCATGTACTGGATAGCTGAAGGGAATTGCAAGCATCTCAGAAAACTCAGATATCATTGTGACTAGTAAAGTCTCAGTGGAGAAACCCTGCATTGGGATTTGCTGACTTATTGTTCTGTTACCCTGAATTCAGGAAGGTCTTTGCCTCAGGCCACCCCTTTGTGAATTTTGAAGAAAACAGTTTTCAAATGGAAGTGAATCGGCATCACCTGTGGCTCTTTGCTTAACTGCTTTGGAAAAGTATGTGTCTGAATCAGCCTTGTGGCTCTGTGTGAGGCTGTGGCTTAGATTATCAGCGCCTGATGTATCTAAAGAAAGATCCAATGTGTGCATCCAAAACCAAAATGGCAAAAAGATCAGTCATTGTGGATGAAGTCTCTCGCCTTCCTCTGTAAGTTTCCTGACTTCCACCAAGTGAGAATAGGGATCCTTTGGCTCAAATGAGTTCTTTAAAGCGCTGCAAAGTTGCTTTGGTTTCCTAATTACTCCAAATCACATAAGGAATCTAAACCTGACAGTCAGTAGGCCTCAAATTGGAGAAGCAGAGCAGTATTAAAGGAAGAACTATGTGATCAATCCTGGTTCACAGGAAGGGTGTTCAGGCCACCCTGAGGTTAGGCAAATGACGGGCAAGGGATCTTATTTTGGACACTCTCTTGGGCTGCGCCATTCATGGAAACCTCTAGCCAAAGGGTATAATGAGTGTATATATGTAAGAAGATGAGTGCCATATGAGAGTGTTTTGGTTATAATTGTGGTCATTTGTGTGGCGGTTGGAAGAGATGACTGGGTCCACCTGGTCTTGAACACTGGTGTGATTCTCCTCAGAGACTGAGTTCTGAAACTTACCTCAGAGAAGTAATTGCTTTGGAAAGACATGTGTCTTAATCAGGCTATTGGCCCTGTGTGAGGCTGTGGCTTAGATTATCAGCAACAGACGGATCAAAAAAAAGATCCCATGTGTGCATCCAAAACCAATATAGCCAATAGAGCAGTCATTGTGAATGAAGTCTCTCACCTTCCACTGTAAGGTTCTGAAAGAATAAAAGAAATTGAAATTGAAATGTAAAGAACCAGGTTTTGTAAAGTTTCCAAGCTGCGCTCAGAACCTGAAATTCCTGTGGCAGTTAAGACAATTCCTGGAACTGCCCATTAGATGTGTGTTGAAATCTTCCCTGACCACCTAGTTACTTAACAACCCCTTCTCAGAAGCCGTGCATCTCACCACGTATACATCTCAGGGCTTCAACCAATCAGTTTAAATGTGTACCCCTTCTCAGGGCTGACCAATCACCCCCTGCCCCAACTTTTCCCGCCAATGAATGTGCTAATCATGTTTTAGAGTTGTTATTTGATTTTCCCGTGGTACATGATGATTTCCTAAAGGAGGCTATGATGTATGTAAAGTCGCTGAGCTCTCTAAAGAATGTATATAAACTCTGCTCAAGTTGTTCTCGGGGCTCTTTGTTCTTTGCTCCTCTGAAGGGAGCTCTGAGCCCTAGCATTCTGGACCCCCAATAAACACTTTGCTGATGCATGAGAAAGCCTCTTTGTTGTCTTTTCCTTTGACGTTCGCAGCACCTTTTCATCTGGAGGCCTCAGGTGAGATATCCGGCAGCGGTGGACGGAAGACCTCAAGGGACTCCTTTCGGGGTAAGTAAGGCGCCTCTTTCTGGTTTTGGGTTTCAGGCTAGAGTGTGGCAAAATGGCTGTTGGTGAAGAGCATTAGCTCTCTCCTATGGTGTGACAGACGTGTCACAGAGCCAAGGTCACGTCCCTGAGGGACACTCCGGAGGACTAGGGAATTCAAGGAATAGTAGTTTCCTCAACTCGGTTATGTTTTGCTTCAGGATTCGATTTGCCAGCCCATCAGGTTTTGCCGGTAACTCAGTTTTGGTCATTGTTCTGAACTCATGTTGAGTTTACTGTCTGTCTTTATTGTCTAACCCATCAATATTTGCCAGTTACTCTGTTCTAATCTTTGTCATGGACTCATGTTAAACGTTTACTGTTTGTCTTTGTCTGTGTTGTGTTTGTGTCTTCACTGTCCCTGTTTGAGTAACTCCCACTATGGGACAAAGCACTTCCTCTTCTCTGTCTCTGACCCTTGATCATTGGACTGATGTCCGCTCAAGGGCCCAGAATCTTTCTTTTTCAGTAAAACACCGTACCTGGCAGACTCTCTGTGCTTCAGAATGGCCCATCCTCGAATTCGGATGGCCCCAGAAGAATCCTTCCACTTTCCTCTAATCCGAAAATTCAGAGATATTGTCATTCAGCCGGGGCCACGTGGCCACCCATATCAACAGCCATATACTCCTTCCCCCACATTCCTATCATTCAAACTTTCCGCTCCTCTCCCTCTTCCTTCCATTCTCCCTGAGTCACAAGACTGGACACTCCACCCCCTCCTTATCATCTACTCTCCCTCCCCAACCCCCAACACAGTTCCTGATGATCCTCCCACCGCTGACTCAGCCTCTCCACTGCTAGAGGCAATTGGGCCAGACCCAAGCCCTCCAGGGGACTTCCCCGCAGCAACAGCAACCCCTCCTCCCCTGGAGGAAGCTGGGCAACCTAAAGAAACCCACCGGCGACGGATAATAGAAAACTCAGAAGCCCCTGTGATGCTCTCTCTCCATCCCTATGGGCCTATAAACCGACCCAACTGGGACCCCAACACCTTTGAAGGTAGGAAGCATCTGTCCACTTATTGCCGGGCTCTAATAGCGGGTCTCCAAGTGGCCGCCAGAGAGCCGACCAATTTGGCCAAGGTAAGAGAGATTATCCAAGGGCCTAATGAGTATCCCTCTATGTTTCTGGAGAGAATTATGGAAGCATATAGAAAATATACTCCTTTTGATCCTCAGGCAGATGACCAAAAGGCATTTGTTACAATGGCCTTTATTGAGCAGGCTGCCCAAGATATTAAGAGAAAGTTACAATGTCTAGATGGGTTACAAAATACGACCTTAAGAGAATTAGACAGAGAAGCAGAGAAAGTATAAGATATATATTATAAGTATATATTATAAGTATATAAGTATATTATAAGAGAGAAACTGAGGAGGAGAGGGAACAGAGGAGTGAGAAGGAAAGGGAACAAAAGGAGGATGAAAGGAGCAAAAGGCAGACAAAAGCATTGGCTAAGGTTTTCTTCACAGTAGCAAATACGCCAGAAATTAAAAAGAAGGGAGTCAGAAAGGGATACTTGGGCCCACGCCAAAGGGATACTTGGCCTCAGATCAATGTGCCTACTGTAGAGAAAAAGGACACTGAGTCAAAGAGTGCCCCAAAAAGAAGAAGCCACGGCAGCCCGCCATGCTGACTCTAGAAGAGGACTAGGAATGTCAGGGCTCGGATCCCCTCCCCGAGCTCAGGGTAACATTTGAAGTGGAGGGGACTCCAGTGAACTTTGAAGTGGATACAGGAGCAGTATACTTAGCCCTTAAGGCTTCACTGGGCCCCATATCAAATTAATGGTCCCTAGTTCAAGGGGCTAATGGCACTACATATCGGGCTTGGACAACTAAGAGGATTATGGAAGTAGGAAAATGAAAAGTCCACCACTCTTTCCTAGTAATCCAAGAATGCCCAGCCCCATTGATGAACAGGGATCTGCTTACCAAACTCGGGGCTAGAGTAACCTTTAACCCTGATGGTCCCCAAGTGGATGTTCTAAATCCTTCAGTAAAAACTCCCATAGTCACAGAATTGACATTGTCTGTAGAAGATGAACATCAACACTTCGTGCCCCCTAGGACTGATCAAAGAGGCAAACTACAACAGAAATGGATAAAAGATTATCCTAATGCCTGGGCAGAAACTGCTGGGTTAGGTCTAGCCATAAAACAACCTCC